>NC_084536.1:24764473-25113223 GCF_024500275.1 Phycodurus eques
AAAGTGCCCCAAAACGTAAATCCTTGATTTGTTTCTGAATACATTAAATATGTTTGGAGATAAGTGTGAAAAGACTGAGAACAATATAGTACTGTATTGTTGCGATATGGCTTAGAAGTCTTTTTCACCTTCTAAATTTGAGGCAGCCGCAGGCAAGTGGGACGAACAGGTCTCTTCCTGCTTCTTTTTTGCTGTCTAAATTTAATGAACTGGGGCATTTATTTGGGGACTGTGGGCAGGGGCAAGTGTGGGGGCGGGGAGTGAAATAAGGCTACATTCAAATATTGCTAGCAGTTTGAAAACTGGACTACAGACTGAGACTACAGGAGTGAGGTGAGCCGCCTGGCCGGGTGGTGCACGGACAACAATCTCGCCCTAATTGTGGAAAAAAACAAGGAGATTGTTACAGGACTTCAGGAGACCGCACACCCAGCATTTCGCCTCTGAACATCAACGGTGCTGCAGTGGAGAGAGTGCGCAGCACCAAATTCCAGGGAGTCACCAAGAACCTCTCCTGGACCGGCAACAGCTCATCACTGGCCAAGAAATCTCACCAGCGTCTCTACTTCCTGCGCAGGCTGAGAAGAGCCAGAGCCCCGACCCCCATCATGTGCTCGTTCTACAGAGGGACCACAGAGAGCATCCTGACCAACTGCATCACTGTGCGGTACGGAGCCTGCACCGCATCCTGCCGCAAGACTCTCCATCGCGTAGCGAGGGCAGCTGAGAAGATCATCGGAACCTCTCTTCCCTCCCTGCAGGACATTTACAGCACCCGCCTCACCCCTAAAGCCCTTCGCATAGTGGGGGATGTCACCCATCCATCACACAGCCTCTTCAGTCTGCTACCATCAGGGAGAAGACTGCTGAGTCTGCGGGCCAGGACTAGCCGATTTTATTCATCAGGCTGTCAGGAATCTCAACTCTTTGCCTGCTCTTCCCCCTCTACCTCTTCTGTCCTCTGCCCACATGAACTCTGAAACTCCGCACACATGCACGCACACACACACACACACACACACACACACACACGCACACACACACGCACACACACCAGATTCAGCGTCGCACCAGCTCCTTTAGCAGCATTGAGGTTTTGTCATCTAATTTATAGACTGTATGTCTTATTTGCGTTGGTTCTCTGACCTTGACTATGTTGCACACATAACCTGATCTTTGCTGTTGCACATTCAATTAATACTTTTTATACTGTACATACCATAGTTTTATTTAGCTTTTTATATTGTTATTGTTGTCGTTGGTGGCTGGGGCATCCGATTCGGATGCCTCCCGGACGCCTCCCTGGTGAGGTGTTCCGGGCACGTCCCAGCGGAAGGAGGCCCCGGGGACTATGTCTCTCAGCTGGCCTGGGAACACCTTCGGGATCCCACTGGAAGAGCTGGATGAAGTGGCTGGGGAGAGGGAAGTCTGGGCGTCCCTGCTAAAGCTACTGCCCCCGCGACCCGACCTCAGCTAAGCGGTAGAAAATGGATGGATAGATATTGTTATTATTTGTACTGTCTTTGTAGCACCTCGGGCCCTTGATTACCGTAATTTCAATCCTCTGTATGTGTTACACATATTGAAGAATTGACAATATAAGCACCTTGACCTTGACCTTGAAATGCAAAAAAAAAATGGGACCGGTAATAATAACAGTCTGTTGGTGTTGCACGGTTGACGTTTAGTAATGCGCCACATATTATATGATTTTACACATGTCTATTTTGTTTAAAAAAACATACTGTGAAATTTTTATTTTTTTTTTCTGGGCGGGGTCTCTCAAATTTTAGGGTGCTAGGATTCAAGCACCCCTAAAAATACACTCGAAAGGCCTATGAATGGTGTCCTTCCACAGGTTTGTAGATTTTCATGTTATGTCAAATTGCAGCTGATGCAACCGGACCTTTCATTTTATGGAGCATTGTGCCTGCGGTCAGAAAATGCGTTTGTCTGAGTGGAGAATGACTTCTCGCATATTGCCGCGGGGGCGCCAAATGTTCGGCTAAGTTTGAAAGCCGTCAGCTCACTCGACATTACTATCGGACGCGCGTGCACAGTACTTCGACAGGATGTGACGTAACCATAAGCCAATGATCAACAGTTTTTATTGTCTTTTAGTTTTGATTTTATCTTTGATATTTATCTCACTGTTAGTGGCTTGAATAAATAGATTTCCATATGAACAAAAACAATAAGATATAGTTTGGTTTGAAAAGGCTACGCAGGGGGCAGGGGCAAGTGTGGCACAGTCACTCATTTGGGGAGGATGACCGTTAATGTGTATCAGTGTTTTCAGCATGCAGCTGTAAATGAGACAGTGAAAACAGGACAACTGTGGTGACTGGGATGTGGTGAGAGACAGCATCCAAGCTGTTCACATTGGACTCAGTCAGGCATAAACACACATGCGCCCTCTCCACACATTATGCCCCATTTTCTCTGCATTTCCCAGCCTGTGTGCTGTACCCCTCTCTTCTCGAGCCCACTCCGTGCCATCTCCTCAACACCCTCTCATAAATCACAGGCTTTATTTATGGCATAAAAATCTCCACGCTAAATACTATTTTAGCCAATCAGCAGCCTGAAAAAGTATTGGCAGTCAACATGAATGCACACTCTAAAGCCTCAAAGCTCATTGAAAAATACTGTATATGTATACATATATATGTCCGCAAAAATGGTTGAGCAAGACATTGTATGTGAGCTTCAGTTATTGAGCCCTTGATGCTGATCTTGGCCTGACAATCCAGGGAATCGGGGACATGAAAACTTGTGACAACCGTCCTGTCATTTTTCAGTCCCTATTTATTACACTGTTCTTTCACATAAACAACAAAAACAAACATTAAACAGTATTTGAACTTGTACTTAATCTTTAATGGGACACTTGTCAAAAAAAATAAATAAATCCCAAACTATAACAGAAATTTGAAGCAATTTGAATTGGAGTGTGCCACACCAGAGAAGACCATTCACTATAAGTAGCTACAAAATACTTTACCCAATGATTTCATTATTTTCTCTTTAATAGTTTTGTTTTAATTTACTTAATCACGTTATGAGAAAAGTTGAAGTAATTAAAATCTATTCAATAATGGTAATTGTCTCTTTCTTCCTTTTTTTTTAAGTAGACAATGGTCAAATCTTTCTGAGTGTATCTGTGTTCAATTTCACTTGTGGTATTTCTTTTGCAGTAACCCTATAAATTGTAGTCAGTATAACTCAACTTTTGGTAATTTAGATCATTTCACCACTTGCAAACCTTTGACCAAAAAATGTTGGTGAAATCAATAGCAAAATATTTGGGGTCAAATTCACCAAGACAACTGGGTCAAAAATCGACCGAGCTCTCGTTGGGTCAATTTGCCCAACTAGCTGAGTTATTCATTTAATCCAAGAAATTGGGTTATTTTGACCTGACAAGTTGGGTTATTCATTCAACCCGAAAAACTGGGTCAAATGAATAGCCCAATTTCTTCGGTCAAATTGACCCATGAAGAGATCGGTCCCTCTTTTACCCACCAATTGGTTTATTTTTAACGCAACTGTTTTCAGTGTGCGGGTGAGACAATTCTTGATTGTGCACCTTTCCAGTGCTTTAAAATCATCCATCCATTTTCCAAGCCGCTTCTCCTCACTAGGGTCGCGGGCGTGCCGGAGCCTATCCCAGCTATCATCGGGGAGGAGGCGGGGTACACCCTGAACCGGTTGCCAGCCAATCGCAGGCTTTAAAATAAGTTATTTTCATGTTAGCTTTTACTGACTCACAATATGAAAATCGAGTTACTCTGTGAGGAGAAATTTCTCTTTTAAATTTGGAAATGTGACAGGATTAGGTTTAAAAAAAAAACATCTATTTGGAATATAAAGGAATAAAATCATGCACTTTATTTGTCTTAAATGTGAGCTAATCTGTTTTCAATACACAAGACAATCTTCAAAAACACTATTCCAGTCCTGAATCAGTCTTTATAAAATAAACCAAAAAAACATAACTTTACTATACTGTAGTCCCTCACTAGATCGCGGCTCATTTATTATGACTTCAGTGCATTGCGGATTATTTTAGAGGTCATTGTAATGTAGTTATTCACCTACACATCTCTGATAAAGTCATCTTTATAGGCTAAATGATTGAAATGTGGCAGCAATGACTCACAGAAGGTTGAATGTTCTTTACAGAAAAAGAAACATTGCCCTTAAACTGTTCGACTATTTTCTCACGCACTTGTTCACAAAGAGGTGAACCTCGCCCCATCTTTGCTTGTGAATGACTGAGCAATTCAGGGAAGCTCCCTTTCTACCCAATCATGGCACCCACCTGTTCCCAATGAGCCTGTTCACCTGTGGGATGTTCCAAACAGGTGTTTGATGAGCATTCCTCAACGTCAACGCAGTCTTTTTTGCCACCTCTCCCAGCTTTTTTGGAACGTGTTGCAGCCATAAAATTCTAAGTTAATGATTATTTGCCAGAAACAATAAAGTTTATCAGTTTGAACATAAATATCATGTCTTAGTAATGTATTCAATTCAATATAGGTTGAACATGGTTTGCAAATCATTGTATTCTGTTTTTATTTATGTTTAACACAACGTCCCAACGTCATTGGAATTGGGGTTCTACAACACCGCTACACACAGCCTTGACCTTGACAACCAAGCAGGCTGCCATTGCACCTCATTAACATTAACAACAGTCTGCCTCGTGTGAAGTGAACTGCTTGCAGTGGGAACCTTCTGGACTTTTATGACTCCAACTGGCTATCAGGCTCTAACATGTGGAAAAAGGAAGTTGTATTATCTTCACTGCAAGGTCAATGATAGGCTGCATTCATCAAACTTTATCACACTATGCAGTGGATAACAGCACTTTTCTGGATGGATGGGAATTGAAAACGCTTGAACAGCTTTTAGTAGACATAAGTGTATAAACATCTAATGCGAGAGAAGTATTTTGACCCTTTGCTACTATTACGTACACTGATGATCAGATGAGCATCTTCGGCAGGAATCTTAAATTCAGTCGTGTTCCAGGGGATGGACCAATATCTCTCAAAGGAAACGTTCAAGCAGTGGGAAATGGTCATGATATACAATTTGGGGCTTTACTGTCCAGATGACTGAAAAAGCAGAGTTATACCATCACCTTTTTTTCATCTGGGTTCATAGGGGATAAATTAAAGTATATAGAAGGAAAAGAAAGCAGGTAAATGTGCAATTATTGTATAATATTGACATGACAGGAAGAAAAAGGAAAAGGATCAGGTAGAAAAAGGGATGGAAATTGGGAAGAAATAAAAAGGGAAATGGGGGCACACTTGATGCAAATGGGAAAGGAAGAAATATTGAAAGAATGATCAAAAGTGGCGGGACGGTGGGCGACTGGTTAGAGCGTCCACTCTTACCAATGCGCTTTGCAATATTCAGAATCAGAATCAGAATCATCTTTATTTGCCAAGTATGTCCAAAAACACACAAGGTATTTGTCTCCGGTAGTTGGAGCCGCTCTAGTACGACAACAGTCAATTGACAGACAACACTTTGGAGACATAAAGACATTGACAAAAAAACAATCACTGAGCAGAAAAGGGTTGCTAGTTATCTGGTAATGCCGGTACTTTTTCTTTTTTTTTTGACAATTGTGCAAAAAGATGCAGAGTCCTCTAGCACTTAGAGCAGCTCGAATGACTAATATTGCAATAGTCCGGTGCAATGAGCATTGTGCAAAGGGCGCTGAGACTTCAAGGAGTGTATGCGGTTTAAAGTGACGAGTAGTACGATCATCTGGGACAATGTTGGTTGTACAAATGTTGCAGATACTCCTCAATCAGTGTGCAAATGGAGCAGATGCTAAACTGGCATGAGTGGCCAGTATTGGTAAACAACAGATATGCAAATAGTGCAGCGTGGCGAGACAACTACAGTGAGTGCACAAGTAATTTATAATTGGCCCCACAGAAATGTGACAACGAACTCAAGTTAAATAATTGTCAGCATGTTGCAATGGAATTGTAAGTTAGCTGTTTAAGAAGTTGATTGCAAGAGGGAAGAATCTGTTGGAATGTCTGCTAGTTCTGGTTTGCATTGATCGGTAGCGCCTACCTGAGGGAAGGCGCTGGAAGAGCTGGTGACCGGGATGCGGAGTGTCAGAGAGGATTTTGCACGCTCTTTTCTTAGTTCTGGCAGCGTGCAAGTCATCAAGGCTGGGTAGGTACCGACAATCCTTTCAGCAGTTTTGATTGTCCGTTGCAGTCGGAGTTTGTCCTTTTTTGTAGCAAGCACCAAACCAGACTGTGATGGAAGAACACAGGACTGATTCGATGACCGCTGTGTAGAACTGCCTCAGCAGCTCCGGTGGCAGGCCGTGCTTTCTCAGAAGCCGCAGGAAGTACGTCCTCTGCTGGGCCTTTTTGAGGATGGAGTTGATGTTGGTCGCCCACTTCAGGTCCTGAGCAGACTGTAATTCCCAGGAACCTGAATGTCTCGACGGTTGACACAAGGCAGCTGGACAACGTGAGGGGCAGCTGTGGCGAAGGATGCCTCCTGAAGTCCACGATCATCTCTACAGTCTTGAGCGTGTTCAGCTCCAGGTTGTGTCGGCCGCACCACAGCTCCAGCCGCTCCGCTTCCTGTCAATATGCAGGCTCGTCACCGTCGTTGATAAGGCCGATGACAGTGGTGTCATCTGCAAACTTCAGGAGTTTGACAGTCGGGTGCGCTGAGGTGCAGTCGTTCGTGTAGAGAGAGAAGAGCAGCGGAGAGAGGACACAACCTTGGGGCGCCCCAGTGCTGATGCTGCGTCTGGATGAGGTGGCCTCCCCCAGTCTGACCTGCTATGTCCTGCCCGTCAGAAAACTGTAAATCCACTGGCAGATGGCAGGTGAGACGCTGAGCTGGAGAAGCTTGGATGAAAGGAGTTCAGGGATGATGGTGTTGAACGCTGAGCTGAAGTCCACGAACAGGATCCTCGCGTAGGTCCCTGCACTGTTGAGGTGTTCTAGGATGAAGTGCAGTCCCATGTTGACTGCATCATCCGCAGACCTGTTCGCTTGGTAGGCAAACTGCAGGGGGTCCAGCAGGGGACCTGTGAGACTCTTGAGGTTGTCCAGCACGAGACATTCAAAGGACTTCATGACCACAGATGTCAAAGTGACAGGCCTGTAGTCATTTAGACCTGAGATTGCAGGTTTCTTGGGGACTGGAATGATGGTGGAGCGTTTGAAACAGGATTCATTGAACCTCTTGCTACTGCTATACGTCAAAATGCTTATATTAAAGGTTTCTACTTGCCAGTGACAGAACACAAAATCAATCTGTATGCTGATGATATTATTTATTTACAGGAACCCAAGTCATCTCTTCAGGCAGTCTTCAATCTCATTAAAACATTTTCACAAATATTAGATTACTCTATCAACTGGACAACATCAACAATATTCCCAATAACAGCAAACTCATGGAATCCTGCAGCTCAAATCCCAGATTACCCCATTCCTACAAGAAACATTAAGTATTTAGGTATTAATATTTCGGCAAAACTCACAGATCTAACCACTCTAAATTACACACTACTTCTGGGAAAAAAAGCTCATCTGATTAAAGACGCTGGAATAACTTGCCTATATCACTACTGGGAAGAATAGCCACAATAAAAATGAAAACCTTACATCAAATAAAGTATTTATTCTCAATGATTCCATTTAAACCCACGTTTAAATGGTTTCAAACATTAGGTTCTGCCGTAACAATTTTTTTCCCCCAAATATTAAGAAAAATAGAATTAGGTTATCCACTCCAGAAAAGTAGACAGGAAGGAGGCCTAAGTGTTACCAAATTTAAACAATATTACTTTGCTAACCAATTACATTACCTCATCAAATGAGGAGCATCATTCTTGGCTAGAATTGGAACAGATAGACTGCAACAAAATTAAACTCCCAAAACTCCCATTGATTTCCACAAGTGTTAAATGCCATAAATGTTTCAACAACCCAATAATTGCATCCTCCTTAACGGCTTGGTGGAAAAGTTTAGAAGCTGCAGGATCTCAATTAGCTCCCAGTATGCTCTCCCCCATCTGGCACAATCAGGATTTTGAAAATATACCCCTTTATTTTAACACAGGGGTACAACATGCAATTGACCACCTCCAACAACTATTTAACAATAATATTTTTAGGACACGTGATGAATTCCAAATAACAGGTGGAAACTTTCTTCAATACAATAAATTATCCATCCATCCATCCATTTTCTGTCCCGCTTATCCTCACTCGAGTCACGGGCGTGCTGGAGGCTATTCCAGCTATCTTCGGGTGAGAGGCGGGGTACACCCTAAACTGGTCGCCAGCCAATCGCAGTACAACAAATTAAAAGCAGCAATAAAAAAAAAGAAAAAAAAAAAAAAAAAGAATACCAGCACTCCGGAGCACCCTCGAACCGCCGGAGTTTGTTAAGCAAATAGTGAAGCTTCTTCCGCAAAGGGAAAAAAAATCTCTCAAAAGTTTATAAATTAATTTCATGCATGAAATCAATGCACTTACCAATCACGAAATAGGAAGAAGACCTTTTTATGTCCACTGACTGTAATTACTGGATACAGATATAAATTTAGAATGACGAAAACACATTTACAGCTTACACAATATAAAGTGCTCCATAGAACACACATTTACTCGATACACTATGCATAAAATATTCTCCATCTAATATATGCACGCAATGCACCAAAAATACCCCAGACACCTATTTTCATGCTATATGGGAATGCACACCAATTCAATACTTTTGGACTTGTTATGCAGCAACTCTTATACAGTATTTTGAACTTGAGGATTCCACGTTCGGCGGCACAGTGGACGACTGGTCAGAGCATCAGCCTCACAGTTCTGAGGACTGGGGTTCAATCCCCGGCCCCGCCTGTGTGGAGTTTGCATGTTCTCCCCGTGCCTGCGTGGGTTTTCTCAGGGCACTCCGGTTTCCTCCCACATCCCAAAAACATGCATCAATTGGTGACTCTGAATTGCCCGTAGGTCTGAATGTGAGTGCGAATGTTTTTTTGTTTGTATGTGCCCTGCGATTGGCTTACAACCAATTCAGGGTGTCCCCCGCCTCCTGCCTGATGACAGCTGGGATAGGCTCCAGCGCTTCCGCGACTCTTGTTAGCGCTCAGATAATGGATGGATGGATTCCACGTTCCCCAAGATTGTGTATACTTGGCGACTGAAGCACAATTGACCTCCCTAATAAATATTCAAAATCATTACTCGTCGCGTTAGCTACCGCTAAGAAAACAATTCTACAAGTATTAAACTGGAAAAAAAAACAAACAAGCTAGTAATATCTGTCACTGGCAAAATCTCATCATAGAATATATATATAAAAAATATCAGTGGAACGAAAAAAATCAATTACATATTTACATAGATTCTTGATTCCTTTGCCTGGGTAGTGTGCCATCTGACAATAACAACACTATTTTGTAAATGTAAAAGTAAAATTTTGACTGATGTATTCTTTGTTGTCAAGGTTGCTGTTGTTGTTTTATTATTATTATATTTTTCATTCGCTTTATTTTTTCTTATTCATTCATTCATACTTTATGTTTTTTTTTCACACTCTAGAGTGATTCGGCACCCCCGGTTACAGATATCCCAGTAATGTAATGGGTTACAATTTCACACATTTTATAATTAAATGATGTAATCTCGAGACATGTAATACTGTAATTAGTTAGTCACCACACTGTTCATATGCCAAAGCATTGCTGTTGAGCCAAAGTGTGACTCAAGAAAGCACACCCGAATCCTCCCTTGAGATAAGAATCATCTGTTGTGTTACATCAAGGTTAATGTCATAATAATGAAACATAGAACCAAGGAATAACAGTGAACAACAGCTAACCATTAACATTGAGTGATTCTGCACAGCACAGTAGTAATTTAAGACCTGCCCGCTAAGGAAATGTAAAGGTTTTTAGGGGTGTTTAAAAGAAGATGCAGTGATTTGGGGGTCTGTTGTAAGCAGCTCTTGAGCAGTGGGGGTAGGGGTTTTGTGGCTTAGGGGATTGTGCAGAGTTCAAGCAGATTTTAAACACAGGGGTTCAGGATCATCCTTCTCAGTTGTGAAAAAAAAAACAAAAAAAACCTGAAGGCCAAATCTGCTGCTGCACAGCACACTTTACTCAAATGTTTTTCATGTCACCAAACTACCAGTGATGACATTAAGAATGTTCCAAATATTAAAGAGTTTCCCACTTAAAAAAGCCGAGGGAAGTATAGAATTGGCCTTGAGCCAAAAATATTAGGAACAGCACCGTGCCACTGTCCCTAATCCGTACATCATGGCTGGCCTCACCACTATTTTATAAACTTTGCCCTTCATCCTAGCAGAGACTCTTCTGTCACAGAACACACCTGACACCTTCCTCCACACGTTCCAACCTGCTTGGACCCGTTTCTTCACTTCCTGACCACACTCACCATTGCTCTGGACGGTTGACCCCAAGTATTCAAAGTCCTCCACCCTCGCTATCTCTTCTCCCTGTAGCCTCACTCTTCCCCCACCAGCCCTCTCATTCATGCACATATATTCTGTCTTACTTCGGCTCATCTTCATTCCTCTTCTTTCGAGTGCATGCCTCCATCTTTCCAACTGTTCCTCCACCTGCTCCCTGCTTTCACTGCAGATCACAATGTCATCTGCAAACATCACGGTCCACAGGGAATCTAGTCTAACCTCATCTGTCAGCCTATCCATCACCACTGCAAACAGGAAGGGGCTCAGGGTTGATCCCTGATGCAGTCACACATCCACCTTAAATTCATCTGTCACACCTACAGCACACCTCACCGCTGTTCTGCCGCCCTCGTACATGTCCTGTATTATTCTAACATACTTCTCTGCCACTCCAGACTTCCGCATGCAGTACCACAGTTCCTCTCTGGGTACTCTGTCATAGGCTTTCTCCAGATCTACAAAGACACAACGTAGCTCCTTCTGACCTTCTCTGTACTTTTCCATCAACATTCTCAAGGCAAATATTGCATCAGTGGTACTCTTTTTAGGCATGAACCCATACTGTTGCTCGCAAATACTCACTTCTGTCCTGAGTCTAGCCTCCACTACTCTTTCCCATAACTTCATTGTGTGGCTCATCAACTTTATTCCTCTATAGTTCCCAAAGCTCTGCACATCACCCTTTTCCTCCATTCCTCAGGCATCTTCTCACGCACTAGAATTCTATTGAACAAGCTGGTCAAAAACTCCACAGCCACCTCTCCTAGATGCTTCCATACCTCCACAGGAATGTCATCAGGAACAACTGAGAGGAGAGGCTTAAATTGAACCGGCTGAGGATTAATGCCCAACAAGCTTGCGAGGGGTTCAAACGCTTGGCGGAACGGAGATAGGCAAGATTTTTATGGTTGGTCCGGATGTTGAATGGAGAAACTGTCCCCTCTAGCCAAGGCCTCCATTCTTCCAGAGCCCAGACGATGGCGAGCAGCTCCCGATTTCCAATGTCATAATTGTGTTCAGACGGAGAGAGGCCACGGGAAAAGAAGGCACAGGGATGTAGTTTTTTGGGATTCGGGGTCCTTCCGGGAGAGAACGGCCCCCGCTCCAGTGTCTGAGGTGTCAACCTCAACAACGAACTGGAGAGAGGGGTCGGGGTGTCTCAGGATGGTGGCACTGGTGAATTATTCCTTCAGGCGCTCAAAGGCTTGGGATGCACCAAGGTTCCACTGGAAGGGAGACCTGGTGGAGGTGAGGCTGGTGAGAGAAATGGCCACTTTGCTGTAATTACAGATTAATCTACAGTAGAAGTTTGCAAACCCCAGGAAACGTTGCAGCTCCTTGCGGGTGGAGGGGATGGGCCTGTCATAGACTGCTTGAGTTTTCTCCCGGGTCCGGTTGTAATTGTCCTTTGGCAATGTTGTTTCCCAGGAAGTGTATGGAGGAGAGGTGGAATTCCACTTTGCTGTAATTACGGATTAATCTACAGTAGAAGTTTGCAAACCCCAGGAAACGTTGCAGCTGCTTGCGGGTGGAGGGGATGGGCCTGTCATAGACTGCTTGAGTTTTCGCCCGGGTCCGGTTGTAATTGTCCTTTGGCAATGTTGTTTTCCAGGAAGTGTATGGAGGAGTGGTGTAATTCACATTTCTCAAGTATGACAAAGAGGCGGTTTTCAAAGAGACACTGAAGTACATGGCGGATATGATGTTCTTCGGGAGAGCGGGAGAAGATGTCTAAATAGACAAAGATGAACCGGTTCAGGAGGACGTCGTTGCTGAAGGTTTGGAACACAGCTGGGGCATTGGTTAACCCAAAGGGCATGACAAGATACTCAAAATGTCCGAGGGGTGTATTGAAGGCAGTTTTCCATTCGTCCCCCTCTTTAATGTGGATGAGATGGTAGCCGTTGTGCAGGTCCAACTTGGTGAATATCTAGGCGTCGCAGAGGGGTTCGAAGGAAGGGTCAATGAGGGGGAGTGGAGCTTTGTTTTTCACAGTAATGTCGTTGAGGCCTCTTTAATCAATGCAGGGGCGGAGAGTGGTATCTATCTTTTCAACAAACCAGAACCCGCCCCAGCGGGGAAGAGGAGGGTCTCGGATGAGTCCGGAGGCCAAGGAGTCGCTGATAACATTCTCCATGGCTTCCTTTTCTGGATGTGAAAGGTTAAAGAGGCAGCTCGAGGGGAAAGGGGCTACAGGCAGGAGGTCAATGTCTCAGTAATAGGGGCGGTGGGAGGGAAGGTGGCAAGATCCTTACTAAACACCAGGAAGAGGTCATTATATTCTTCTGGTCCCCGGGAGAGATCGACTGGGGTAACAGGTGGCTGCGGTTTGCTAGAGGTTGGGACGGCCAAGACAGTGGGAGTGACAGAAGTGACTCCAACTGGTGAGTGACAGGTGGTTCCAATCGATGGTGGGGTTGTGTTGCTTGAGCCAGGGGATGCCAAGGACTTTAACTTTTACACTGATAACACTCTTAGCTAACGTTGATCTCTACTAACACTGCATCTCTGCCTCCTTTTCGGCTTTGATGAGATAGAGCTTTGGCAGCTGCATCAAAGTAGTTCTTTTTCTCCGGAGCTCATCCGATATAGCCGATTGTCCGTTAAATTGAAGCACTTATTTTTATTTATCGCTATATGCACGCATATTACTGTACAGTAAAAAAAATATTGTTTTATAGTTTTTTTTTCATGGCCTAAAACGCCCAGTACATCCATCCATTTTCTGAGCCGCTTCTCCTCACTAGGGTCGCGGGTGTGCTGGAGCCTATCCCAGCTGTCATCGGGCAGGAGGCGGGGTACACCCTGAACTGGTTGCCAGCCAATCGCAGGGCACATAGAAACAAACAACCATTCGCACTCACAGTCATGCCGACGGGCAATTTAGAGTCTCCAATTAATGCATGTTTTTGGGATGTGGGAGGAAACAGGAGTGCCCGGAGAAAACCCACACAGGCACGGGGAGAACATGCAAACTCCAGACAGGCGGGGCCGGGGATTGAACCCGGGTCCTCAGAACTGTGAGGCTGATGCTCTAACCAGTCGCCCACCGTGCCGCCACGCCCAGTACAGTACAAAGTTATTGAAAATAAACATAAAAATAGCTTGAAAATGTTTGAAAGTTTCACATTTTATCCAAATTTACCATGCCGGTGTGCTCGGTCATGGTGACATTGTTGACATAAAGTACTCATCATTGGTGAGAATTTGTGTGCTTCCTAGTTCTAAATCTGTTGCCAAAGTCGGACGGCTTGACAGAAGGTCTGGACTAACTTAATTAGCAATCGCTTGATAAGTGGATTGAAGACAATTCGTCCCTTTTGAAGGTTCTGTTATCGACAATACCAAGAGGACCCCTGTGGTGACAAGTGAAGTAATAACACCCCCAAGAGGGGAATCTTGAGATTGACAAACTGTCAATGCAAAGCTTAAGATCATGTTTTGGTCTCATTTTCTTATATTGCAGATGAAGAAAGTTGATTTTATTACTGATGTGTGTTAAGATGTGCTATTTGTTCAAAGGCATTCCTCTCTGTTATGAACAAATATACGAAAGAATAGTATTAGGGTGGCGATGAAGATGATAAGTTTAAAATTACACAGTAAGTCATTTTAGATTCAAATGAATGATAATTCATGACAGTTATTTTTATTATATCTCAAGACTAGGTAAAATCTATAAGCCAAGCGTGAGATACGAGAGAAAGGTTAGTCACCACAAAATTATTTTTCAAGAAAATTAGCACACAAAGGAACTTTCGCACCCCTCATACATTCTGGTGGGTCCACCCCTCCCCTTCTTGTTTGTCTCCTGGGAAGTTTAAAAAGTGAAGCTCTCAGCCCGCATCAAGGGAGAGAAAGAAAGAGAGAAGCTTTTGTTCCTGCTCTGATCTCTCAGGGTGCTAGGTTTCGAACTAACGCGCCACCATCATCCCAGTCCCCAAGAATTCTGCAATCTCGGGTCTGTGGTCATAAAGTCCTTTGAACGCCTTGTGCTGGAGCACCTCAAGAGCATCACATGTCCCCTGCTGTACACCCTGCAGTTTGCCTACCAAGCAAACAGGTCTGTGGATGATGCAGTCAACATGGGAGTGCACTTCAACATAGAAAACATCAATGGCGCGGGGACCTATGCAAGGATCCTGTTCATGGACTTCAGCTCTGCATTCAACACCATCATCCCCGAACTCCTCTCCTCCAAGCTTCTCCAGCTCAGCGTCTCGCCTGCCATCTGCCAGGGAATTTACATCTTCCTCACAAGCAGCCCACAGCAGGTAAGGCTTGGTGATACCACCTCATCTACACGCACCACCAGCACCGGGGCGCCCTAAGGATGTGTCCTCTCTCCGCTGCGCTTCTCTCTCTAAACCATATATGACTCATGCCCAGGGGGGGGGGGGCAAATTTGGCCCACAATGTAATTATATTTGGCCCGCAAGACCATATCAAATGTGTATTAGAGCTGGCCCGCCAGTATATAGCACATGCGCCACTAATATTACAAATCCCAGAATGCTTTGCTAGTGTGTTGGCCCATCAGTTTAGACCGGCGAGCGCCCCTTCCCTTTCTGTTGCAGTCGTTAGCAACTATGCTACCAGTCTCCTCGAGCAAATTTACACTTCCCCTTCGCAAAAATGGCCAAACGAAAGATGGAAAACAGTTAACTTCCAAGACAGGTGGGAGGCAGATTGTCTGTTCACTAAAGTAAAAAAAATGTTTGTCGTGTGCAGAACATGGCTGTAACAAAGAATATAACAGAAATGAATTTTACAATTAATAACTAATAATAATAATAATTAATTTTACAGGGGCAGGCGTGGCCCAGTGGTTAAGATCATCGCCTGCCACCGTCGAGGTTCAAGACCCTGAGTGGACCATCCGCCAACATCCCCGGACTCACGGCCGTGGTGTCCAAGACACTGCAAGACACTGATACCCCGAAATGCTTCCCAGGCGCTTCAGCTGCCCCCTGCTCCAGTGTGTTCCACTAACATGTGTATGTGTTCACTGTGATGGGTTAAATGCAGAGAACAAATTTCGTGTGCATGCATGCACGTTCATGACAATAAAAGGTGATTCTTCTTCTACAAGATTTACAAGAAAGATAGTTGGAGATAGATAAATAGAAGATGGAGAGCACCAGAATTCATGTTATCGATTTAAATACAAAACAACAAACTGATGTCTTTAATTGCAAGTTTGATTTCTCGTGTTTATAATGTTAAAGTTTGTTTATTCCAGATTCAGTGGTTAACCTAAATGTTAGTTTGTTGTCATATGATAAACTTTAACGCTACATTTCTGCAGAGAAGGGAAACATGCACATCTCAGTGATTTTTCATTAAATATTGAGTTTGACCCGCGACATTGTCCCAATTTTTTATTTTGGCCCACCGTGAATTTGAGTTTGACACCCTGCTCTACACGAACAACTGAACCTCAACGCACCCAGCTGTCAAACTCCTGAAGTTTGCAGACGACACCACAGTCATCGGCCTCATCAAAGACGGTGACGAGTCTGCGTATCGACAGAAGATGGAGCAGCTGGAGCTGTGCTGCGGTTGACACAACCTAGAACTGAACACGCAAACTAGCAGACATTCCAACAGCTTCTTCCCTCTTGACATTAACTTCTTAAACAGTTAACTTACAATTCCCTTGCAACATGCTCCCAATTTTGTCTTGTGATTGTTGCCACAGCTCCGTCGGGCTAATTGTACATGATTCGCCACTCTTTTAAAGTAACTCACCATAAGGCATCTAAAGTCGAGGATGGCAGATTGTTTTCCTTGACGCATTACAATATCAACACAGGTCAAGAATACAGGTATGAAGCTATTGTTAAAATCTACAAACAAGATTAGCCTTCCATCCATCCATCTTCATCCGCGTAACCGGAGTCGTGTCACGGTTGTAGCAGCTTAAGCAGCCTCCTGCACGCTCTCCGGCCACTTCTGGGGGGATCCAGAGGCACTCCCAGGCCAACCAGGAACACAGTATCTCCAGTGTCCTGGTTTGTCCTTTACCTTTCGGCTTGTCCCGTTAGGGGTTGCCACAGCATGTCATCCTTTTCCATGTAAGCCTATCTCCTGCAGCCTCCTCTGTAACACCATCTGCTCTCATGTCTTCCCTTACTGCATACATCAGCCTTCTCTTTGGTCTTCCTCAAGCTCTCTTGCGTGGGAGCTCCATCCTCATCATCCTTCTACCAATATGATCATTAGCTCTACTCTGGACATGTCCAGACCATCCAAGTCTGCTATCTGTAACCTTGTCTCCGAAACATCTAACCACCTTGGCTGTCCCTCTGATGAGCTCATTTCTAATCCTATCCAAACTGCTCAAGAGAACCTCAGAGACCCTCCAGCTCTTCTTCCTCTTGTCTCTTCAGTGCCATTGTCTGTAATCCGTCCACCCGTTCCAACCTGCTTAGAGCCGTTTCTTCACTTCCTTACCACACTCACCATTGCTCTGGACTGTTGACCCCACCCCCCACCCCTCTTATTTATGCACATATATTTTTTTTATTTTATTAAACACGGAATTTAAGTACGTACAGGACTCCGCTGTCCCCGGGGAATTTTTTTGGACTTCGCCATCCCTTATTTACTTGCCAGTGACTAGTATTACATAAGGTTTATTCCGAAAAATGTTTTTTAATTTAACTCACCAGTCGTCTTCAATCCTGTGGATTGTCGTCAACCTTCAGATCCCAGTTGAGGAGAACGAAGACCAGTCCCGGAAAAGGTCTCAATTGCCGTGTCTCTTAACTGGGTGTCGGCTCCACAACTGGAATCCTCGGGTGTATTGACATCCGGCTCGAAGGACCAATTTAATGTTGGATTTATCTCACCCAACATTATAAAAAAATAGACACAAAAGGAATGAAGACGCTGGTTTCTTTTTCTCATGAGGAGGGCGCATGGGAGATTGTTCAGGTTACAGCCTCTCAACACGCTCTAAACAATCTCTCCCGTCGCTCCTGTATTTATTTGAAAATAGGAGGGTTTTACAAGACATAATGTTCTAAGCACTAACACACAACACAAAACATGGGACCAGACCAACACCTGTCACGTCCCCGATCACATCCGATCACGTCCTTGGACAAGGCGCCCTTCCATCGAATGATGTTGAGTCATCTTCTTGAAGGCGAGACATCTTTCTTTCTAAAAATTGTCGATAATACTAATGCAAGCTAAGCAAATAAATGATAACTTCTAAAATATATCTAACACTTACACATGCTAATCGTCATTCCTCTCCTTTCCAATGCATACTTCCATCTTTCTAACTGTTCCTCCACCTGCTCCCTGCTTTCACTGCAGATCACAATGTCATCTGCAAACATCATGGTCCACGGGGATTTCAGTCTAACTTCATCTGTCAGCCTATCCATCACCACTGCAAACAGGAAAGGGCTCAGGGCTAATCCCTGATGCAGTCCCACCTCCACCATAAACGCCTCTGTCACACCTACAGCACACTTCATTGCTGTTCTGCTGCTCTCATACATGTCCTGTACTATGCTAACATACTTCTGTGCCACTACAGACTTCCGCATGCAGTACCACAGTTCCTCTCTGGGTCTCTGGTCATTGGCTTTTTCTAGATCTACAAAGACACAATGTAGCTCCTTCTGACCTTCTCTGTACTTCTCCATCAACACTATCAATGCAAATAATGCATCTGTGGTACTCTTTCCTTCTAGGCATGAAACCATACCTTTGCTCACAAATACTAATTTTTGTCCAAAGTCTAGCCTCCACTACTCTTTCCCATAACTTCACTGTGTGGCTCATCAAGTTTATTCCTCTATAGTTTCCACAGCTTTGCTCATCACCCTTGTTCTTAAAAATGGTCACCAGCACACATTTCCTCCATTCCTCAGGCATCTTCTCACGCGCTAGAATTCTATTGAACAACCTGGTCAAAAACTCCACAGCTACCTCATCGAGATACTTCCATACCTCTACAGGTATGTCATCAGGACCTTCTGCCTGTCTATTTTTCATCCTCTTTAGTACCTTTCTAACTTGCCCCTTACTAATCATTGCTACTTCCTGGTCCACCACACTTGGCTCATCTACTCTTCCTTCTCTCTCATTTTCCTCATTCATCAACTCCTCAAAGTATTCTTTCCATCTATCCACCACACTTCTGGCACCAGTCAACACATTTCCATCTTTATGCTTAATCACCCTAACCTGCTGCATATCCTTCCCATCTCTATCCCTTTGTCTGGCCAACTTGTACAGATATTTTTTCTCCTTTTTTTAGTGTCCAACCTGGCATACAATAAATGTCATCAAAGGACTCTTGTTTGGCCTTTGCCACCTCTACCTTCACTCTACATCACATCTCCATTATTCCTTCCTCCGCTCCCCAGTCCTCTCAGTCTCCCACTTCTTCGCTAACCTCTTTCCTTGCATGAGTTCCTGTACTTTGATGTTCCACCACCAAGTCTCCTTCTCTCCTTTCCTACCAGAAGATACACCACGTACTCTCCTGCCTGTCTCTCTGATCACCTTGGCTGTAGTGATCCAGTCTTTTGGAAGCTCCTCCTGTCCAACAAGAGCCTGTCCTCACCTCTTCTCGTAAAGCCACACAACACTCTTCCTTTCTCAGCTTGCACCACATGGTTCTCTGCTCTGCTTTTGTCTTCTTAATCTTCCTCCCCACCACCAGTCATCTTAAGCACCACCATCCTATGCTGTCTAGCCACAGTCTCCCCTACAACTACCTTATAGTTAGTATCCTCCCTCCGATTACATCATCTGCACAAGATGTAATCAAACCTACGTGCTTCTACCTCCACTCTTATAGGTAATCCTATGTTCCTGCCTCTTCTGGAAGAAAGTGTTCACTACAGCTCTTTCCATCCTTTTTGCAAAGTCTACCACAGTCTGTCCCTCCATGTTACTTTCTTTGATATTAACATGTATGAAAGACTGAAACGAGACCCACCCAGTGAGTATACTGTAAGAGGAGTCATAAATCATAAGTCAGGAACCATCAACCTTGCTATTTTTAAGGTCATCCAAAAATACAAAAAGAAGTGGTACAACTCTGACCAATTGTCATTAACTCTGTGACTAACACTGCTAATAAGTATGTGGCCAACATCTTAGCACCCTTGGCAGGCAAAACACCACATTAGGTCCAAAACTCAATAGATTTGATTAAAGTTTAGAGGCCTAAAGTTAGATAAAAACAAAACAATTATTTTATTTGATGTCACCTCTGTGTTTATTTGCATTCCAACCCAGTCATATCCAACCAACAGTAGTCACTCCAAAAGAGAACCTCAACATCTTCATTTTTGTCACCTTCAGCTCTGCTTCCTGTTGTCTCATCAGTGCCATATATCGTGGGTAGCCTCACCACTGTCTTACAAATATTTCCCTTCATTCTAGCAGAGACTCTTATGTCTCATAGCACAACTGACACTTTTCTCCACCCGTTCCAAGCCTCCTTGGATCCGTTTATTTGCCTCCTTACTACCATCTGTGAATATCATGGACCACACACCCCTGTAAATCTGCTACTATGACACACTCTCTCAGTCACTCAATTTGTCTAAGACATTGATATTGGAGTGGTAGTAAGAAGCAGGATTATCCAAAGGTTTTATATGTGCCTTTATACCCCAAATGGTACCATTAAAAAAATAAAATGTAGTTTTTATGTTACAGAGACTCCACCCAACTGAATAACTTTTATGAAGTTCAGCTACTTTCGTCATTTTGTTGTAGCTTAGCTTGCTGCGGTTTTGTTTACGTACATAGGTATTGTTGCATATACAGTATAATCGATCAATTGTTTAGAGCCATTGTTTGACTTAAACATGTCCAGTTCCAGTTAAAAAGTCACCATTATTAAATCTTTATTACAGGTTATGTAGTAACATTTTAACATTAAGCGGCCATGCAAGTGTTAGTTAACCACTGTATTATTGGTATAGTCCATTAAAACAGTAAAACCCTTTCTTAACTTCAATGACAAATTAAGAGGGCAGAAATGTAATATACTGTAGCAGTTCCTGTCTTTTTGTGTGATTTATTAAAACTGTAGATACTGTATTTGTATTTGCTGTGTTGATGTTTGATAAGACCTAGAATAATTAATGCACCTGAGGGTTGTACCTCACTGACTCTTCTGTGTCTTGTTAAGACCCATCAGCTCTCCCTTCTTGTCACTAGCATAAGGATCTCTCAGCTGTGGAATAAATAACAATGCTAGAAAAATAAGACATTTATAATAATATACCAGTACTCACTTACAGTCACAGTATGTTAACAGTGTTGCTTAGTATCGTAATAACTAATATTGATGACAGATTTATAACATTATGTACAGTATTATCCTCATTACTATTGTTGTTATTATTATATGTATTCATTTCATTCGGGTCAAAGGAGACGTCAGCCCAAAACCTGGCATTTTTTGTCTTTTTTAAACTACCTTTTTTGTCACGAGTGTTGTGAATGTTTGCTTTATTTAACACTGTTCTGAGAAACCTGAATGGAAAAGAATGTTAACAATTTAACCAATTGATGCTGTGTTTACGGTGACTTGTCAGTCCAGAAATGCCCACAAATTCTGTTAATTCTAATGACTAGATAGAAAAAAACGTGTCACATAAAAGCACCTGTGCTTTTTGTTGTCTTGGTAATGCAATATGCTCAGGACCTGCATTTATGAATGTATTTTACTTTTTGAAAATCCCAACACGGGGCCTAATTTTTCCCTGATTTGGCAATAATTTCATTGTAAAGAGAACCTCATTTTCCTGTAAATTGATTATTTGCATCAGGCATGCTCATTCGACTCTTGAATGGAACCTGATTCTAGTTAGTTCTTTTCAATGTCTGCTAGCAATCACGAAATATCCCTTGAGGAGGTTTTTAAGGGTACATTTGCAAGATTGTATTACCCTGCATTGTTTCACTGAGGGATGCATGCTTGGAGCACATGACCATGAGCAACATGGCATTCTTGATTACAAGTTTGCTTACTTTTTTTTTTTAGGTCTTCTTCATTTGTTTATGGCCAACAATTGGTCTACTTACTGATAATTAAACGGAGGCCTCTGAGCAAACAAAACAAAGTAAATTCAAAACACATATAGAGATTTACTACTATGAACAAATACAGTTTTCAATAAACTGCTTGCCGGGAAAGTTCTATCCCCCTCGGGGACCCCCCTTTTCAAGCACATTATTCAGAGATGTGTGGTTTACCAGAAAGCAGCAGGATATTCCAACTGCATCAGGAAAGACATCTGTAAACTAATTAATCCAACACCACAGCGATCTTTGAGAGGTCTGACTCACATATCTTTATCCATGGGATCACCTGAGCCAGATCCTGTTTCTCATGGGTTAAAGTCCACTAAGCAGGCTTTATTCGTGTTTATCAACTAAATTAATTCAAAAGACCGCCATCAAATGACAAGTGATGAACAGTTAATTGCCTAATTGTACAGCAGTTAATCTGTTTTGGAGTTTTCAATGATCTAATTCTGCACCTGGTTTAAATAAAACCAGTATTAAATATTAATATTATGTATCTGTTTATAGCTATAGCCCTGCCTGTGTGGGGTTTGCATGTTCTCCCCGTGCCTGCGTGGGTTTTCTCCGGGCACTCTGGTTTCCTCCCCCATCCCAAAAACATACATAAAGGTTAATTGACAACTCTAAGTTATCCGTAGGTGTGAATGTGAGTGCGAATGGTTGTTTGTATGTGCCCTGCCATTGGATGGCAACCAGTTTAGGGTGTACCCCGCCTCCTGCCCGATGACAGCTGGATGGGCTCTAGCATGCCCATGACCCTTGTGAGGAGAAGCGGTTCAGAAAATGGATGGATAATTACAAGCAAGAATTTTGTTCATGTTTTACATCTCACTTATGAATTTAGTTTTTATGTTGGAAATGTTTGGCCGGCACGGTGGACGACTGGTTAGCACATCTGCCTCAAAGTTCTGAGGACCGGGGTTCAAATCCCGGCCTCGCCTGTGTGTAGTGTGCATGTTCTCCCCGTGCCTCCGCTTTCCTCCCACATCCCAAAAACATGCATGATAGGTTGATTGAAGACTCTAAATTGCTCGTAGATGTGAATGTGTGTGGAAATGGTTGTTTGTTTATATGTGCCCTGCGATTGGCTGGCGACCAGTTCAAGGTGTACCTCGCCTCTCGCCCGAAGATAGCTGGGATAGGCTCCAGCACTACCGCGACCCTAGTGAGGATAAAGCGGTACAGAAAATGGATGGATGGAAATGTTTGCTGAAAATAAGTGGTCGATTTTCATGATAAAATTATTAATTTAATTTAAGAATCCAACTCCATCCATCCATCCATTTTCTGAGCCGCTTATCCTCACAAGGGTTCCGGGAGTGCTGGAGCCTATCCCAGCCATCATCGGGCAGGATGCGGGGTACACCCTGAACTGGTTGCCAGCCAATCGCAGGGCACAGACAAACAAACAACCATTCGCACTCACATTCACACCTACAGGCAATTTAGAGTTGTCAATTAACCTACCATGCATGTTTTTGGGATGTGGAAGGAAACCGCAGTGCCCGGAGAAAACCCACGCAAGCACGGGGAGAACATACAAACTCCACCATGCCGCCGAATCCAACTCTTACTTCTGAATTTTAATTAGTACAAAAATAATTACTAAAGGCTTACAGTAACTTTTAGTTTTTAATTACCGTATTTTCACGACCATAAAGTGCACCATATTAAAAGGCACAGTCTCAGTTACGGGCTCTATTTCTGTATTTAACACATACATAAGGCTATTATTGGGCGCAGGCACGGTAAAACATACGTTATCTTAAAACATACGGTAGCATACATGCACGCTTAAACAATGTTTTTAAAAAGGCAGCGGGAGCAAAAATGAGTTCGGTTGTACTTCATTGAAGTATTTAACAACGTACTCACGTTATTTTTTGATCAATCCTCATCCACAAATCCATCAAAGTCTGTATCCGAAATGAACAGCTAGTTCTCCATCAAACACGCCAGGTTCCCTCTCGTCATTGTCGGCGTCAGTCTCGTTGCCGTGCGGCTCTTCAGAAATGATGCCGGCTTTTACGAAAGCTCGAACAACAGTGCAAGCAGACACGTTAGCGCGAGCATCCGCAATCCATTCACGAATTGTGGGATAAGTCGCCCGGCGCTGCCTCTTAGTCTTAGTAAAGCTGTGTTCGCCATCTGTCATCCATGGCTCCCACGCCACTCGCAACTTCACTTTGAACGCCCTGTTTACACCGATGTCCAGCAGTTGGAGTTCCTTCGTCAAGCCTCCCGGAATGATGGCGAGCTCCGAGTTATTGCACTCAGTCGATTGGTGACTGTAGAGACGCTTCTCCCGGCTGTTCTTTGCTCATTAATTAATTGATCGAGTTGGTCTTCCAACTCGGGCCACCTCACCTTGTTTCCGCGGAAACTCAGCTTCGTCTTCTTGACTCGGCGAAGCTCGTTTTCCTGCTTCCTCCACTTGCGAACCATGGATTCGTTGATCTTGAATTCTCTCGTGGCTGCTCGATTCCCATGTTTCTCCGCGTAACTGATAGCTTGCAGTTTAAACTGTGCTTCGTAAACATGTCTCTTCGTAGTTGCCATTTTCGGGGGTCCTTAGATAAACCGATGTTGTTTTGCACAATGCACATACCGGCGCTATATACCTACTGGGGGCGTGCCTTTAGCGTCCTCCTTCACGCGCACCCTGCCCCCTTTAACGGCCACATGCTGTCCTCAGCCATGTCCGCTTTTCCTCTGTATAAGCAGCGCTTCGGGAGGAAATGCTCCCAGTCAGTCAAGCGGAGCGCTCATCAAAGTCACAACAACATTTCTAGATATTGGAACTCGGTGCACACATAAGGCGCGGCGCATTACAAGGCACCCCGACAATTTTGGAGAAAAATTAAGGCTTTTAAGTGTGCCTTATGTAAAGTTCTTCCATGTAATTTGATAAGGTTAATCCAAAGAACAATTCTCGATGTTTTTTTACCATGTCGAATCAATGTGAATAAATTAAGTAAAAGTAATGCAATTGTGGGCGACCAACATCAACTCCGACCTCAAAAAGGCCCAGCAGAGGATGTACTTCCTGCGGCTTCTGAGAAAGCAGGGCCTGCCACCGGAGCTGCTGAGACAGTTCTACACAGCGGTCATCGAATCAGTCCTGTGTTCTTCCATCACAGTCTGGTTTGGTGCTGCTACAAAAAAGGACAAACTCCGACTGCAACGGACAATCAAAACTGCTGAAAGGATTGTTGGTACCCCCCTACCCACCATTGAGGACTTGCACGCTGCCAGAACTAAGACAAGGGCGTGCAAAATCCTCTCGGACCGTCTGCACCCCGGTCACCGGCTCTTCCAGCTCCTTCCCTCAGGTAGGCGCTACCGATCAACGCAAACTAGAACTAGTAGACATTCCAACAGCTTCTTCCCTCTTGCGATCAACTTCTTAAACACCTAACCTATAATTCCATTACAATAAGCTGGCAATTTTTTGACTTGAGTTCGTTGTCACATTTCTGTGGGGCCAATTATGTATTACTCGTGCACTCACTGTAGTTGTCTCGCCATGCTGCACTATTTGCATATTCTGGCCACTCATGCCAGAGTAGCATCTGCTCCATTTGCACACCGATTGAGGAGTATCTGTAACATTTGCACAACCATCATTGTCCCAGATGATCGCACTACTCGTCACTTTAAACTGCATACACTCCTTGAAGTCTCGGCGCCCTTTGCACAAGGGTCATTGCACCGGTCTACTGCAATATTAGTCATTAGTCATTCGAACTGCTCTAAGTGCTAGAGGACTCTGCATCTTTTTGCACAATTGTTTTTTGTCAATGTCTTTATGTCTCCAAAGTGTTCTGTAAATTGACTGTCTGTTGTACTAGAGCGGCTCCAACTACCGGAGACAAATTCCTTGTGTGTTTTGGACATACTTGGCAAATAAAGATGATTCTTATTCTGATTCTGATTCTGATTGAGGTGATTCTTCAATGATTAGGTCGGGTGAAAGGTTTAACAATTTATTCGAAAATACAGAGTCAAACAATAAGGTTGGTGAAGGTGAACGTCAGTACAAAAAAGAGCGCAGAAACCTTCGTCCGCTTGTTATGTGGACAAAACTGTTACCTGTTGTGATGTCATGCAGTCTTGGACCAATCCTAGCTTCGCCTCCATGTCTGGGTGCGTTCGAAAACTCAGTCTGACGCTCTCACCGCACCCCGTGTTTGAGAAAGTGCCTGCTTCATTTTGTATAACTTATGAACATGTTGGCTATCAGCAGGGATACGTCAGTGCATCCGCCATATTTAATGTGTCACTTCTTGTCATGGGTGTGTGTTCCGGTTTTTGTCTTCCCCCTGGTTCACACACACCTGCTCCTATGAGCATCTTCACCACCTGTGCCTCGTTCACCCTAATTACCCCTTGTATTTAACCTCGTGTCTCATTCCCTCTCATCGCCAGTTCGTTGTACCTTGTTGTCGCATTCCAGCATTCCTTGTTTTGCACGTCACAGACTCACAGTAAGACTTGCCCGTTCCGATTATCGACCTCGCCTCTTTGCCTCATGTTTTTGGATACTGTTGCCTTTCTTGGATTGCCTGCCTGTGTGCCGACCTATGCCCGTATATTAAACCTCTCTTTTTGGAAACTGTCCATTTGTTTTGGAGTCGTGCATTTTTGGGTCCTATCCTCTGTTCCGTTCATGACACTTCTGCTCATATCGAATGGCACACTCCAACAACGCTCTGAGTTACCAAAGGTTCTGGGGTGCAGAGAGCGTGCCCTGAGTGAATTTCCCAGCGCAACCTATGTTGATTTTGTGTGTGATTGTTGTGTCGGTTCGACTAAGTGTAATGCAACTATATGTTTACAAGGAGATATGGGTGTGTATTTGTAATGGGATGTACAGTATCAAGCAAAAGTGTAAGCAGTGTTGCGTAAGCGTGCACCCAATAATTTCTATCAACTCCCCCTGTTGAGGTGGCCCAATCGGGTCATATGTACCCTATATGTATTACCCCCATAACCAACATCGAGATACGCGGCCCCCCACCGGTTTGATGTAAACGCCGGCACTGGGCAGTGAGTAGGTGTGTGCTTCTGTAGACGACCCACAGCTCGGTCATTAGTGCCTTTATAAAGAAAAAAGAAAAACAACTGCAAAACACAAAAACTTCAAGTGCCAGTTGAGATTATTGAACTACCAATTATCCTTTTCCACTTGACAAACCATCTTTCCATCAGATCATTAAATGGGTTAGTTATTCCCGATTGTTCTTTAAGTTCGTTGGCTAAGGCTCTCAGACCATGAAGCGTCTTGTTGAGGCTCCCATCTGGGTCGTATTATTGGGAATGAACGTACAGCAGCTTTCGCCAAACATGGAGCACACGCCTCCTCTTTCTGCTAATATGGAGTCAAGTGCCAGCTTGTTCTGATAGGCAACTAACGAGGTGGCAGCCAGTTGGGCATGCACCGCCTTGAAACCACATGTAAAATTTGTCAACCTTTGAATGTTATAACGTTGACTGGTTAGCACATCTGCCTCACAGTTCTGAGGACCCGGGTTCAAATCCGGCCTTGCCTATGTGGAGTTTGCATGTAGTTTATGCAATCTATGTTTTTGTTGGGGGTCATCCATACGAAAATAGACTTGAAACGTGCTGCATACATAATCTATACTCATCCGGGATGCTTCGCGGGAATTCTATGGCGTTAGTGTAGACTGGACACCCAGCCATGGTGTCCACGGTCCTTTTCCTCCTCGTGAAGGTAGGCAGCGGGATGGACTACTCTTTGGGAATGTCCAGGTCCGACACCTTGTACGTCTGTATGGGGGAGAGAGAGAGACCAAGGCATACCTCCTGGCCCAATTTGGGGCCGGGAATCTGTACAAAACCTGACCTCCACAGAAACACCACACGTTAGCTCTAGCCACGGTTAATTCCGAACCAGAAGTGCAGGTTGACAGATCAATGGTTTGGGCACAGATATTTTCATTAATTTCGCCAACATTAAACAGCCACTAGGGGCCACTATTTTCCCTCCTGTCATCTGCAAATTCCATCTCTCTCTTATTTTGTTTCTTTCCACTGTTGTTTTTCAGTTGGAGCAGCTGTCTCTTGGAGTTCTTTTATTTCCACTGATCCTCTTTGTATTTGTGAATTGTCCACTATTTTACAAACCACTTGTTGCCTAGGTGTGGTTTGAAAGTCAGAAGCCTGCATGGCTGCTAAGTCAGTCGGCACTGGCATTATCATGTGCTTCAAATGTATCAGCTTTGGAGTGACCTGCTACTTTGAAGCGCGACACTGCATTAGGTGATTTTATTGATTCTGCCAGTTCGAGGAGCAATTTGTGGTATTTCATTAGCGTGCCTGTGGTAGTCAGGAAATCAGTTCTTTGCCATGCAGCCATGTCTACAAGCAGTGCCCTGTCACCATAGGCCAAGTCTGTGTATATGTTTACAGTCTTACCTTCTGCTAGTTGACATGCCTGGTGGACCGCATGGACTTCTGCCGAGTGTGGCGGTGGTAATTTTTTTGCTTCTAGGATGGAAAACATTCTCTTCTCCTATGTTTGGTGTCGTGGTTGCATACTGCATATGTCCCGTGTTTCGGTCGAAGTGAGTGTGCCCGTCTGTAAACAATGTCATGTCTGGGTTTTCCTGTGGTGTGCATTGTACTCTGATTGTTTGTACCAACTCATCTTCCCTTGCTGCCTCACAATTGTGTACTGTATCATCATGGTCCCCTAGAAAGTCTGCAAGGTTAGCTTGTATATTGGTTGGGAAATACAGGTTGTTTTTTTCTTAACAGCTCAGTGAGTTTTAGATGTCTTTTGGCCGAGCGTGTGAATCCTTTACTGTTCAGGAATGACGTTACCGCATAGTTGGTATGAATGTGTATGTTGCCCCCTGTTGTTATGTGCCAGTCAGAGCTTTCACAATTGCTGACGCTTCTCTTGTGCATGTGTTTGGCCTTCTTGGGCAGGTTCTAAAGATCCAGAGTTGTAACAAAGGATCTTCCTCCTTTGAGGACTCCACTCACCATACCTTTTTGTTTTCAGACACATCAAGGTGAAAATGACTCCTAAAGTGTGTCCCGCAATGGCCCATTGTTCAGTTACAGCAAGCCACAATTCATCATATTCCTCCATTATATGTGCAGTGCACAGGGCCTCTTCCTCAACACGCCCAATCAGGCCTGCTTTTTTTCCTTTCCCCGAAACAAATTATTACAGTTTTCGACACAGCATATCTGCCTCAGTTCTGAGGACCGGGGTTCAAATCCCGGCCTTTCCTGTGTGCCGTTTGCAAGTTCTCCCTGTGCCTGCGTGGGTTTTCTCCGGGTACTCTGGTTTCATCCCACAATCATCCATGGTAGGTTGATCGAAGACTCTAAATTGCCCATAGGTGTGGATGTGAGTGCGAATGGTTGTTTGTTCAAATGTGCCCTGCGATTGGCTGGCAGCCAGTTCAGGGTGTACACCGCCTCATGCCTGCATTTAGCTGGGATAGGCTCCAGCATGCCCGCGACCCTTAGTGAGGATTAGCGGTACAGAAAATGGATGGGTTTTCTACACCATATACCAAATAATAGAGCAAACTTGGAAGCAGTACACATCTATTAGAAGAGGCAAGGGGTGACTTTGGAATATATAGTATAGTATATCCTTTGTCCACAACCACTTAGGTGGGTTTTCCTTGTTGCCGGTAATTCTTCATTAGAGGGTACAAGATTTTGCGTCGCTCGTTGATTTCGCATAGAATCAGGACATTCATCCCAAACTGTGTACCCTTCAGCTCCCATCCTTTCGACTTTACAAAGACTTTCTGCTGGAAGTGTTCAAATTTTGCAATGATTGGACGTGGATGATTCCCTGCTTGTGGTCCTCCTAATCTGTGTACTTGGTGGAAGATAATGTTGGCGAGTGTCTCCTTTGGGATTTTCAGTGCCGTCAACATGAATTTTTTTTTCGAGAGCCTCTGGATTATCAGGTGTACCGTATTTTACCGACCATAAGGCGTACTTAAGTCTTAAATTTTCTCCAAAATGGATGGGGCGTGCCTTATGTGTGCACCGAGTTCCCAAATGTGTTAATGTTGTTGTGACTTTGATGAGTGCAAAACAACATTGGTTTGGCTAAGGATCCCTGAAAATGGCACCTACGAAGAGACACGCTTACGAGGCACAGTTTAAACTGCAAGCTATCAGTTACGTGGAGGAACATGGGAATCGAGCAGCCGCGAAAGAATTCGAGATCCACGAATCCATGGTTCGCAAGTGGAGGAAGGAGGAAAACGCCGGCATCATTGCTGAACAGCCCCGGCAACGAGACTGACTCCGACAATGACGAGAGGGAACCTGGCATGTTTGATGGCGAAATTGCCCAGCTGTTCATTTCTCATACAGAACATGAGGACTTTGATGGATTTGTGGATGAGGCTTGATCAAAAAATAACGTGAGTGCATTGTTAAATACTTCAATAAAGTACAACCGAACTCAGTTTCGCTCCCGCTGCCTTTTTAAAAACATATCCTAGCATGCATGCTAGCGTATGTTTTAGCGTGCATGCATGCTAGGATATGTTTTAAGATAGCATATGTTTTACCATGCCTGCGCCAAATAATACGGTGCACCTTATGTATGTGTTAAATACAGAAATAGACCCCGTAACTGAGACTGCGCCTTTTAATACGGTGCTACTTTTGGTCGTGAAAAAACGGTACTCTCGGAAATGCCGGAAAAGATCAGGTTACCCCGCATGCTTCTTGACTGCAAGTCCAGCATTACTTCTTTTATTTTCTTGTTTTCTTTCTTGAGAACGTCTACCTCAATTTTCACTTTCGCTTTCATGGCCTTCCTTCAGCTCTTTGACTTGCTAGTGCGTGAATTCCAAGCTGGTTTTGAGCTCATTTTAATCTCCTGGTGTAATACTGTAGATCGAGAAGTGATAGCTTCTTGTTAATAGAGGAGAGGACTTGAAAATGGGCGTCAGGTGAGCTGGGTAGTAGCTCTTTAGTGCTAGTGGAAGAGTTAGCCTTCCGTCTTTTCAGCGGGTTGCTGGTGCTCACGATGGGATCCGCTGGCTTGCATGAAGAAGCGATCGAACGTTCCGTCGATGAAATCTTCGAGGTGCTCCACGATGGTATCATGGCGTTAGCAGGGATTGGGAAAAAAATCATCAATAATAATCAGCCCGGCAAAAAAAAGTGGATGAGAAGCAAATTAAGTCTCGCCGCTGCTAATCTGATTTTGCAGTGTAGCCGGCAAATTTCGTCTGGGAAATGTCGGCTTGTCAGCGATCCCTGACTAATACCTTTTGAAAAATAAGACCCCTGTGATGCTTCAAAAGATCTCTGAGAACCAAGGTTTGTGTTGTAAGACACAAAACATGGCAGGAAAAGCTGTCTAGAACATCTGAAATTTATTTGGGGTTAATCCGAGGCACTTTAAATGGTGGCGACTTCAGTTTACCATGAATTTTAATGTAATTTGCTGAATTCTGAACACAGCCACATCCCCATTTATAAGAGGGCCTGTGCACTTGTGCAACCATTTTATGTCACTTGTTTATTTTTTGACTTAACTCTGAAAATTATTTGTTTAAATGCACATCACATAAACTTGCCATTTGAAAAGGGATGCGGCGAAGTAATAGTCACTGTATCTTCCCTTCACCTCCTTTGTTCATAGTTGTATGACAGAATGTGATGATTATGTATAAAATAAATAAAAAGAAAAAGAAGAAATAATATAATGCATACACTACTTTTTTTCCCCTACTTAATTTTGCCGATGGGTGCCCTTTTTGGGCTTGAGTACCTGCCTCCAAAAATGCCTGTGAACATGCCTGCTAAAAAGGAGTTGAAAATACATTATAAACAGTAACCCATTGGCAAATATATGACAACTTTTTTCTGAAATAGGTTAAACTGTATTTTCATGGTATGCATTTGTAAGTCATGTTGTTGTGATTCAACAAAGGCATTCAAATGTTGTTGTTGGTGTGGTGGGAAAAAAACAGCTGAATTTAAACTTTAAATGGTAATGTTGCGGCTTCTTTTCGTCGTTTTCAAAAAGCCGCTACTGAGTGGGTTAACTCCACGTAGTCCAGCACAAAGGACGTTCGCAGATCCAGTGTCATCTTATGATTGTAGTTTATTGATGACATTGGGATTGGGATTTCTCTGGCTACTCCGGTTTATTCCCACGTCCGAAGAACATGTGTGGTAGGTTGATTGAAGACTCTAAATTGCCTGTAGGTGTGAATGTGAGTGCGAATGGTTGTTTGTTTATATTGTATCTGGCCTGCGATTGGCTGGCGACCAGTTCAGGGTGTACCCCGCCTCTCGCCCGAAGATAGCCGGGATAGGCTGCAGCACACCCGCAATCCTAGTGAGGATAAGTCGTACAGGAAACGGATGGATGGATTTTAAATGGCTTAATTAAAATTGGCTACTCTGGTGGCACAACACAATTTTGGGCAACAGATGGATTGAAATGGGATTTAATGAATATATTCTCCATCAGTGATATGATTATGCTTGGAATGTAGTTTAAAAAAAAAACTACATTTTAATTTATGCATGTAAATGTTTCCAGACCCATATCCAGGCATAAAATATTCAAAATGTATTGCTCCCAGGTACTGTCTTTACACATACAGTGGTACCTTGATGAGATTAAATCCTTCCATGAACAAGCTTGTAACTCAATTTACTCGTATACCAAATCAATAGTCTCCATTTAAAATGAAATTCCATTATTACGTTCCAGCCACTAAAAGCACCACATTTTAAAATGTCCTTGTATTGTATTATTTGCTAAAAACAATAAAGTTTATCAGTTTGAACATGAAATATCTTGTCTTGGTAGTGTATTCAATTAAATATAGGTTGAACATGATTTGCAAATCATTGTATTCTGTTTTTATTTATGTTTACCACGTCCCAACTTCATTGGAATTGGGGTTGTATTTATGGCAGAATACAATATCTTAATTATTTGTCATTTGGCACGTTCTTTGTCTATATTTCCCTGATATTTTATAGCTGTCATGGTCTGTGTTTTGGTTTGGGTTGTGTTTAGTTTTGTTCCATGTTTGTCGTGTGCTCATTAAGTTGTTGTGTCCACCTGTTCTCGTCTACTTTGTGTCGACCAATCAGCTCTCTCCAGCCACTCATGTCTTGTCCAGGTGTTCCTCGTTGTCTCGTCTATCTGTTTGTATTTAGTTCCCTGATTTCTTTCAGTTCTTGTCGGTTCATTGTTGTTGTCACATGTCTTTGCCATGTCATAGTCGTCAGTTGTCTTTATCATTGCGGTGTGTCATTTTCCCTATCTATTCCACGTCTTACTCACAGGTCATAGTTTGTTTCCAGTTTTAGATAGTCAAGTGTTTCTTTGTTACTTTGGTTTGGTATCTGTTGTGGGACTTTGTTCAGTTTTTCCCTTTTTGAAGATTAAATATTATTATTTTGAGATTCCCGCACTCCTGCCTTGCCTCCCTGCTTCCCTGCAATTGGGTCCACCATGTTCTTGCCTCGCGTTACTCGCCCTCGCCCTAACCACGTACGTGACAATAGCAATATGTCAATAGCATTTCTACATCCTTTCTTCTCAATAAAGCCTTGCGACAATCAATTCATTGAATAAATAGTAGGCAAAGCCTTGTGGGGTCATTTGAGATCGAAGTCGGATTCGGGAGAAGCTGTCGTAGACAGTCTCCAATCATCACCACCTCAGTCGCCAATGATTTAAATTCATGTCGTGTGTAATGAACTATAACAGTTAGATATACTGTACTCAGTTAGCGGACTAAAGAAAACTCATTCAAATGTCTTAGTTAAAACCAGGACTTGATGCAGTTTCTCTGCAGCAATTTATTTTGGCATTCTGCAGGTGTCAAAACGAATTCATGTTTTAACAGTCAAAGCAAAAGTCAGTTTATTTTCGTCGAGAAGATTAAGCCGATTACAGTTCTACTCAAATCCTGGAACAGCCATCATGACTAATTGTCATCACTGAGAGTATGGCTCTGTCACAGGTCTCGATGCAGTTGGGAACAGCTGTACATCTTAAAGCACCTGGCAGCTTAAACCTCTGGTGTACAATCGGGATAAACAAACAAGTAAGCAAAAGGAGGTAAATCACTGTTAAGCCCAGTAAAGACGGCTGCTGTTGTAGTAAACCCTGGCAACTCGAGAGAAGGAGAGCACTCTTACTTCCCAAGATTCTCTTTCTATCAAATGCATGTTTTCCCCTTGTCATGGTTCATGTGGAGAGCCATCTCGTTTTCAATAGCTATCACCCTTTGAATGTGAAATTCCACCTCACAAATTTGTGAACATTTCCTCTACTTTTATTTTCATTTTGTTGATTAAGACATCACTAATTCCTGACTTACGGAGTCATGAATAAGCAGTAGAGAGAAAAAATAATTAAAAAAAGACAAATCCATCCATTGATCCAGAATCCATTCCATTTTGGTTGGTCCTTCTTTACAAACCTTCTTTTTGTTTGTTTTCTATCCTTGTGGTTTGCCTCTCCAGGCAGGGAAATCCACGGGGGTTATGACAATCCCACCTGCAGAGAGAATAATATCCTAAATCCATATTAGTGCTCTTTCCCAAAAGCTTTGGTTAGCAGATGGTTTACCCAAATCTCCTGGACCTCCCTTCCAAAAACCCCAGCCCCGCCCCATTTGACTGTGTAGGTTGGGACCTCTTATAACAAAGGAGATCCCTATTTCCCTTTGAAAGTGTTTTCTTCTTCTTCTTTTTTTTAAATGGTCATCATCATTTGAAACGAAGACTGAATGTTAATATTGACCTGCATTTCATATGATGTACTGTATGTATATATACCGCATTAATCATGCTTGTTTGACCTTACGAAGGGTAGAAATGTCCAAATGACCAGAAAATGAAGCCTTTTAATCATGTGTTGCTCTGTCCGAATTTTCTAAAATCAGCATGTTTTGATCACACTTCACGGCTGATATTTTTCAGTTGGCTATGAGATAAGCAGTGAGGATTGCTGTGCCAGAACCAATTAGGCCTAAACCGGCACTGCTCAGGAAGTGTCCCCGCTGCTGGCTTTTGCAGTACTTGGTCATTAAGCCGCAACAGGAGTGGCCAGTTAATTGTAATCCTTGGGCGCTGGAAAAACAGCCACACTGTGGTGAATGCAGTCCAGTTCAAACTACTTTTTTGCCTGTCAAGTGGTTTTGTCACTCATAGCTTTTCCTGGCCAAGAGCAGAAACAAATTGGCACTAATCAATGGTCACGTTAGACAAGGAAAGGCATGAAACACACAACAATACTTAACATTGTATAATAATATTCTTGTTTCAGCATAACCTCTGCTGAAGTGTGAAACCTTATGCCTTCGTGAAAAACTAACTGTAAAATGATATATTAGCATCTGGAGTAACGTTTGACGAACCCCCTGACTTTATCTCAAAGTGCTCTCGACAGTGCTCCGTTTACAGTAGCAGGACAGTGTTCTTTGTTAAAACTTGCCTGAGGAATGTTGTCTTGTTGATCCCATTCGGTGGGGTCCTATTTGTGTGTTCCAGGGAGGAATGCCAGGAATGGAGGCGTTGCCACATGCACACATCAGGGGACGTGTCACGCCAGAAGAAGAGAAACTGATTGATGCACCGAGGTCAAATATATGTACCGTTAATGGGATTTCACACTGTTGCCGAACTGATATTGACGTTACAACAGCGGATTCTATCTTTGAAGCACAAATGTTGGTCAAATTGTTAACCATATCTTCAGGTCTTCGAGTAGCATCTAATCAGATTTGTATGTATAGTTTTCCCGAATCCCTTGAGACATGTTGAATTTTGTGCTGTAATTTGTTGTTGTACACTCATATCAATATGGATCGTTTATTGTACTATACAAAGCATAATATTGTACCACCGTTATGCTGGATGATCCTTTTCATATGATTTGATCAATAACAGTAAAGACACTTGTGGGGGGGGGGGGGACAAAAAAGGAATTTGGCATTTTTGTGATGCCGCCTTTCTTTTATGTGGGTCAATGTCTCCCATGCGGAAACTGCCACGCTTAAAGACCAATTTTCCAAAAGTTGTCGATGATTTAAACTTTTAGGCATTCATAGTAAAGGCAGCCCTTATTGAAAAAGCAAATAGTGGTGGCCCATTGAAACATTCTTTTCTTAACGGTGAAGACAAAAGTATATAACAGCAAAGACATGAACAGCTTCATAAAAATCTCGTGAATTTCATCATTTACGTGTTGCAAGTACATAAATGATCCTAACTAATTCAACCCATTACACTCTCGTCTTTATGCTATTGTGGTAACGGTAGAGACAAGCAATAGTTCAGACACTGTCACAAATTCATACTCTACATATTCATTCATAGCTCAGAAATATCAGCATGTATTTAGCTGTCTGCTATTGTGTGAATCCAAAATGGTCGCCTCGTCCAGCCACTGCAGGCGTCAGATCCCTCTGGTATATTGCAACAACAAAATGAGATGCTGTCCAATGGCGTGAATGATAAAGACAGCTTCAGTGACCAAGAAGAACTCTCACAGAACTCTGAAGACACTCAGATGCATTTGTGTTAGTTTTTGTGGAAAGTGCATATTGAGCAATAGGCAAAATATCCAAAAATACAATTAGCATCTTCAGAAAACATGTTCCAAGTCATGAAACTTCATTTGGCTCACGTAACGGCAGACATTTTGGCATTCAAAGTTTTGAAAATATTACCTGGGAATATTTTATTTCTTGGAAACAATTATGAGGGTTTGATGGATAACAATTGCCGATAACCCAAACCTTCATATCAGTAAAATACATTGATTTTCAAAAGGAAATTCAGTGTGCCATGTCTTTACTGTTATTCGTCAAATTATATGAAAATGGCCTACATCTTTGTCCACAGTGTTAGCACAGTGCAATGCAGCATACACTTGGTCACTGGCTGCACATGTTAATTTGATGTGTTTGATCTCTGATAGGAGTTGTTAACAGCATGAGATTGTGACACTCCTACGGTACCCGTCAGTGTGGAGTCTCACTTCATGATGGCTGCAGCGTCCAACATTAACATCTTGTCATCTTGTGTCTGTCATTTTCAAGCACCTGCATGTGCTTCTGACATCGCCTTTCTCACACTGAAGGGCACTCGGGGGGGCGCATGGACACCTTAGCTGCCTGTTCAAGCAACACATAGCAGAGTCAGGCTCCTCCCCTTTCAAAAGTACAGGAGAGGTTTTGTGACCGGCGGGTGTGTTTTGTTGCCCAGGTGTGTTCCATTATATTCACTATTTAATGGTCCCATGCCATCTTCTTTTTTTTTTTTTTTTTTTAAATAATCTTTAATGTCCTTTTATCGGGTTTACAAGATAATTTGGGTTGAAAATACCCAGGATGCCCATTTTTAAACTGTCGGTCATTTACGCCTGGTAATTGAGATGGCCAGATTTGTCATTATTCCTGCAAGTCCTCCATGTTAACGTGGATATTTGAATTCAACAGCCGTCATTGAGTATTAATATTCGATGTGTAAATAAGCTTTGATCTGATTGGATTGCTGTTATTCTTAATTTTATATATGGAAAACAGCTTTGCTCTTCTTGGTCCTTGGCAATATCAACGTGATTTCTGTCTTGTCGAGGCCAAACATTCATCGCGATGTCACGCTTGGATCCTTTGATGTGGCATTTTACTATCATTGTGAAGCAGAATTCATCAAGCATTGGATTGCTGGCTCACTAATAGGGAACTTGATCTGAAAGGAGACGTGGGGGGAAACAAATTTATATTTATATTTTGTGGTTTAGGCTCATCCTTCGCTCCCATTCACTTGAATTGAACCTGAGCGCAATGTGCATTACTTTTGGGGCAACAGTGAATGTTTCGCTATTTCATGAACAGTTATATTACAAATAATAAAGATAGTTAAGTTTCCTTTTTTCTGTACCGCTTAATCCTCACAAGGGCCGTATTCTTAAGCACAATGTACTGAAATAAGTATTTAACGCGTCACCATTTTTCTCACAAAATATATTTCCACAGGTGCTATTGACATGAAATTTTTACCAGATGTTGGGAACAAATAGTAGAACAAATAAGATCAGTTGTGTATGATAATGTGAAATGACACAGGGGAAAAGTATTGAACACATGACAAAAGGGAGGTGCCAAAAGGCATTGCAAGCCAAGACTACACGTACAACCCCAATTCCAATGAAGTTGGGACGTTGTGTTTGTGCCCCGTATCACTACCATAATTGATGGCCTGCAAAAAGGTCTCATTGCCAAGGTGTGAGTCAAGGCACATCTCATGATGGGTAAGAGCAAATAGCTGTCTCAAGACCATCGCGAACTATCCATGCATCCATTTTCTGTACCACTTATCCTCAGTTGGGTTGCGGGCGTGCTGGAGCCTATCCCAGCTATCTTCGGGTGAGAGGTGGGGTTCAACCTGAACTGGTCACCAGCCAATCGCAGGGCACATATAAACAAACAACCATTCATCCCCACATTCACACCTAAAAAAAAACAAAAAAAAAAAAACACGCAGGCACAGGGAGAACATGCAAACTCCACACAGGCGGGGCCGAAATTTGAACCCTGGTCCTCAGAACTGTGAGGCAAATGTGCTAACCAGTCGTCCACCAAGACAAAATGGAAAGCCAATCATACCACCATAAACTTGCTTCGACCAGGTGCTCCTCGGAAGATTTGTGACAGAGGAGTAGAAAGAATAATCAGAAGAGTTGTCCAAGAGTCAAGGCCTACCTGTGGAGAGCTTAAAAAAGACCTGGAATTAGCAGGTACCGTTTTCACAAGGAAAACAGTGAGTAATGTACTCTGCCGTCATGGCCTGTGTGCACACTCACCGCGCAAAACCTCTTTGCTGGAAAAGAAAAGCATGTCAAAGTTCTTTTCAAGTTTGCTGAATAACATTTGGACACGCCAGTTAAATACTGGGAGAATATAGTCTGGTTTGATGAGAGCAATATTGAACTCTTTGGACGCCATAATGCGCAGCACGTTTGGCGGCGAAATGGCACTGCACATCTGTGGGGCTGCTTTTCAGCAAATGGTACTGGTAAACTTCACATAATTGAAGAAATGATGAATGGACAAATATACCGAGACATTCTCGACAAAAATCACCTTTGGAAATATATGTAGTGAGAAACTTATTTCAGCCAGTGTATTGTCTCTATTTACTGTATTTGTATGGCTTGCCGACAGTTGAGACTCTCTGGTTTATAACCTGGAAATGCCTTGTTGCTATTCGGCTAAATTGAGTGGGTGGGTACCAACCAGAAAGTGGGAGGGTACTTGAATAATTAGTAACCATCTACGTCACAAACACACAGAGATCTAAACTGGTCATTTTGCAAGCTGCATGCTTGCGTTCAATCAACAAACCGTAGAGATGTCGAACTTAAACCACATCACAAACTTTGACCCCGCACATTTTCACCTTATGTTATGCAGGAAATAGTAGGAAAAAAACCATTGGATTTTGATGGCATGGCAAGTGAAGTTTGATATAGTTTGTTATTTAGTGTCATATACAGTAAGTAGTGATTAATGTTTCCACAGAGTTTGACATTTGCGTTTTTCCCGTGAAAACTTCATTTACAGTATGCTACTTAAAGGTGTAACCAAAATAAAAAACAGAAAACGGTCTATGAGTAAAACAAACAAACAAACAAACAAACAAAAAATAGTTATGAAAATGAGATCAAATCACAAATTTGCACAAACATTGGCCATATCCGATATCATTTTGAATGCCCTGAATTAGAAATAAACCACTGGTCTACAAAGTGACTGATGTAGAATGGGTCAACCAAGGAAAACGGCAGCAGTTAATGATAAAAATGTAGTGAGAGCTGTAAAGAAGACCCCAAAAACAACATGTGAAATCATCTACAACCTCCAGAGGGCAGGAGTGACAGTACCACAGACTACTGTTTGCAAAGGACTTCATCAACAAAAGTACACATGCTTCACAAAAAGATGCCAACCACTCATTAACACGACGAATAGGAAGGCCGTACAGGAATTTGTGACAAAAAAGAACAGAGAGAAGCCAAAAAATTAATGAAGAAACAACTGATTGGGAGACCCTTCATCATGCGCCATCATAATGACGCATAACAAAGAGTTCCCCAAGGAAAAGCAATGGAGGATTTTTGAGTGGCCAAGTAAATATAAGAGCTAAAGCCTATGAACCATGAGTTCACCTGCTAAAGACTGATGGGAGACGGAAGGAAGTAACCCACTGAAACAAAGAATGCAAGAGAAAATATTTTTGATGAAATAAAGTTCATATTCATCCATTGATCCATCCATTTTCTTTACCTCTTAACCTCACTCGGGTCGCAGGCTGCTGGAGCCAATCCCAGCTATCTTCGGGCGGGAGGCGGGGCACACCCTGAACCGGTCGCCAGCCAATCGCAGGGCACATAGAAACAAACAACCATTCGCACTCACATTCACTCCTACGCATGTTTTTGGGATGTGGAAGGAAACCGGAGTACCCAGGGAGAACATGCAAACTCCACACAGGTGGGCCCGGGATTTGAACCCCGGTCCCCAGAACTGTGAGGCAGATGTGCTAACCAGTCGTACACCGTGCCGGGAGTTCATATTCATTTTAATATAATTTTATTGTTCCAATACTTTTATGCGCATTTGTTACCAATAATATTACAAAGTTATTCATCCGATACAAATGCAAATCCATTAGGGAATAAAAATGATTATTATTTTTTTTTTCCCCCTTACAGAATTTTACTACATAGAACAGTGGTTCTAAAATACTTGTCAAGTCATGGATTGAGTGTGTTTGTTTTATTTTCTGCTAAGAATAGAAATTACACAGTCACTGGTCACCAAGTTATATAGTACTTACTGTGTTGCTAGAATGTTCCCAATCCCAATGAAGTTGGGACGTTGTGTTAAACATAAATAAAAACAGAATACGATGATTTGCAAAGCATGCTCGACCTATATTTCATTGAATACACTACAAAGACAAGATATGTCATGTTCAAACTGATTAACTTTATTGTTTTTAGCAAATAATCATGAACTTAGAATTTGAAGGCTGCAACACGTTCGAAAAAAGCTGAGACAGGGTCATGTTTACCACTGTGTTACATCACCTTTTCTTTGAACAGCATTCAATCAACGTTGAGGAGACTAATTGCTTTGTAGGTAGGCTGTATGCAAAATGCCTCTCTCGATCTCTCTGTAATGCCACAAATTCTTATTTTGTAAAATTGTGATGCGATAGTGGTGCTATTAAGGGCGGATTAGGTCATTTAAGTCACCACTGAAGGCCCAGGTCTGAAATGCACTACTTGCCACTGATAAACAGGATCTAAATATGTCACCAGTTCTCAAATCAAATCTGGTCACGCATTCTTAACCACTCATCCATAGCTACCCTAAAGAGGTTGTTGAATAAACTAGCATAATATTCTTAAAAGAAAATACAGTGGAAGGTCCAATGTTGAATACAACCTTCTGTGACGCTGTGGTTGACCTCCAATACCGCATATGTGTATTTGAAATCGTTTTTTACAAACATACAATATCATAATGATGACTTTTGGTTTCTTCCGTCAGGGTTGCCGCGAGCCGCTCAGATGATTTCTTTTTTTTTTTTTTTTTTTTACCCTTCCTGTCGCAACACTCCACTCGCATTTCACCAGACTTGGGAATTGCCGCCGGAGAGGTCCAGCGGCTGAGTCCAGAGTAGAAAATGTAAATTTGAATAAACCTTTCCTGTCACCAACATAAACAATAAAATCAAATACCACACAAGCAAAGTGCTGCCTCATATTTTATTGTTTCACTCACCCAATTGACTTCGCTCGGAGTGGGAGGGAGCACGTCAAACTTCGACACATCATGACAGCCTCCTTTGCACAATATAACCTTAATGCAAGTGTTTCGCTGTGGTGACTGGCCATTTATTTGAACATAGTTAAGACACACTTTTGTTCGCCACTGCTGTTGGGCGCAAGCACGTCTTCGTGCGCATTCTTCTTCGTTGGTTTTCGCCACTTTTTTCTTCGGGGGTCGACGGACTGCAGGCATCGAAATTGGGAACCGAATTTTTTGAATTCGGACGATTCCCGGTTCCAATCGGTTCTCAATTCTCGATGGCCAAAGCGAATTTTAACATTCTTAAAAACTTGCCGCGTTCAAATTTGGAGGTTCTATTGTATGCTTGTTGGAAGTAATAATATTACAGGTTTGTTCCATACACAGATAATTTTGTATCCACCATACAGCCTACTAAAGAAACAGATAAGGAAATTGAATGTGCAGCATAGATTGATTTAAATGGAACGGTAAGTTTAGAAACATTATATGCAGTATATTGGCACGCATCTGAACATGTTTGTCAATATTGTATACAGTATCATTCAGCGTCAGTACAATAACGGGCTCATGTGATTCATCTGCCTTTGTTGTTCACAAATTTCTCGCAGGGCTTCCAAGATTAGCTTCTCAATGTTTAGCGAACAAGTGTTGAGTTTAGTCGTGAAAGGGATTTTCTCCAACAAATATGGAATTGTTACTTGTGCTAAACTGGCATACAATATGTTCATTCTCCATCAAAGTCTTAACGTTTCTTGGCCGGTGACCTTGGAAGGAAAGCCTGATGACAAAACATGATTTTGTCCTTTCCTCTCTGGTTCTCTCCAAACCAATTAGGAATTTAATAATTCAGCGATTAATGTTATAAGTGGTTTGGAATGTGGCACTGGAAACATTAACATGCTAATGCCCACTTTTGCAATAAAACCATGCAGGCAGGAGGCCATAAAATGTTTAATTTACCATGCTCTAAATAGTACTGCTGCTACTACAGTACTTTCATCCATCGACTATTGTACAATGCAAAAAATAAAGAACACGGGCCAGCTTTACACTTAATAGAGGCAATGATGGATTTATGACTACAGGAGTCAAGGCTCTACTCTTGTCTCGGCAGAGAGTTGAAAAAAAATCGGTTTCAATGCAACAACATATCTGTTCATTATTTCCCTTTGACCACAATCAAGTAAATCTCCGGGGAAACCATAAAGCGGCTTCTAAAACAGCACCTCACTGTACATATTTAGCACTTTTGTTATTTTTATGAAGGAAAATGTTTTTCTGAAACCACTTTTGAGACTCTAATGAATGCCTTGTATGTTGCTCATGTCTCTTGTGGCACTGTCATAAAAATGACGTGTTTTCCTGACTTATTCATTTTGATTCCTTGACAGAATTCTTGTATGTCACTATGAAAGCTTCCCATAAAACAGTAAGTGATCTGCCCTGCTGATGTTGTTATAAAGTTACCCAATTAATTGTAACATAGTAATCCTAAATGGCTGCCAGAACTGCAGACACTGAGAAAGGAGCCAGACACGCTGTTACTGCTAAACAATTTTATAGGGCTTCATTCACGAATAAATGCATAAAAATCTTCTCACTCTGAGCACAAGTTCAGTGTATCCGTAAAATCACAGTCTGCAGAGCAATAGTTAGACAGTCTACATATTTGACCACAAGTCACGTTACAACAGTCAAATCGTGTTCTTATTTGCGTATGGCGGGACATACACTCAGCGAGGACGGGCAACAACGAACCGATAGGACAAGATGAGAGAGGACAGAAAAGGGCAATTCAGGAAAGGATGTGGGAAATGAGCAAGGCAGTGCTACTGATGAGTGGTGTGGTGCGATGCTTTTATATTGTCTAAACGCCTGTAAGAACCTGTGGGTTGATGTCTGTGTTATTGTTAATTGTACCAGCATAAGCAATTGAAGCCTATAGCGTATCTATGGAACGTATCAGTGAATGAGAACCATATCACATGAATGTTAGTAAAACTGGTGTACGGATTTGCTGAGCCGGCACATTGAGGAAGGGTGGGTCCGCCGGGCCCCTCCATCCGCAAGTGGGGGCCGAGCCAGCGAGCCCATCCCGTGAGGGACCCGGCCAGCGGGATGCCACCCACTCCCCGTGGCCACAATAACACAGAATATAAAAACAAAACAAACAACAAACAAACAGTTTTTCCAATCCTGGTCCGGCCGAGACGCATCGATTGATACCTTCTTTTGTGCTGATATCTTCAAGTTGGTTACGCGGCCATATTCACGTTCACCACTCTTAGTGATACTACTTTGCGCCGCAGCAGGCCCATAATAATAATAATTTGAAATTAATTAATGAATCATTTATAGACACCTTTCAGGACACTCAAGGTCACCATACACATGCAAAACAATAAAAACATAAAACATCAATTAAAATGGCAAATGATATAGGAAAAGTGAAAAGGAAGTCCAGAATAGGTGTGTCTTGTGTTTGGATTTGAAGATGGTTAATAAGTTTATGTATCGTAGGTCAGGTGGGAGTCACTTCCAAAGACGGGGAACACAGCTGTCCCCGACAGAAGGGACGGTGAGGTGGATGGAGGACAAAGATCTGAGAGAACATGAAGGTGGTCAGCAGTGGCCTTGAAGGTGCAGAACAGTATTTGTATTCCATGATGACAAGTTGGAGGGACTCATTGTTTCAAGGCTGGGACTCATTGTTTCCAGACATTTGCTTCCTGGGACTCACATAGAGTAAAATGATCTATGTATTGTATTGATGTACTATGTGCTGTACTAATCTATTATTTGTACTGTTGATTATTATGTGGACCCCAGGAAGATTAGCAAACTGCTACAGCACAAGCTAATGTGGATGTCAGCAGTGGCTGCTGCTTGAGACAGTCATTGATATTTTCACCCAAATACTTTGCCTACAACACAAAAATAGTCATTATCCAAAGAGACTTAGCATATGATTGCCAGCACTTGCTGAAATTGTGATTATCAAGTGATTTTGACTTTGTAACTATGACAGTTGGCGCCCAGCTAACCAAGCTAACGAGCTTTAAACAACAAAGATCTAACATCATCACACTGCGAGCAAGCACATCGTAAGATTTACTTCACAGAAAACAAGGATAATAATCGTGAATCTAAGTAAGTAAAAAGTAACTTTTTAGTTACTTCCGACAGCTGCCAAGTGGCAGGAATATCACAAAAAAAAAAAAGCATTAGCTTAACCGTACCCATTACTTGGTAATGTACGCCACACAAGTTACAGAATCATGTCGTCAACATGAAACAATAACTGAAAGTATTAGTATAGTTGAAACACAATACAATAAGTTCCTAAACGTAAACAAGCACACCATTCTCAGTACACTGACGATTGTGGGAGAGGGTCCATGAAAGCAGCTGTGTCTGTGCGTGCGTGGGCGCCTTTGTGCGTGCATGTACGTAAACGTGAAAGTGAGTGACACAAACACACGCAGACAGACACACACCATTGCTCCCACCGCAGTAATTTTGATGCGAAGAGCGAGAAAACTACGTGACGTCAGCCGCGCAAGCGCATTCAACACGCTCACAGACGAAGTTGAGAGTTCTCACTTTTCATCCATCCATCCATTTTCTAAGCCGCTTCGCCTCACTAGGGTCGCGGGGGTGCTGGAGCCTATCCCAACTGTCATCGGGCAGGGGGCGGGGTACACCCTGAACCGGTCGCCAGCCAATAGAAACAAACAACACATAGAAACAAACAACCAGTTGCACTCACATTCACACCTACAGACAATTTAGAGTCAATCAACCAACCACGCATGTTTTTTGGGATGGGGGAGGAAACCGGAGTGCCCGGAAAAAAGCCACGCAGGCACGGGGAGAACATGCAAACTCCACACAGGGATGGAAGCCCATTCCTCAGAACTGTGAGGCTGACGCTCGAACCAGTCGCCCACCGTGCCGCTTCTCACTTTTCATTGTAAATATTATTTAAGCTAAGCATTGTAAGCCCTTCACTGAGTCAGTCCTAACCCTCATGACCGATTGATGATCGTGCATTGGTATGAATAATTAACCTGCAATGCATTTCGCGTTTAACACGCCAGTAAAACTGTATTCTTGATGTGTAAACAAAAAAATGAACAACAATCAAATACACTTTTTACTAAGGAATATAAAAATAGTGTGGCCACAGTGAAATTGTGCATTTGTTTGTACTTTTATTCTACTCCACCGTCACTGTGCTTTGTAGAATCAATAATCACTTCGGTTTCTTCTATCCGTTGGAAAAAAGGGCGGGTTTGGTTAAATGCTTCTGCACACTTGGACTGCTATTTGTTTGAATTACCAGCTACAGATTATTGTTTGGTGAGAGACATTGATGATGCAAAGTAACTATTGTTGGATTGAAGGAGTAACTGGAGTCTAATTACTTACCCAGGAAAAGTAATGCGTTACTTCGCTTGTTACTCAAAATGGCTGATTTATGGTGTAGCTTTGTCATGCGTTACCGGAATCACTGTTCACCAATGATAATGCAGTGGAGTCTCTTTCGGAGTTCGCTTGAAGTGAGCTAACTTCTCGTGAACAACACTTGTTTGCGCCCTGAAGTTGGTGGCGTTTGTGTTGGCCGATGTGTCTATGCCCCACACTCTCACTCTAGTGAACACTTGCCGCCAGTGAGGCGGAAGAGGAGCTGGCCAAAGGCTGGCAGGAATACGCCAGCGAGATCCAGCCCACTGGTGACTAATCTAATGAAAGCCGGGCTCCCGCTGTCCCAGCAGTATGTGGGGTGTGATAACGTCGCCCCTTAAACGAGCAAATGTGCTGTAAAAATGTTTCTTGATCCTTGGGGTGCTTTGATAAATGCATGCCACAGACATTATTAAGACACCTGGGAAATTGTGAAAAAAAGTTAGAATCTTTCTTGTTTAAATGCCAAAGGAGTTGCCTATTAGAATAGGTAAAACACCTTATATTGCATTCACTTATGATGTACATAATTTCAAATACATAAGTACATATTCTCCAAACACTCAACAGCATACTTACCAACATGGCTGTCATATTATAACATCTTCTTCTTTTCCTTTGGGCTTGTCCCTTTAGGGGTCGCCACAGAGCGTCATCCTTTTTCCATATAAACCTATCTCCTGCATCCTCCACTCGAACACCAACTGCCATCATGTCTTCCCTCACGACATCCATCAACCTTCTCTTTGGTCTTCAAATAATCAGTAACTTAGAATTTTATGGCTGCAACACGTTCCAAAAAAGCTGGGAGAGGGTCCTGTTTATCACTGTGTTACATCACCTTTTCTTTGAACAACATTCAATAAATGTTTGGGAACTGAGGACACGAATTGTTGAAGCTTTGTAGGTGGAATTCTTTCCCATTCTTGCTTGATGTACAGCTTCAGCTGTTCAACAGTCCGGGGTCTCCGTTGTCGTATTTTACGCTTCATAATGCGCCACACATTTTCAATGGGAGACAGGTCTGGACTGCAGGCAGTCCAGTCTCGTACCCGCACTCTTACTACGAAGTACCATTGCAGATGCTGGCTTTTGAACTTTGCGTCCATAACAGTCAGGATGGTTCTTTTCCTCTTTGGCCAGGAGGACACCATGTCCACAATTTCCAAAAACAAATGGACTCGTCGGACGACAGAACACTTTTCCACATTGCATCAGTCCATCTTAGATGAGCTCGGCCCAGAGAAGACGGCGGCGTTTCTGGGTGTTGTTATTAAATGGCTTTTGCTATGCATAGTAGAGTTTCAAGTTGCACTTACGGATGTAGCGCCGAGCTGTATTTACTGACATTGGTTTTATGAAGTATTCCTGAGCCCATTTGGTGATATCCGTTACACATTGATGTCGGTTTTTGATGCAGTGCCGCCTGAGGGATCGAAGGTCACGGGCATTCAATGTCGGTTTTCGGCCTTTCCGCTTACATGCAGTGATTTCTCCAGATTCTCTGAACCTTTTGATGATATTATGGATCGTAGATGATGAAATCCCTAAATTCCTTGCAATTGTACATTGAGGAAAATTGTCCTTAAACTGTTCGACTATTTTCTCACGCACTTGTTCACCAAGAGGTGAACCTCACCCCATCTTTGCTTGTGAATGACTGAGCAATTCAGGAAAGCTCCTTTTCTCCCCAATCATGGCACCCACCTGTTCCCAATTAGCCTGTTCACCTGTGGGATGTTCCAAACAGGTGTTTGATGAGGATTCCTCAACTTTCTCAGTCTTTTTTGCCACCTGTCCCACCTTTTTTGGAACGTGTTGCAGTCATAAAATTCAAAGTTAATGATTATTTCCTAAAAAAAAGTTTATCAGTTTGAACATTACATATCTTGTCTTTGTAGTGTATTCAATTAAATATAGGTCAAACAAACATGTTTGCAAATCATTGTATTCTGTTTTTATTTATGTTTAACACAACGTCCCGACTTCATTGGAATTGGGGTTGTATTTAGTAACATCAGTCTGTATCCACCACCCAATTTAATCGCTTCTTCCTTGGCCAACGATGGATGTCGTGAGGGAAGACATGAGGGCAATTGGTGTTCGAGAGGTGAATGCAGGAGATAGGCTTCTCAACGTCGCAACTTCATAGGAATTGGGGTTGTACATATGTTGTGTTTTACAAAAATACTTAAATATATTGATAATTTATCATGTAACTGTGGATGAAATAGTGACGCTTGCATTCGTCATCAGCGATGAACGGAGCACGCAAGTCCGATTCGAGCTATGTTGGATAGCTAACTTGAATTTAAAACTTAACTTCATAGTTATGAATGTAATTCGACACGTACACTTAAAGCCTTTGTCCTTCCTGGCAGCTAATGTGGACGAATTTGCTTTAATGATATGACTCACGTCTTTCAGTGAGATTTTTGGTGTGTATTGAAGTGGTCTTGTGAAGAATGCAGCCATTTTGCTCGGAAATAGACGGAGCTGAAAAGATGGAGCTCGCTGAGTCGATACAGCAGAAATATGCGGCATATAGGCAGGCAATTGTTGGAAAAAATAAAATATAATGCCACTACAATGTAGTTACCTGGTAAGCTAACAGCAAGCCTTCCTCTGGTACTCCTTTTTTCTGGCATTCTGGATGCGCTGTGGCACCATGCTGCCTCTCATAGGTCAGTCCAAAAACTGTGCCTGACGTCTGGTTTGGCAGACAAGACTCTTGGCTGTCGGTGGAGAAATCGTATGTGGTAGATTGTGTGTGGTGTGCTGTATTAATCACAAGCACAGCAGGCTATAAGAGCACCAATACCACACACATCTCTGTGTGCAGTCGGAGGACTTCAGGATGAAATTACTAAAATCCAAGAATACATTAAGATGGCCCCAAGTTATGAAATGTGATTGCCTCAGGATGCAGAATCCCCATGACCAGGAGCAGAATGAAGAGGAACCATCCATCCATCCAGAACTGTGAGGCTGACGCTCTAACCAGTCGGCCACCATGCCGCCTGAAGAGGAACCATTATGGCAAAACAAGCCCCTGCATGGCATGCATTGCTGACAGATGGGGTGGCTGATATAGAGAAATCCTCCAAGTGGCTCAAAAAGTCTTATTAGTCTTAGCGTTTGGCTGAATGTGAGCAAAGCATAAACTGTACAACACTGAGGCTTGTTTAGAATGCATTTGGGTAATCTGGCATTCATGGACATGATTGTTACCAGTGGTTTGCACCATGTTTGGACCATCTGTATTTACATTCATTGATTGTAGAGATTGAACATGCCAAGCTCCTCCAAGATATTCTGCACTTCTCATGCTGTTGATAAGTCTTGCTGTGGGTGATTGCAAAATACAACTTCAAATGACTTTTTGAAGGCAAATAAATGAGATGTTTTTTCAATGGCCAAGTTAGTGGACTAATCTCAATTGAACAAAACACACTTTTTACTTACTGAAGACAAAAGTGAAGGCAAGAAGACACGAAAAATGATGAAAAAGTGGCTGCATTGACAACATCACTGGCATCATAGCATTTTAATGCAAATGATTGATGAATATATAATTATGTCAATTGCCCAAATACTTCTGAACTCCTAAAAGTCGATCCAGTTGTCATAACATGGATGTAATTCCTGAATGGTAAGTGTCATGTTTCTGTGAAAGGTCTACTCTTGCATCACCTGTTGAGTGTGTTACGGTATTTCAAATACATTATGATGGTGCATAGATGTTAAAAAAAAAAATACCCCCCACATAAGTGCACAATACATGCTTTTGAGATGCAAGCTCAAAGAATGACATTACATATATAAATTATAATCCTGTGAAATGAGTCATGCAGTGGTTTTACATGGTGCACAGCAACATACAGTATTGTATTCTATAATAGAACATACAGTACAATCATAATGGATTGTTTGACCATAGCGTCTCTATTGAAATGTACATTTGTCATTTGGAATATAGGGTACCTCCCCTTGTTGCGCTTTTGATTTTTTATTTGAAATTTTTATTTAGAAAAAGGGGGTGACATTTTTTGGCCACAACTGTAAATTTGAACACAAATAGTTTTATTTAATTACGTTTGCGGTCATGTTGATGCAACTGCAGATGTATGATTAGTATTATCATTGTCATTGTTAACTATTGAAACATGAATTAAAATGTTGCATGATTTGTATTGCAATAAATATGCCGTATTGAGTTGTTTGTCCTCAGAATCAGGGATCATACTGCGGCAAAATTGCAGTGGGAAAACGGTGAAATGCAATTACACAGTAATTACTGATTACTTCTTCCGTGCCTTCTCTTCCCAAGCCTCCTCCAGGCTATCCGTAATCCTTCTCAACCCTCCCCTGCAGTCAAAGTAACTCCCCGAATTATCTGATCAACTAAGGGGGTTTATTTACAGTGGATTACAAGGTGCATATTGTCAATTTGGCACTTTTAATTTGGCAGGGTATGAAGTTGAAAAAAGGACAACATTTTGATGGATAAAACACCATTGAAGTATGTATATGACTTCAAATATAAAATACAAGCAGTAAGACATTTTGTAATATATCTTCTTTTCAGAGCAAATCGCCATACATACATTTTCTTGTAAAAAAAATAAATAATATAAAAAAATCACTTACACTTACCTTTTTTTAATATAATTTTTTTTCAACAATTGATTAATATTTTAAGTAAATGTTTGCTACTACATGAAAATACAAGAGAAAGTGAGATCTTACAGTCAAACATTTAATTCTCACAACTCAGGGTGAAGCAAAAGTGTGACTTGCAACAATGAACGTACAGCACGTAGTTAGAGGAAAACCCAAGTCCTTTTAAGGTCTGGTTGGTCTAAGATTAAATATTCACTTGTTTGGTTCCGGCAACTAAAACAAGGATTTTGTACTCTCAAGTACAGATGTATTGCTGTGAGTTTGAGGATTGGAACGAGTGACCTTTCACCCTTTCTGTTGTAGTGTCCCCCAAATCATGTCTGCACGGCACTGCTGAGTCCTGCTGTCCAAGGTTCTCCATGACACTGCAGTCAAACTAACAGTCACATCCTAATCGTTTACCAGAGCCATCATAATCGATTACTTCTCCAACAAATGATTTTGGATATGGCTCCTTGCATGTCACTGTTGGTAAAGGTATTTTTAGAACTCTTGCACTTGCTTGACTAAACGTTCAGTAAATTGGCTGGGGGTGGGGTGTTGTGTCAATGTTGACATCGGTAACCTCTGTGACCCTTCGGCCCACGTCCCCTGAATAAGTGTTGCCCTCCCCAGTGGTAACAGAATGGTCAAACATTATGTCAAGGGTAATTAAGGTCCAAATGCTCCTGACCCTGGTATAATCCCCTTTGAAAGGATCTCCAACTGTTTACTGTGATTAACAAGGACTGCTACGCTGGGAGGATCTGCCTCTGGTGTGAGGCTTTATTGGTCCCTTTTTTATCACCGTATAAAGTGGCCTACAAGAGCTTCATGAGATGTCCACAGGTCTCACAGACAACAAGTCGGTGCTTTGAGCTGTCATTGAACATTACTGACCAAATGGCTGGCTTGTTACAGACTTCATAGGCTATAAAGGACTCCCTCAGGTCTGAGCACTTCTAAAGAGGCCTGTAAGCAATCTACTCGCAGTGTCTGAATTTGAACATTCTAAAGGAGTGTTCCATGACCGTAAATTCTTAACAGGTACACATTCATTGAAAACTCTGGCGTGAACCATTTTGCCCATATTGGCGCCTTTTAAGAACTTTAATTACTTTTTTAAAAGACTTCGTCAGAATCTCAGATATAACTACAAAGCATTCAAGGAGCAATGTTTTATTGGTTCCTTGTATCATCCTGCTGGTATTAAACAAACAAAAAAAAACTCAGCAATTTTTTTTCTAACATAGGGACCCATGTGACCCACGATGCTGCACGCAATTCCCCACAACCCACATTGCACAGAATGACATACAAACACTGACGACACGCACAAACACATCTGTCCAATAGGACTGAAATGATAAGCTGTTCTTCCCATGTCCAACGGTCACACTAACGTGCTGCAGGTCATTCGATTATATGCAGGTGTGATCTTTAAGAGCTTGAAGTTTTTAATATGAATTATAAGGGTCACTTTCATATAATTTGATCAATAAATGTGAAGACGTAGCCTACTGAATTCCTTTAGGAATTAATTTCACCGATATGAGTATGTGAATGACTAGTAGTTGTTATCCATAAAAGGTTCATAAATTCTTCAAAGAAAAAAAGAATTGTAAAGTATTTTGTTTTATAACTTTTAATGCCAAATATCTTTACCGTTAGGTGTTCAAAATTAGGTTGCATGATTTGCAATGTTTTCTGAAGATGCTAATTACATTTTTGTATAGATAGGATTTTTCTCCTATTGCTTAAGATGTGTGTCACTGATGGTGTACTGGTACACTCGCCTGACTTTGGTGCGGACAGCGTGGGTTCAGTTCCCACTCAGTGACGGTGCGAATGTGAGTGCGAATGGTTGTCCATGTCTACATGTGCCCTGCGACTGACTGGCGACCAGTTCAATGTGTCGTCCTCCTTTCGCCCGAAGGCAGCTGGGATAGGCTCCAGCGCTCCGCGACCCGAACCAGGATAAGCGGTGTTGAAAATGGATGGATGGATGGATGGATGCTTAATATGCATTTTCCATGAAAACTAACACAAATGCATCTTAGTGTCTTCAGAGCTCCTTTTTTGGTTCTTTTACAAACGTCCCTTCTTTGTCACTCAATCTGTCTTCACCATTAATGCCACAGCATAGTGTATCATTATGTTGTTACAATACACCAGAAGGATCAGTGAGCTGAAGTGCAGGCCCTGTCTTCTTTTCCTTTCATCTTGTCCAGTTGGGGGTCGCCACAGCGTATAATCTTTATCCATATAAGCCTCCTGCATCCTCCTCTCGAACATCAACTACCCTCATGTCTTCCCTCAATACATCCATCAACCTTCTCTTTGGTCTTCCTCTAGCTCTCTTGCCAGCCATCCTCATCACCCTTATAAACAATTTAGAACCAATACGCTCATTATCTCTGCTCCGTACGTGTCCAAACCATTAAAGTCTGCTCTCACTAACTTAGTCTCCAAAACATCTAACCTTGACTGTCCCTCTAATGAGCTAATTTCTAACCCTATCCAACCTGGTCACGCCGAGAGAGAACCTCTTCATCTTTATTACTCCACCTCCAGCTCTACTTCCTGTTGTCTTACATCGGCTGATCTTCATTCCTCTCCTTTCCAGTGCATGCCTCCACCTGCTCCCTGCTTTCACTGCAGATGACAATGTCATCTACGAACATCATGGTCCATGGGGATTCCAGTCTAACTTAATCTATCTATCACCACTGAAAACAAGAAGGGGCTCAAGGCTGATCCCTGATGCTGTCCCATCTCCACCTTAAATTCCTCCGTCACACCTACAGCACACCACATACATGTCCTGTACTATTCTAACATACTTCTCTGCCACTCCAGACTTTGGCATGTAGTGCCACAGCTCCTCTCTACAAAGACAATGTAGCACGTTTTGACCTTCTCTGTACTTCATCAACACCCTAAATGCAAATAATTTATCTGTGGTACTCTTTCTAGGCATGAAACCATACTGTTGACCACAAATACTCACTTCTGTCCTGAGTTTATTATACTTATTATACTTTATTCCTCTATAGTTCACACATCGCTTCACACCACCCTTTTTCTTAAAAATGGGCACCAGCACACATTTCATTCTTTCCTCTGGCATCAAGGATAACGTTTGCGTTCCCCTTCGTTCCCTGGGGTCCGTTACAAGTGTAACTAAGGATGTTTATTTAGTATAAAAAATGGGACAACACGTCATTGTTTAGCTAACAGCAGGGCAAACGACGAAAAACCTTGATCAATCTTTTTCTGAAAGGGTTGCCACAGTTATGTAAAATTAGTTCTCGATTGCAGAGGTCAATATATTTGACACAAACACACACAGTACACAATAGGATGTTTGATATGTAGAACATTTATTGTGAAACTACAGGGAGATTGGGGACAAATCCAAAGCGATATAACTAGGTAATAAACGACAAGAATAAATAACACAGCAGAACATAGAGTGAATGGCCGAACTCGTGAGTTAAGCGTCAATGAATTGATGCGTGTTGAGAAAGAATAAAGTTGGGACTCGAAAGATTGTTAAACTAACCCCAAGCTACTATGCACCAATTTATACTTATTCTGGTAGTTGCTGCAATGTTTACTCATTATTCGTGGAACATGTGGTCACAGAGTAGGAGGCTCTTTTTCTTGCTCATCTCAGATGGAAAAAAGGCAGTTGAAACGTCGGAGAAAAATATGAACAAAAGGAATAAAAATGGGAAAGGACTACAACAATGGAAATTGATGGTCACCCAGATGCGGGAAACTCCACTCGTAACTTTTACTGCTGTTGGACTTGCGGGTGGGCCTCACGTTTTACTTGTGGGAATAGCAGAGATTTCGCTCAGTAGCAAGTGACAGCAGCAAGTTAGAAGGCTGGGAAAATAGAGCTGCACTGCAGGCTTTGTGCCGGACTGAGGCTTTCTCCTGGTCCATGAATATACATGGAGACAAAGAGAAAGAGATGAGGTGATGGCTGGAGCTGGAAGAGACAAGCACAGGAGCAGAGCCAGGAAAATGAGAGAGGACAAAAGAAGGGTCTGCCTTTATACCTCTGAGTTGCGGGAGAAAGTGATCACGCCCCCGACTCGGATTTGTCCTCTATGTTTTATCATTATGCGGCCGCACCTAATCCATTCAAAGCGATTCCCAACTTTGAAACTGTCTCAAGCAGAGATTAGGTAGGTATACGAAATGAGCTTGTTTCAGTCTTGGTTCTGGCCTATCACACAATATTGTCCAACACAACATTATTTCATATCTGCGGCTTAAAAAACTGTTGTACAGTCCTCATTAACAGACCCATTGCCAAACCTGCAGGATCAACACTAATGACACAAAAATCAAGGCGCACATTCAGGGTACTCATGCAGGCTTGCGCACATTCATCCAGACATGGAATTTCCCTAATTTCATTGTTATTTCTAGACACATAAAATAGGGTCACAAGGGGTCCATCTTGCAGTATTTTCGGTCACCACTGGGGGCTGACCCTGTTCTGTCAATAATGACCCCTCGTTCTCACCGGATGTCTGGTCCTTGTCAATCTGCTCAGAGAGCATTTTGACTGCAGATCAAAAGGGGAATTGTTCTGTCATGAACAGTCATTTACTCATTATTCTTGTTTAAGTGTCCTGGTGAGTCAAGACAGACATACTGCTGGCCTGTGGGCCCATCCAAGGAATGCTGGGGGTCTTGCTAAGTGGATTTAGAAAAGCAGGGCAGGCGAGTCTTTTGTAGTCTTTGTGTTAAAAGTTTATATCCGTTACACTACTACTGTATTTTTTATTTCCCTTTCACATTTTAAGGCTTCAATCCTGCCCTGGAATTAGTGCCCTTCATGCTTGTTATTGCAGTAGATGACAGTAAATATCACAAGCTCAAAAGGACTACTGTATATTGACACAAACAATAATGTATTTGTGATGATTCAAGGGTTGACAGAATTTTTCCAATCCTGTAGGACACAAATTACAAAGCATTTTTATGAGGCAATGGTATGGGCCGCCACATCCACCTTTTGGGAAAAACTTGCATGATTTTAATATAATTTAAATATAACAACATTATAAAATATCAACCAGTTCAGGGTGTACCCCGCCTCCTGCCCGATGACAGCTGGGATAGGCTCCAGCACGCCCGCAACCCGAGTGAGGAGAAGCGGCTCAGAAAATGGATGGATGGATAAAATAATATACAGTCGAGATCAGCGGCATCTTGGGCGAGTGGCTAGCAGTTAGCACATCCGCCTCACAGTTCTGAGGTTAGGGTTGGGCTCTGGCCTCCCTGTGTGGAGTTTGAATGTCGTCCCAGTGCTTGCATGGATATTCTCTGTGTACTGTGGCTTCATCCCACATTCCAAAAACATGTTTTTTAAGTTAATTAAATACTAAATTGTCTGAAGTTGTGAATGGTTGTTTGTCTATGTGTGCCCTGCAATTGGCTGGCGAACAGTTCAGGGGGTACCCTGCTCCTTGTCCAAAGTCAGCTGGGTTAGGCTCCAGCTCAACTGTAACCCTGGTGAGGATAAGCAGTACAGAAAATGGATGTATAGAGTAGATAATCGAGATCAATAAATTGTTTGTTCCGAGGAAACTAGTTTACATTCCGTGAACGTGAACATGTTTCTATAACTATTTTGATACTATCACTGGTAATATATGACAAACTTGTTGTTCTGTGGAAATTAGTAAAGCAAGAGACCACAAAATGATAGTAGAAGTATATTCTTTAGTAATGTTTTTAGTACATAGGAGAACATTTTATAGTTATCTAGATTCTAGAATAGATCACTGTAAAATGTTCTGCCAGAGATAGAGCTCCAGAAATCAAATTGTTTTTCAATATAGTGTAGTCCCAACAGAGCAAGCACTCACTGGTGAGTAAAGAATGCATTTGAATTTGAAACATCAAAGCAAAATTCCATGATCCGTCTCAAGAGTTTGGGTGGAGGAAAATAAACATAGTCTAATAATAATGATGATAATAGATGGTGTCAAGCAGGAATAGGTGAGATTTAATTAAAATGTGGTACACTAATGGAGTGTAGTCATTAAACTCAGCCATGTGTGTTCAATAAAAGCAGAGTACATTGTGTGCTCTCAGAAATTAAAGCAGCAGCAAACACGTCATATTACTGCCATATTTTACTGGCATCGCATCTCCAAAACCATCACTTTTTAGGAAACCAAAAAAAAAATGGCATGCTTGTTGAGCCATTAACATTGCATTGTCAACGAGAGCAGGCCCATTTCAACACTTAAGGCTGTTCAATAATTTGTAAAAATAACAGACCCACATGGCGAGTGACCAGTAGGATAGATATGTGAAAAAATATGAAATTGACCAAATTTGGACATAGTATTCCACCCGACAGTGACGATATGATACAAGGCATAATCTTGTTACTTTACTAGAACTAATACCCAGACATAGTGGTTTCTGGCTCCAGGTGGAAAATATTTAAATTCAAACAGCAACCAAATAACATACCAAAAAAACCAACAGGTGGCTGAACAGATTTGCATCAGGTGAAAATACATTTTGGACGTATTGTGTCAGTGGAAAAGCTACAGTGGAATGGGCAAGACAACATTTAATGTGGTTTGCATGATGATGTGTTGAAGATCATTCATAGACCAGACACTGTCATCAAGTAATGACAGTGTAGATCATATGAAGCTGCTATCAGTGCAAACACGAGACAAGCCTCTGATGACAGATGCTCTTTTGTGTATAAAGTAAAACCAAAATTAAAGTAAAGCCCTAATTGCTATTTCATGAACTAAATAAAAAACACTTCTATGTAGTCCATCTTAAATTTATCTGGAGTCGGATTGTGACAGCAGCAGCCTAAGAAGGGAAACCCAGGCTTCCCTGTCCCCAGCCATCCAGCTCTTCCAGCGGGAATGCCAGACCTGAGACATCGTCTTGCCAGTGTGTTCTGGGTCTACTTTGTGGACTTCTATGCAGTCTCATCTACTGTATAAATACAATGTACCAAGGCCAGCTGTTCATTCTAAATTTAAGTAGGTAGTTGCCAATGGTTGTTTTGGCTTCCATAATTTGAGACGTAATATTTTAAAAGGAGATGATTGTTTCAAATTCTGATTCATACAGATTGAAAAATAAACTATGCTTTTTACAAGGCTGCAGTAAATGCTTTCTCTAAATACCGACGTCATATTCAATTGATACAATTGTGTCATATTGATCAAACTGTCCAGCTGTCAAATTAAAAGTAAATACAACTTTTTTTGACCAACCATAAAATCTAAGTTTTCACCCCTTTTCCATTTTTGAATAATTCCCACTGATTGCTGTGTTTCCAAGATGCGAAAAATACACAAAATATACTAAATCAAAAACAGGTAGTCCTCAGTTTACTCATTATTCCGTCCCTAGGACAAGCTATTTGTGAACAGTAGAAAGTGTTGAATGTCTTTCAATCCAGAAAATGTTTTGCTTTGCATATGACCGTGATACTTCTTGGTATTTTCGACTGTACATGTTTAATATGTTGCTTACAGTTAAATTTTACTTTGCATATGGCCGTGATACTTCTTGGTATTTTTGACTGTACATGTACACTTGATGAAACTCTAAGGAATTTATGTTTACCCTCTCAATTGCAACCCCTTCTATATGTATCTGCGCCTGTGTGTTTACTCTATAAGCAAACAAATATAAATGTGATCCTAGAAACATTTAAAGATAATGTGAATACAGAATACAGTTGAACCATATTTTCAGTTTTCTTTCGAGAGGTTTTTCCCTTGGCCCTTGTAATTCCTCACTTGTTGACTTGGGCAGACAAGCTTTGATACAGTATGCGAAGCCAACAGTCTTGAACTTGGGTTTTAAAATAGACTGATTTTAAATTGGATCAGCAAATCGGCACAGTAGTCAAGTCCAGCTTCTTTTACCAAAGGCAGTTGGCAAAGGTAGGACAGGACGACTGGTTGCAATCAAAGGAACGATGAATGCGGCCAATTGCAGGGATATCCTGGACCTAGGTTCAAGACCCCGACCGGACCATCCGCCAACATCCCCTGGACTCCCGGCTGTGGTGTCCTTGAGCAAGACACTGATACCCCGAACTGCTCTGCGGGCGCTTCAGCTGCCACCTGCTCCCGTGTGTTCCACTAACAAGCGTGTGTTCACTGTCATGGAGAAAATGACAGTGAACACAGAGAACAAATTTTGTGTGCATGCATGCATGTTCGTGACAATAAAGGTGATTCATCTTCTTCTTCAAAATAACAGAGGAGTGGCTTCAGAACAACTCAGTGACTGTTCTTGAATTGCCCAGACAGAGCCCTGACTTAAACCCAATTGAGCATCTCTGGAGAGACCTGAAAATGGCCGTCCACCAATGTTCACCATCCAACCTGACAGAACTAGACAGGATCTGCAAGGAGGAATGGCAGAGGAGCCCCAAATCCAGGTGTGAAAAACTTGTATCATTCCCACAAAGTAGCTGTATTAGCTCAAAAGGGTGCTTCTACTAAATACTGAGCACAGGGTCTAAATACTTATGGCTGTGTGATAGTTCAGTTTTTCTTTTTCAATAAATCTGCAAAAAGTCCAGCAATTCAATGTTTTTGTTGTTTTTTTTGTCACTATGGGGTGCTGTGTGTCAATTAATGAGGATTTTTTTTTTTAAATTATATTAGCAAATGGCTGCAATATAACAAAGAGTGAAAAATGTAAGGGGGTCTGAATACTTTCCGTACCCACTATATATTGTGATGTGGAATAATACATTTTCTATGGGAACTCGTTCAAAGTTAAAAAAAAGTGAACTTGTTCAGTTCATAATTCATAATTCGAAATCTTGAACTAAGTTCACCATTCCAAATATGAACTACTTCATTCGTATAGACACTCGTACAAATTTCCAAGACACTGAAAATTTTCACCCTCAAAAAATGGCCCAAAACTGGATTTTCAGTGTCAGTCTGAAATTCTTTTGTCACCGAAACATCCCGTCCAAGACAGTATTTTGTGATGACGTAAGGAGAAACTGCGACCAGCACCGCCTGACTGGATAAACGGGCATGCATTCGGGTTAGCCTCAAGACAATAGCCGAAGCTAATGACACTAGCCTTATATAGCAGCTCATACTTTGCAGCCTGTATAATGTTAATCTGCCCTCCCTGAGTGTGTTTTAAACTGTTTATAGACTCCGCAATTGGAGTTGACTGGAAAACTAAGCGCAGCCCCTCCTAAAGCCGTCACCTTATTGTGGTGGAGGGGTTTGTTTGTCCCAATGATCCTAGGAGCTAAGTTGTCTGGGGCTTCATGCCCCTGTTAGGGTCACCCATGACAAACAGGTCCTAGGTGAGGGACCAGACAAAGCACGCTAAAAAAACCCTGATGATGAGTACAAATATTGGACCTCGATTTCACTCGCCCGGCTGTGGGTCACCGGGGACCCTCTGGAGGTGGGGCTGAAAGGCGGGGACCCTCTGAAGGTGGGGCTGAAAGGCGAGCGCCTAGTGGTCAGGTCTGCAACCAACTTCAAGACAAAGGGATGACAAACCTTTTTTCCGCAGTCTGTTAATTTGAAGGTTTCTACATGAATTAGATAAGAGTTCTTGACAGCCAGAGGTTTTTTTCTCGAATGCAAAAACACACAACTGATGCCGGTATTGGAGAACGAAACAAAAAAAAAAGGGGGAGCCCAAAAGGTTCCCAGGCTGGATGGCCGGAGCCCGGGTGTCGCTGCTTCGCAAGACGTTCGGAGCGGACGTGTGCTTTCCGCCTCTGTCCCCACGGAGCTTCCCAGAGCACCCAAAAAGGGTAGCTCGGAGCGCTGGCAGGATGCCCTGCAGTGGGGAAGGGTCCGATGTGTCCTCGCCACCTCGAGGTGGGGTGTCCTGGCTGGGCCTGTCTTCGGCAAATTGGTTGGTGGAGAAAAGAGCAGAGAGCCGAGCAGGCAAGGGGTGCTGGCCTTTTAGGGCCAGCAGCCAAAGGGTGTGGTTTCCCCCCTTCCTTTTCCACCACCTCCGGGACCAAAAGGGAAGCTGGACCGCCTCTGAATGTTACTTTTCCATTTTAGGATTATTTTGTACCTCCTGCCCGATGACAGCTGGGAGAGGCTCCAGCACTCCCGCGACCCTAGTGAGGAGAAGCGGCAAAGAAAATGGATGGCTGGATTTAAGATAACAAGACCATTTTCCCACTTTGCATTGTCACACGCCCATCCTCTTTAATCCCTGTAACGAATGTTTCAAATGGATATGGTTGTTGAGAACACTGTAATATTAGCAAAGTGGCGTTTGTGTTGTGTCCGGTGAAAACATCTCAGTTGACAAACGCATTTGACATCAACCATTCAAATTTGCAGAAATACAATCGCTTGTGATGTTCATGTAAAGTTCTTAAAATAGGATATCACATTCAAATCCAATGAAGATTGTGATTAGTTAATCCGGGGTTGCAGTGGATTTTCCACTACCTGTGGGTGTCGCTAGTGCGCCGTCCATTGTCCCAGTCCGGGTGGGCAAACGGGAAAGAGAAGTCTTTGTTGTTGAGGCTCTTCAGGCTGGAAGATAATTAATTTAAAATCCGGGAGAAAACCAGTTTCTGGATCTCGGCTTTGATGCTACTCTGTAATTCATTTAGTTTCCCTGTGCAACGTTAAATCTGGCATCCCCATGCTCGTCTTCCCTCGGCAGGGGGGAGCGGCGACAGCGATGCCGCTTGGTCTGGAGTTTGGGGATTACGGTTCCATCGGGCGAGAGCATGTCCGTTACTGTAGGTTGGCGACCAGTTCAGGGTGTACCTTGCCTCTCGCCCAGAGTCAGCTGGGATAGCACGCCCACGACTCTAGTGAGGATAAGCGGTACAGGGTAATGGATGGATAGATATTTGACTGTATGCTTATTGCTCAGTGACTATTCTTGGCAATGTCTTTATGTCTCAAAGGTGTTGTCTGTCAATTGACAGACGCTAATTACGTGTTCATCATTAATGTAGAGGTGTTGTTTGTTGCTCTGTTCTGTTTAGTGACCAACTTGTTTGTTTATACTATGCAATGGATGTGTATAATAGCACTTTTGATCATCTGGAATTACTTACAACATTTCAAGAAATATGTACTATATGTGATCTATTGGGTTGAAGGGTGGTTTATATTCTACTTTTCACATTCGTTCTTTTCACGTATGCATACTGAGATCCTACGTCACCGGGCATCTCTCATCTAAAGGTTCTACAGACTTAAGTGTGCATCCATAAGGAGGTGCAAATTCCCTATATAATCTACATTCTTTTAACAAGTCACGCCTAAAGAGAGTAGAAAACTATGTAAGGTAGTAAATTTGTTTTTTCGGGGCGGGGGCAAATCTGCCATTTGCGACTGCACAAGTCACACATGCCAAAATCCGCCACTGTACTCCGTACTTATTATACAGTACATCATTGAAGGGGAAACTGTTGATTTTCACTAAAAAATTAATTTATAAGTTGTAAACTATGAAAAGAGACAAAATGGCTGAAAAGAGTTGCGCATTAATGTGATGTAGATTAGGTTCTTATAAGCAGTCTTTCTTCTGAATTGAGGTTGTTTTTGCTTTGCTTTAATTTTTGCTGCCTTCCAAAGATGCCTATTACAAACTGTGTAAAGACATTGAAATTGTCATAATAACCTTCATCAATTGTTTTACTTTTTTTTTTTTACTTTCCGAGTAAATGTAATATTTATCTGAATAATCTATGTGGATTTATTAGAAAAGAGCTCTTCCCATTGTATCAACATGTTGGTCAAGGGAACCGGCTGAAAATGAACCGTACATGTTTTTATTTGTGAGGGAAAGCGGACCAATTGCAGATAACGCATCCAGGCTTTGGCAGAACATTCAAACTCCGCACAGAGGACCCACTTGCTGTGACGCAGCAGTGCTCATGGCTCTTGTCAACATACCCACATAGCCCAGGTCACTGCCCCTCTGAATATTCTTTTACCTATTAACACAGCTCTTTGCCATCACTCAAGGATGCAGTCAGTGTTGGGTTCTTCTCCGGGAAGCTCCCTAAGTATATCTGACACTCAGTCTAGGTCCTTGTGCAGTCCTGGTGGGCAGTAAAATTAAAATCAGTGATGGGCTGTATTTTTCTGTTGGGTGATGAATAGCTCAGTCCGTGAGCCAAGTAACAACTGATCCGGTATAGTACTACTTTTGTGTGTGCTCATCAGAGAGAGAGCGAGAGTTCGGTACACACTAATGACAATAAGTAATTTCATGTCATTCAACTTCTGACAATGAGGAGCTGTGCTAAGCTACTCCGCCTTACGCCTTATTGTTGAGCCCAGAGCCACGATGCTGCTCCTCTCGTATTCATTCCGACCAAGGAAGGGTGCGTTCGGAAATTCACCCTGACGCCTTAACTCTTCTCTCAAAAAGCGTGGTTGTTGCTTCTAGTGTTGCTGAGCAGCACTATTTTTCCGAACGCACCCCAAGCTGCTGAGACAGACGCTAATGCGCCTTTCTTTGCAAGATGGCTAGTTCCATAGACCGTTCTGAAATAAGAAAATCCCCCACCATCCTCCAAATCTGGCATTTGGAATTTCTCTGGTTTTAGTGTTAAGTATATCCCAGATGGCAAATGTATATAGACAAAAGTACAACGTTATGTTGCAATTGTCAGACAATGCTTAACTACGTCGGTGGACATACAACAAATCATATTTCAGCCAAAATCACCCCAATGAAAAAATAAGTGCCAGACAAAAACAAGGACCATGCGTCCGAAAGGTTACTAGACGTATTTGCATATACGCACATTTAGCCAGTCAGATGCGACCAGCACCCACCACAAGGAGGTGTGCTATTGTCGCATGGAATTTTTGCTAAAAAAGTCAACAAAGGGCTAATCAGTCCGAATAGCACCCAAGATAAAAGGGAAACTGCTCAAGATAGTGCGAGGAAGCACTTATCACAGATGAGCAGAAAGATTTGTGTTGCGCAACCACCACTGACTGTGTATCACGCAATACAACTGAGGTCGGCATTGTATCTTTGTTGTTGTTGTTGTTATTTTTTTTTGCTCTTTACTAGACTGACAAAACTGAGAAAGATATCGTAGGTGATAGCGTGAGTGAGGGAAAAAAAAATTATTAAGAGAAATGTGCAGCAAATTGACCAACAGAGCAATTAATATTTTAAATGAAAATGTGACGTCCCACTTTCTGATTTTTAGTTATTTTTTTCTGAACAGAAAATAAAAGGTTTCCCTGGATGGGTTTGTTGTGCCAGCCATTCAACCAATGAATTAGAAAGGAAACAGACAAATGAAAACACCTGAATCAGAACCTCCCCACGTTATCATGGAAGAAGGCGCTTCTTCAATGAGGAGCTGTAGTCCTCCCCTTTTCCCTCCTTAGTTAAAGTTAATGAGCAATAATATGTTTAATAAACTGTTCAATAAACGATTTATTTAGTGATTTATTTATTTTTAAATAGTGTTTTCACTGATTTAAATATTGCACTATATTACAAGAAATATACATATATAATAGGTAATACAACACACACATTTCTGGAATCTGTAACATGCTATTTTTGGTACGGTAAGTATTTTTTAATTTTTTTAAAAAATTTTTGTCAAGCGTTCGTCTATTGCAACAGTTTTGGAAATAGGAAGCACACTAATTCCTTGCGCTCATGAAATCGACCCAGCTTGACTTGCCACTAGTCCCTACAACAACGTCACCATCGAGCATAAAACTTTTCAAACATTTTCAAGCTTTTTTATATTTACTTACGATCACTTTGTACTATACTGGGCGTTTTAGCTCACGAAAAAAAAATACAAAACAATAATTTGTACTGTAAATTATTTATATTGCGGCACGGTGGCCGACTGGTTAGAGCGTCAGCCTCACAGTTCTGAGGTGCTGGGTTCAATCCCCGTCCCCGCCTGTGTGGCGTTTGCATGTTCTCCCCGTGCCTGCGTAGGTTTTCTCCGGGCACTCCGGTTTCCTCCCACATCCCAAAAACATGCATTAATTGGAGACTCTAAATTGCCCGTAGGCATGACTGTGAGTGCGAATGGTTGTTTGTTTCTATGTGCCCTGCGATTGGCTGGCAACCAGTTCAGGGTGTACCCCGCCTCCTGCCCGATGACAGCTGGGATAGGCTCCAGCACTCCCGCAACCCTAGTGAGGAGAAGCGGCTCAGAAAATGGATGGATGGAATAAAACACACAAATTTCTGGAATCTGGAACATGCTATTTTTGGGACGGTAAGTATTATTATTATTTTTTTTGTCAAGCGTTCGTCTATCGCAACAGTTTTGGAAATAGGAAGCACATTAATTCCTTGCGCTCATGAAAGCGACCCACCTTGACTTACCACTAGTCCCTACAACAACGTCACCATCGAGCATATCAGGGTGGTAAGTTTGGATAAAATGTAAAACTTTTCAAACATTTTCAAGCTTTATTATATTTACTTACAATCACTTTGTACTATACTGGGCGTTTTAGCCCACGAAAAAAAATACAAAACAATAATTTGTACTGTAAATTATTTATATTATTTTGATCCATATTGTAATCATGATTATTAGTCATGGGTATTCTCTTATGTCAGGGAAAAGTCTTTGTTTTTATTGCACTACTTTTCAACAAACGGTATGCAACAGTTTTCAGTGAAAAATTAATCTTAAAATAAGAATAAATGATTGATAATAATACAAAATAAATGTACCCCCAAAAGAGGACGGGTATGTCTCTGTTGTTCTGCTTGATTGGTCAGTCGTGCGTGTTCACAAACTGCAAAGAACTCGACAGTTGTGGTTTCCCTCTCTATTCTGGTGGGGTGTTTTTATACTATGGTCAGGCCAGCAGAAAAGTTTAAGTCAATGCAGCCGCTACAACAATTGTAATTACTGTGACACGCCACCTCTCCGCCAACGTGCTGAGAGGGCCAACTTCAAAATAAAAGCGACACATGTTACTACGTTCAATGCCATTTTTAAGCTTTTATTTTGAAGTTGGCCACGGAGCGCGGTGCCGGCCCGTAATGAAGCCTTAACCATACGTTGGCCCCCTGGTGCCTGGTGGACTAGGTTGCGGGCCCAGGTGCAAATTCAGCACTTAAAAGCACATGCCTGCATTTTAAATGTACAAATTCGCTGACAATCAGGCTCATTCAATTGATTGATCACGATTAAAATGTGTTTAATTGTGCAGCCCTAATATGTATATATCCATTTCCTGAACCGCTTATACTCACTCGGGTCACGGGCGTGCTGGAGCCGATCCCAGCTACCTTCGGGCAAGAGGCGGGGTACACCCTGAACTGGTCGCCAGCCAATCGCAGGGCACATTTAAACAAACAACCATTAGCACTCACATTCACAGCTATGGGCAATTTAGAGTCTTCAATCTACCTACCACGCATGCTTTTGGGATGTGGGAGGAAACCGGAGAACCCGGAGAAAACCCACGCAGGCACGGGGAGAACATGCAAACTCCACACAGGCGGGGCCGGGGGTTGAATCCCGGTCCCCAGAACTGTGAGGCAAATGTGCTCACCAGTCGTTCCACCGTGCCGGCACACACACACGCGCACACACACACACACACACACAAACACACACACACATTTATATATATTTTTCATCGTCAACTCGCAAGAATAACATACATCTTTTATGAGATTCTGGTGCACGTTTTCAAAACAATGAGAGTACTTGAAAAATGATAGCCACTTAGCTTCAAAGTAGTAAAACAGTGTTCCCTCAGTATATACTCTGCGAGTGTCACAACACAGGGTGATAATCTGGGCAAAGTGAATATTGCCAGCTGGACGTGATGAACCGTAGAATCAACACAAAACCCATAAGAAGGGGATAAAAGGGGGTGATAATCCCTTCCATTGAATGATTGTGGACAATACATACAACGGTCTAAAGTGTCTTTTGGTTGCGAGAAATGGGGTCTCATTATTATTTTTTGGGGGACCTGGATAGTTCTAAATATCCAACCATTATGCACATGAATTCTTCATTGGCCTTTGCACCAGTGGCGGGCGGTGCATTTGGGGCCTGGGCCTTCAGTGGCGATTTAAGTGACCCAGTCCAGCCCTTAATACAGCCACTATCACATTGGAATTCTCCAAAATATACAAAAACGCAGTATAACAATGTGCGCCATTACAGAGAGCGAGAAATTGTCTTTTGGTATTTATTATTATTATTTTTTTGTTTTTGGACACTAACTTAGCAATTGCTCCACGGCATCTTTCACTATTTATTGTCAAATGAAACAGTAAGACAGGGCTCAAAGGGCAAATGCCCTAAAATGTTTGCTTGCCCGTTGCAAACTTGAGCTTCTCCTGTTCAGTCAAGTGCACTCAATTGTTTGCTATATCTCACTTTTCGGTTTTATTGAATAATTCATACTGCTGAATTTAAAAACTGACTAAGAGCTGTCCATGAAGTCATGTATTTTGTATTTACTGAAACTTATCCAGGTAAGGTATTTGCAATGCCAACCTGGCTGCAGACAGTAAAACAGAGAAAAATAGAAGCAAATACATACTGTATACAAACGTACATCATCGCACATGGTGGAAATAAAAGGCATGTGAGCAGAACTGGAGAACTTGCATGGACATGAAGAAGAATTTTATCTTGTCAATGAAAAGACATTAGAAAAACTTTTTTTTAATTATTATTTTTTAAATAAATAAATATATAAATACATGCAGAAGGCTGCATATGACTATAGATGTGATTTATTATTCTCAAATTTGTAGTGGAACTGCATAAAAGGCTTCAGGCTCATGTCCCTACTGCATTTTCCAGCTGATAAATCACATGTTTAGTCATCTGCAAGCTTCTGTTGCACACTCTATCTAGGTATGTCATCTCAATAAAATATAATTAATATATTTGAATCAAAATCAGAACCATTTTTATTTGCCAAGTATGTCAAAAACACACAAGGAATTTGTCTCCGGTAGTTGGAACCGCTCCAGTACAACAACAGACAGTAAATTGACAGAGAATACTTTTGAGACATAAAGACATTGGGGAAAAAAAAAAAAAAAGAGTCACTGAGCAATAAAAGGTTGCTAGTAATCCGGTAATGCTGGTACAAGTTATTTATTTATTTTTTCCTCGAACAATTAGAGCAGTTTGAAATGACTAATAGAACAATAGTCCGGTGCAATGACCATTGTGCAAAGGGTGCCAAGACTTCAAGAAATGTATCCAGTTTAAAGTGACTAGTCGTGCGATCATCTGGGACAATGTCGATTGTGCAAATGTTGCAGATGCTACTCAGGCACATGAGTGGCCAGTATTGGTCAACAACAGATATGCAAATAGTGCAGCGTGGCGAGACTACCACAGTGAGTGCACGAGTAATGTATAATTGGCCAGACAGAAATGTGACAACAAACTCAAGACAAAAAATTGCAGCATGTTGCAATGGAATTGTAAGTTAACTGTTTAAGAAGTTAATGGCAAGAGGGAAGAAGCGGTTGGAATGTCTGCTAGTTCTAGTTTGAATTGATCGGTAGTGCCTACCTGAGGGAAGGAGCTGGAAGAGCTGGTGACCGGGATGTGGAGGGTCCAAGAGGATTTTGCATGCTCTTGTCTTAGTTCTGGCAGCGTGCAAGTCCTCATGGGCGGGTATCCGGGCTACCGACAATCTTCTCGGCAGTTTTGATTGTCCGTTGCAGTCGGAGTTTGTCCTTTTTTGTAACAGCACGAAACCAGACTGTGATGGAAGAACACAGGACTGATTCGATGACCGCTGTGTAGAAATGCCTCAGCAGCTCCGGTGGCAGGCCGTGCTTTCTCAGAAGCCGCAGGAAGTACATCCTCTGCTGGGACTTTCTGAGGATGGAGTTGATGTTGATCTCCCATTTCAGGTCCTGAGAAACTATAATTCCCTAGGAACTTGAAACTCTCGACGGTTGACACAGGGCAGTTGGACAGCATGAGGGGCAGCTGTGGTGAAGGATGCCTCCTGAAGTCCACAATCATCTCTAGTCTTTGATGAGGCAGATGACTGTGGTGTCGTCTGGAAACTCCAGGACTTCGACAACTGGGTGTGTTGAGGTGCAGTCGTTTGTGTAGCGAGAAAAGAGCAGCGGAGAGAGGACAAAAACTTGGACACAACCTTGGGGCGCCCCGGTGCTGGTGGTGCGTGTAGATGAGGTGGTGTCCCCCCAGCCTCACCTGCTGTGTCCTGCCCGTCAGGAAGCTGTAAATCCACTGGCAGATGGCACGCGGGACACTGAGCTGGAGAAGCTTGGAGGAGAGGAGTTTGGGGATGATGGTGTTGAATGCAGAGATGAAGTCCATGAACAGGATCCTCGCCTAGGTCCCCGTACCGTCGAGATGTTCTAGGATGAAGTGCAGTCCCATGTTGACTTGTCCCATATCATCCCATCCGCAGACCTGTTTGATCGATAGGCAAACTGCAGGGGGTCCAGCAGGGTACCTGTGACGCTCTTGAGGTGGTCCAGCACGAGACATTCAAAGGACTTCATGACCACAGATGTCACGGCGACAGGCTTGTAGTCATTCAGACCCGAGAGTTTAGGTTTCTTGGGGACTGGGATGATGGTGGAGCGTTTGAAACAGGATGGTACTTCACACAGTTCCAGAGATGTATTGAAGACCTGTGTGCAAACTGGAGCGAGCTGGTCCGTGCAGACTTTGAGGTAGGATGGGGACACAAGGTCTGGGTCTGCCGCTATGTTAATCTTTTGTTGTTTGAAGATGGGTCTCACTTCCTGTTCGTGGATGGTCAACGCAGAAGTCAGAGGTGCGATGGTGGTCGGTGGTGTGGCTGGGTGGGTGTGGGGTGTGAAAGTGTACTTTTCTTTTTTTTTTTTTACTTTTTTTTTTCTTAACTAATAAGTGTGATGGAAATGCAAATCACATAGGCCAGAGGAACCTTCTGCTACCAGGAACTCCTACTCCCAGGAACTCGAAAGTTCTTGGGCTGGTTGGTGGAAAAGCCCCTAATTGAGGAAGTGGTGGAATTGCCTTGCCCCAGCGTAAAGCCAGCACAAGCAGCACACAATCAATATTATACTGTATTTGTCTAATAACATGACAAAAACATGAAAATGTAACTGGTCGCCAGCCAATGGCAGGGCACATATACCATTCGCACTGATATTTCATACCTACGGGCAATTTAGAGTTTTCATTTAACCTACCATGCATGGTTTTGGGATGTGGGAGGAAACCGGAGTAACCGGAGAAAACGGGGTACGGGGAGGACATGCAAACTCTACACAGGTGAGGCCAGATTTGAGATGTGCTCACCAGTCATCCACCGTGCCGCCATTTATGTTACTATTATTATTATTATTATTTTTATTTATTTTTTAAATCCACGTAGCGGATGACACGGCGCTATGTGGGTTGGGCAGGGGTTTGGAAATGAACGATAGTTTGAGGGGCTATAGATCAGTGAGTTCCGCGGACACATTTAAGTCACCAGCGATTTTTTCGCCCACTCCTTCTCTATTTAAAGGACATACCGTTAACGTTCAAAGCAGTCACGCACAGATCGCTGAGGGGATCATCTAAAATGCCTCACGTTAAATAAGCTTAACATAACTAATTATCACCAAAATCTATGGGGACATCTCTGCCTGTGTTCACTGTAACCTCTGAAATTATTTGATCGGCCCAGTATTTGGGATTTTATGGCCTTTAAGCCTTTTCCTGTGTAGCGCCTATGGGATGACGCTTAACGTCCATAAAATCAAAGTATTGGACCGATCGTTCTAATATTTTTAGAGGTTGAAGCGGGCATGAGTAGAGATGTCCACCTAAATCTTGGTGAAGATTGATAAAAGTTTCGGGACATTAAGCTAAGTTAAGCTTTTTCTTATAGTGAGCATCTATGGAAAATTCTTAACATCCATAAAATCCAAAATATTGGACCAATTGTTTTAATATTTTCAGAAGTTGAAGTGAATATAGGTAGAGATCTCCAAATAAATTGTGACCCTCCAGCACGAAACCGATGGGAAGTCTCACCGCCGTGTTTCCACATACACACCTACGGGTAATTTAGAGTTTTCAGTTAACCTACCATGCATGTTTTTGGGGATGGGGGAGGAAACCAGAGTACCTAGAGAAAACCCATTCAGGCACTGGCAGAACATGCAAACTCCACACAGGCGAGGCTGAATTTGAACTCAGGTCCTCAGAACTGTGAGGCAGATGTGCTAACCAGTCATTCACCATGCTGGAGAAAATTCCTATACATCCAAATATATACTGTAATTAGGACCGTCAGAAAACGTAAATGCAAATCATGAAACTTCCTTCGGGCACCGAACGGTAAAAACGTTTTGGCATTAAAAGATTTTGGATTTGATAAACTGCTTATTTCAGTCACGTTTTATGGCCGGCTTCGTTGTTACTGCTTCGTCTGCTTTGCCACCACCAGACAGGCCTACCACTACCGATGTTAAAAAAACGCCACTTTCGTAACAATTTTAATCTCCTAAATCTACCAAATGCAGTTTCTTTGGGGCTTGTAAATGCTCTTTCGGGTTTTAGTTTGATTCAACATTTACCTCATTCAACTGAAGGTCGTTTTATCATATCACTCGAAACCATGCTGTTGTGTGGCTTTGACCCTCTTAAAAGCTTGTTCGTTTTAATCGAAAACATGGGTAGAGCTCAACATCCCCAAATTCCTCTTAGATGGCTCGAAACTCTCGAAAAGATGAATGGGGTCATGTCGACAAAGAGCAATAATCTTCTTTTCTCCGCAGCCTAAAAAAGGCAATAGCTTCATTGTCGGAGACTGGTTTTCTAAAAGTGTCATGATCAAAGGGCTTGACTGACAATTCACACTTTTTGTTATCGCAATGATAACTCAACCGCCTTCATGTTAGAAATTACAGTCATTCACGACATGCTGTACTAGCCTTGCATCATCGCAGACGCTGAGGAGTTAACCACAAAATTAAAATACAACACCAAAGCTGAGAGAATGAGGGTCGTGTGCACATAAATATCAACGCTTTCATCTGGAGAACCGTGCACAGTGCTCGCCTCTGGAGTCACTTTTCAAGCAACATAATATTGATTCAATTCAGAAATGGTTCGAATAAGAAAAAAAGAAATAGTGAATAATGGATGATGGGGATGGGAAGAAAAAATAAAAGCTCCTCACATATATCAGAATGAGCAAAATATGAATGAATATGAAAAACAATAAAAACGGGAGCGAGATTAGCAGCACTACTAAAGAAGTGTTTTTTTATGTGTTTTATGATCTATTGACTTGTGTTATTGTCCTCTATGAATGTGTTTCCTTGGTATCTGTGACAAATGTTTGGAATGGAAAGAACGTTGCACTGCTGAGAATCTTTCATTAGCAAATGATTTGATTCAAAGACTTTGTCATTTCTAATCTAATCTCTCTCTGTCATAATATTATCATAAGTATTATTATTACACTGTGTTTGCACTATTCTAAAGTCAAATAATTTTTTTTTAAAAAAAAGCATTTTATTTACCTTTAGCAATTGAACTCAGCCTGAGTGAGGGTCACACTTTGTATTGCCTCCACAATGATGTTGACCATTTAGATGAAAATAAAAACAATGTAAAACATTTAGCACTGTAATTATCTCATGAGTTGTCATTTTGGTTATTAGTTTGTGTGCTTCTTGGATCCTTTTTTTCCCCCTCCTTTTGTATCAGTATGGGTTTTTATGAAGGAACTCTTGTGACAACACCATTTGTGACACTACCTATCAATAATATATTATTGATATATTTATATCTAACCTGTATGAAATATAGCATTAGGAGTAACACCAATGCTGAGATTGGTCTAAATTGTTTTGTTTCAGTTACACAAAGAGAAAACTGTGTAACACTCTGATGTCCGAGAGAATAATCATTTTTTTAAAAAAAACGTTTTTTTAAACAACCGGTGGAAAGAGTCCCAACTACTAATTATGACTCAAATGAAAAGCATGTATAAAATAATTGAACAGAGTCTGTCTGTCGTTTAACACAGCCTGTTTGATGGATAATTTGGCCATGAGACAAAAACATGATTTCTATGAAGAAAAACGAAAACAGTAACATTAAGGCCAATCCAAACTTAAGCTAAAGTACGTAATGCATTTCTTTGTAATATTAAAAAAAAAAAAAAAAACATGACTGTAATGTGCTGATCTTTTAAAACAAAAACATGTATTCTACTCTTAAACACAGCTCCCTTTCCTAAAATATAATCTTAATCTCAAGGCAAGATCAATAAAGTTTTCTTCCATGTACAATGCTTATGTCATGAGCTATCGTTCCTGCGTCGGAGCTTTCTCGCCCTCCCTCTCTCCCTTCCCAGTAAGTAATCAGCACCACCCCGGCCGGGCACCTGTTATCAATCAGCCTTCATCATCACCTGCATTTAAGACCTGCCAGATCCACGACTCCTCCGCCAGAGTATTAGCGTTCACCCACGGTGTCCGCTACTCTGTACTCACACGTAAGCTACGCCTCGTTCGCATTGTTCCGATCTCCATGTTCTCCCTCGTCCTCAGCGCTCCTTCCGTGTTCCCCGCCTCGCTGACCTCTTCAACCACGCCACCGAGCCGTCCACCCGCTCACGCCACCGCCTCCCGCACGTTCCCCGTCTCGACGACCTGCCATTACGCCTCAAAGGTCCGACTCCAAATGCCTTCTCAATGAACCGTTCTCCACAAACTTCTTCAGCCTCCGCTTGCTTCTGAGTCCAGTTAAAACCGATACCATTGTATCGTGACAGCTTCAAATGTTTTATTAAATGTTCATGCGGCGAGTGATTTTCCATCAATACAAAATGCATTGCAATTTTGTTCTCCATGTTTGTCTTGCCTAACAGGCGCTGCACTGCTTGGAGTTGCCATTTGAGTGGCCAGTGTGGTGAAAAGCTGTTAGGCAGGGGTGACTCTGCCCTCTCCTCATTGTTCGCAAAGCTTGGTATTCCTCTCATAGCATGCCCTCGGCTCTTGATGTACTTTTAAAGATCCCAGGCCCTTCTAATGACGCCGCTTACCTCCCCAAGTCTCAAACTTTAACGAAACCCCTTGAACCTAATATCTTTACCTTGCAACTCCAAACAAAATGTTTCTTTCATTTCCACAGAACAAAAGCAGCAAAAGTATTTTCTCCGAATTATTTGCATATTAGTAATAATCGCACTCCACTGCCCCCTACTCTATATATCCCTCTCTTTACCCTCTCTGTTTACCCTTCCTCCCTGACGCTCAGGCCTCTCTCTCTGTTTCTTTCGCTTTCCTCTTTTCTGAGTGTCCCGCTCAGCTGGCCAGCACCTTTTCAATCTTTGCCTAGGGAATTGTCCCCTGCATGTCAAGTGTAGCCGTGGGTTTGGATGAGAGGTGCTTTTCAGGTCCCCCGTCCCCCTCACCTTTGAATGGAGACAATGGAGCTGTTCTTTATGTCCAGATGACCACACACAGATGTACAAACTGCAAGGAAACTATTCAGTATGCTGCAGCAGCAAAAGGACGCTCGCTACGCGTGCTTTTAAGCAACATGTATATTACATAACAAAGTCATGCTCGGTGCCTGAGTACACACTTGTCGCCGAGACAAAATTGCTTGAGTTGAGTTACAGTTTGTCGCCTCAAGACCGTGCACAAAGAGAGTTGTGGCCAAGTTCGAACCAAGCCAAAGCAGAAGGGACTTCAAAAAGGCCAGCATTGGTCAGCTGTTTCACCAAGGCCAACAGCACACACTTAAACACTATTAAAGTAGTATGTCAATGTATCTGTGTGTGTGAGTGGACAGTACACCGGTTTCCTCCCACATCCCAAAATCACGCATGGTAGGTTCATTGAAAACTCTAAAATGCCCGTAGGTGTGAGTGTGAATGGTTGTTTGTTTATCTGTGCCCTCCGATTGGCTGGCGACCAGTTCAGGGTGGACCCCGCCTCTCGCCCCAAGAAAGCTGGGATAGGCTCCAGCACGCCCGCGACCCTAGTGAGGAGAAGTGGCACAGAAAATGTGTGTGTGTGTGTGTGTATATATATATATATATATATATATATATATATATATTTGTGTGGTTTGTCAACGGTGTAAATTGTTGAGAAATATTAAAACCCGCTGTAAGCTTTCCTTAAGTAAAAGCGCTATGCTGGGAGTTTGAGTGAAGGAGTTTAGGTTTCGGAACATTGTATATCATTGTCATGGTTGTTCTTTCCCTCCAGGAGATTCAGCACTTGGATTCATTATGGACATTTATGTGCTGGGAGTCATAGTTTCTATCAGATGGAATACCATGACCTTGTGTTTTCACTTTTTTATTGCCTAATGCTGATAAAATATATATATATAGTAGTTCCCTTGCTTTATTACACTTCAAAGAAAGGAAACTCATTTAATTCAATGCATACCACCAAGAAAACCAGTTCACGCACATGCAGGCATGCAAGGAGAGAGGGATATGCAAACATAGCTGCACCTTTTAAGCTAGGTGGGGTGGGGTCTGTGCCTTGCTTAAGGCCACCACCAAAGTAGTCAGGAACTCCAACAACTTGTTGCCATTTAACATTTTGTCCACCGCAGACTTCAACCACGACCCTTCGGCCCAAAAGTCCTTCACAGATGAGCGATTGCTACCCCAAACAGGAAATTTCTCTTGACTGTAGTCAAATGTGAGAATCAATTAAAAACGCTGTAAGATACAGTTGAAAAGACAAGATCTACAAACACTGTGTAAGATGATTACATTTATTAAACCTTTATTTATCCAGGTAACGCAATTGAGAACTGATTCTCTGAAAGCAAAATAAAAGCAAATCCAAGTACAATCTGTACAGTGTGCTAGTTCCATAATTCCATAATACATTACATTGCATCGTAGCACTTGATGGATAAAAGGTTCCTAATAGGCATTAATAGTGTCTTCACAAGCATTGAGAACGAGCATGACAGGACAACAAGAGCCAGGTCCAGACATCGTCTTAGGCAATCTGAAACCGAGAAACTGCGAAGAAGCCACTGATGAATGTGGCCAAGGAACTTGAAGCACATTCTCCTTGAAAGCCACGGGTGTCACAACATGTTATCGTCTGCGCCAAACGGTTTTCAAGATGTGGCCGTGTGCTTTTTCTCAGGGGTGAACCTTGACAACCTTCTCTAAAAGGTTTCTCAAATGACAAGCTTGCAAGAGAGGGACTTACAGGACATTTTCAAAACCCTTTTAAACATGTTAGGGAGTCAGTAAACAAAGGAGAGTCTTATGACAGCATTACCATCCCCTCCCACCATGGGTTAGCATAAGCGCCTTAATTATAATGTGCCATACAGTCTGGCCTCCATGATTGCCTCATTGACTGAAAAGTCAATCATACGAGTAGATCAGCTTAAACAAGGGCCCTTCACCTTTAAATGGCAGAAGTTAAGGGACATGCTGCAGCATGCAGCATCCACACCGTCCTCCTCTGCCACTAATACGTTTGTGTTGGTGGCAGGCCTATCGCCTCCTGCACGAACAGGAATGTGGAGGAGATTTTCAGGTGGTCGGTGCTCTTAAGTGCCTTCATTCATTTGTGTTCACTCACTTTTCACACCATTTTGTGCACCTCCACAACGCTACGTAGCGATAATGCTTACCTGTCGCTAACTGTTACGGAGCCAAATGGTTCAATGGCTAATTGGACATCTCGTTACCGGTGCTTTACATCGACGTTATTTTTTTGGGCGCAAGATCCGAGATCTGCCTTGGCTCGTCGTTATGGCGACACATAAAGGCTGTTGATCAAAAGTAAAGAGTAGCCAAATATTGGACTCAAGGAAGACAACTGTTACTTTAGAATAATAGGACCAAAAGGAAAAGTCCAATGTCGTCCTCCAAATGCTTACTTGAATATGAGTAAGAAAGTACTCAGTGAAAAAAAAACGACTAAAGTAAAGAGTAAATGGTAAGTAACTTCTGATTTAAAAAAAAAAAAAAAAAAAAAGAAAAAAATCAGAGCATGAACAACAGATACAATCAAAAATAGTATATGGGAGTCCACACACCCCTGCCACCATTTCAATTTGAAAGTGCCCAAAAACCAACAACACATGCAGTGGGCCCAAAAGAAACATTATTGGCTTTATTCACCTCAACGTTTGAATAAAGAAGCTGTTTGCTGACCAGATTTATTCATAGTGTGTGCGTGACAAAGAGAGAGACCGAGAGAGCGAGAGTGAGCGAGAGATTAAGATTCCAGCATGGCACGTATCCCCAAAGAAGCATGTTTTACAGTGATTTAGAACCATAAAGTAGGGCTAATGTTGCCAGGTGCCCTGCCAAAACAACAATAGAAACATCTGCAACTTAGCGCAAGGTGTTTTCTCGAGTTAGAAGTGGACTAAAATATCCAAGATTCGGCAGCCACAATTTAAGAGCTGCATGACAAAGCCGGGCGGCATCGCAGTTCTGGGGACCTGGGTTCAAATTCGGCCTCGCCTGTGTGCCGTTTGTCGTCGTCCCCCCCCCCCCCCCCCTCCCCCCCCCCCCCGTGCCCGAGTACACACTTGTTGCCAAGACAACATTGCTTGAGTTGAGTTACAGTTTGTCGCCTCAAGACCGCGTACAAAGAGAGTTGTGGCCAAGCTCGAACCGAGCCAAAGCACAAAAGACTGCAGCATTGGCCAACAGCACACACTTAAACACTATTAAAGTAGTCACGTATTATATGTGCAAGTGTATTATATTCAATAGAGCAATAAATGAAAAGTGTATTTATGTGTGTGTGATTGTTTTATATATATATATATATATAGTTAGCACAACTGCCTCACAATTCTGAGGATCCGGGTTCAAATCCGGCCTCCGGAACTTTGGTTTCCTCCCACATCCTAAAAACCTGCATGGTAGCTTAGTTGAAAACTCGAAATTGCCCGTAGGTGTGAATGTATGACTGGTTGTTTTGTTCATATATATGCTCTGCGCTTGGCTGGTGACCAGTTCTGGGTGTCGCCAAGAGTCAGCTGGGGTAGGCTCCAGCTTGCCCGCGACCCTAGTGAGGATAAGCGGGAAGGAAAATAGATGGATGGAAGACAAAGCTGTTTTTTTTCCCCCAACGTGAGTCACTTCGGTTGGCCCGTGACGGCTTTTTGTATGCTCACGTGACTGCCTTGTGCTGTCTGATTGGTAAATTGGACCAAACAGGTCCTAGGTGAGGGACCAGACAAAGCACGGCTCAAATACCCCTTATGAAGAAGACAAATTACGGACTCAGGTTTCCCTTGCCCAGACGCGGGTCACCGGGGCCCCCCTCTGGAGCCAGGCCTGGAGTTCCTGCTCGAAGGAGAGCGCCTGGTGGGTTAGGGCCTGCGCCCATGGGCCCGAAAGGGTAACGTGGGTCCCCCTTCCCGTGGGCTCACCACCTGTGGGACGGGACAGGGAAGTCTGGGCGTCCCTGCTAAAACTACTGCGCCCGCGACCCGACCTCGGCTAAGCGGTAGAAGACGGACGGATGGATGGAAAAGGGTTCATAGGTAAGAGTCCATTTTTTGGATGAATAATTATTGGATGCACTGTCTGACGCCACAGCAATGCTACTCGACTCAAGTGTATCGTTGACATTTGCTGAAATAAAGATAGTTTAAAAAGAGCAAAGCATTTCAACTCGAGGCGCAGTGCCGCAATGGTAAACGCCCACCTCGAAGCGCAGCGTGAACACGGCATTCAAAATGCAGTGTCAAAAGGCTTTTGCGGATACATGCAAGCACGCGCACGCGGCGCGGGTCGGGTCCTCCGTTGAACCCCGGCGACTGCCTCGCCGAACCCCTGGGGTTCGATCGGGGTTAAGAACCACTGCACTCGACTTTCCATTGATATGCTTGGACACAGCACTCTGTGAACAGCCAGCCTCCTTGGCTATGAACTTTTGTGGCTTACCCATCCTATGGAGGGTCTCGATGATGGTCTTCTGGCCAGTTGCAGTTTTCCACAGATTGAACCCAACTGAGACAATTGAACCAAACCAAACCGAAGCAATGGAGAAACACACCTGGAGAAACCTGTGCAGGTGCTTTGAGTTTAGTAGCTAATTGGTGTCTGAGCAGCCAAGCATCCTCATCTGAAGGTGTCGCGCTTGACACGTACGTCATGCACTTTAGCACGACTTCTGATTGCGCCGACAGCTAGCTTAGCAGTTAGTAACGTGCCAAAGTGTCAATGTCGCTGCATGCCCCCGGGGGGGGGGAGCCCGTTCATGCCAAAACCACCACTGGGCAAGTCAAACACTACGCCGTCATTATGACATGAATGACTTTTCTCACTTGACTGGATCAAGTTTGATCAAACAGACGTTTTGTGTATGGAATTTGGCTTCACATCAAGTCGTCTTGATGTGCCAATCCAAAATAGGGTCACATTAAGAAGGCATTTCCATTTTTGTTGTTGTTGTAATTACTGCATGTAAATATACTGACTGGGTCATTCCCAAGAGCGGCGACCTCGCTGGCCAATGCACTACAAGAATCCAGAGGACACAAAGCGAGTGACTGCTTTTCAGTGTGTTTTCGTCCCTTTTCCGTGAATGCAATATTCGCTTCGATTGCTTTGCGGTCGACAGCCAGCTCGAACTCTCCCTCCAAACCTAACCCCCCTTTCACTTCCTCCCTCCTCGCTCACCTCCTTGTCAGAAATGAATGCCTGGGCCCACCTCCGACTCCATGAAATGAAACCGTGACCAAGCAGAGGTTCCGCTTGTTGGCACGAAATCTACACGATCCAAAGTCGACAGTTTCTCCGTCCCAGTCGATCGCTCCTTAGTTTCACCTGAATTTCGAATTGCCTTTTCCACCTTCAAGGCCATTCCCAACCTTGCCCCTCCACGCTTGATGGCCACTTCGGCACACAGCCGCAGATCCTCCTCCCTCCTCCTCCTCCATCCACCTGACTGTTCCACCTGCACCCGTCTCAGTACCATGGAGAGCAGAGCCTTCAGCCGCTCTGCTCCCCAGGAATTCTTTGCCACCAGAGCTTTGCAACTCGCTCTCTTTCGCCACCTTTCCATCCAAACTCAAAACCCCACGTGTTCAACATCGCTTACTCATATTGCTGCTCTGGCCTGTATTTCTATTTGTTTTCTTTTCACTGTATAATTCTTTATTTACTGTTGTTTTATGGATGTACAGCACAGGTGTCAAACTCAAGGCCCAGGGGCCAGATCCGGCCCGTCACATCATTTTATGTGGCCCCAGAAAGCAAATCATGTGCATCTACTTCTTGTTTCTTGCAAAAAATCTGTTCCGAAGTTCCAAATTGTCTTCACATTTAATAATGTCGAGAGATTACAAGCACTTTTTGTTCCCGAAACACTTTTTTAAAAAAAAAAAAAGAGGGCAATAGATAAAAAAAAAATTTTCCTTGAGTTTGTATTTCCAAATGATTTATCCATCAATTTTTGTGTGTGCAGTATATAATAATAATAATAATAATAATAAGAGATTACACAGTTACGGTTCTTCAGTTTATTTTTCATTTTCAATGCCTGGTACAAAGAAAGGTATTTTGTTTATGTAAATAGAATAATGCTCATAAGAGTTTAATTTAAGAGCTGATATCTTTTTCCACGGTTTTCTAGATAATGAAAAAAAATCACTGGGAATATCATATATCGTATCGTATTCTTCAGTTAACATACGTTTAGTGGTAGCAGGCATTAAAATGAACAAGAAATTGAAGAACCCAGAGTGTTGTAATCATTTTAAAAAATATATTTGACATCCCTGATACTGCATCCTTGAAGGTCTCGAAAGGCACTTCCAAATAAACTGTATTATTATTATTATTATTCATATCAAAGCACCGCCGAATGGATGCGAATTAGCATGAGCAATTAAGGCAGTGGATTTAAAGGCTAAGCTACGGTTATTTTAGATACACAAAGTGTCATTCTTTTTCACCGCCGCCATAAAGTGCTCGTATACCAACTTTGAGCTTCGTCAAAGAATAAAGAAAAAATTTTTTTTTTTAAATCCCGGATCTTGAAAACCCCCGAAGTCGCGTCACACGCATTTCAAGGCACTATTGTATTTGCAAAAACACAAAGCTTGAAACTTTGATGCTCCATTTTCCTTGGTAATTTATTAACCAGTTATTTCATAACAGGCAGTCGAAAATCATCCTCCATTAGATTGTCTTCTGTGAGGAAAACCTCAACTTATTGTGTTGGTTGAGTGCAGTGTGACAAGTCACTATTGATTTTGTCTTTTACTTCAGACAGATTTGTTCTGATATCATTTAATTCTTATTTTGCTCGCTTGAATAATGCCGGAAGTTTTTTTTGGGGGGGATAAAGAATACGTGCTGATCTGACTCTCGGCCTCAGCTTCGACTGGGGCCCGGTAAAAGTCGACAAGTCTCTTGCAAGTGATCTTTCACTTATGCCGCTTTGCCATTCTAAGTTCCAGGATGGCCTGGCCCCCGCCCTGCCCGGGCCTCGCTTGCTTTTCCTTTATCGAAAGTGGGAGTTCATTGCAGCGGGATCAAGAAGAAGGTGACGCCGCACCTCCTCAGACCACAGAACAAAAGCCGCTTTCGCCCCGCCCTACACTGCGCGATGCGGTCAAACCCTGTTGGCGAGAATAAAAGCGAGAGCGTGGATATTTGAAAAGAAGCTCGCTGGCTCCTTTCTTTTGAACGTACCCAGCGTGTACATGCGTTCTCGTACATTCTGGTCAAAAGCCTTTGCTTTGTCATCCACAGGTACATTTGTATTTATGTTCAACACAATATTTGATCAACCCGGAAATGTGGGAAAACGCTTATCTGCTGTGACGTTCACACGGCGATTCAAATTTTGCAAAACCAGCGGCAGACCGATCGGCCGCTCATAGAAACAGTCGCTAAACCACACACGGCGGTGCGCGGGTTCGGCTGCATCGCTCGCTGTGCGGCAGCCTTTCGACCAAAACAGACTGACCAATCACAGGGCAGCACAGAACAGAATCTTTGACAGAGTAGAATTAGAATTTCATCTTATCAAAGGTCTTTATGGTTAAGCAGTGCTTTGAGGCACCTGCACCAGTGACACATTATACCTTGAATGGAAATGGTTCTTTTTGGTCGGTGAACAAACCCCCGAAAAAAAAACAAAAAAAAAAAAAAGATGTTCTCGACACTTGTATGTGGGAGATGAATGACGGGTCCCAATGTGTCTCAAAGTCATCTACGGCAACCGCCGGTCTCTGATGATATAAAGACTAATTGATCGTGTTCAGCGCAGCGATGCCAACCAGTGGTAGACCATCCTTAATTCGAGAGTCGGGATTGGATCGACAGCGAAGCTTAGGAGTTACAACTCAAATGTAGACGTTAAATCGTGAAGACTGATCGAACGAAACCTGTCCCGAGATGCAACTCCTCCAAGAATTCAACTCCTCCAAGGTCGCCATCCTGGTTTGTGATTTGATTTGATTTTCTATCAAATCAAGGTGAATCGATTGTCAAAATGGTCATGACGTTGTCACTGCCGAGAGTCATAGATAGGCATGCCCGAATCCAAAGCACTGTGGCATTTTGTCAGCCGAGCTACCGTGATAAAGATAAATGTATGATCGACTCGGGCAACTGTTTGTTTTTATCGTTAAAGGCATACACCGATTGTTTTATCTACAATAATTACCAGGCTTGATAATAACTCAAATCAATTATATTAAAGATCAAATAGAAGCCAGCAGGATGGGTCAGACTAAGAAATGGATGCTTTTGCATCTTCTGGGCTGGATGTGAAATATTCCGATCAAGGCTTTTAAATGTTTCGAAATGTATTTGGAGTTTGTATTGTGCCAATAAAGCTGAGTTAAAAATAGCTGCAGCACCTCCTTGGCCACTTTCTCGAGTAGTGTGGGAATTAATGTGCCTGGGGGATTGGATCCTTTAGTCTTTACTGTTGGACATTAGGTCTTCAAAACAACCAGCGTCATCTTATTAAAATAGAACTTTGACTTGAGCCCTTGCAGCAGCTGACTCGACATCCACAGAATCTAATCAACGTGTGTACAGATGGCTTGGCGCTCAAGCACCGGGCCAATCCATCCTTACCTCAGCTGATATGTATGTAGTCAAGAAAAGGAAGTGGCTGAGATAACTGAGGCGTTCCACGGTGGGACAGGCGTGAGGTAAGGCATCAGGAATCTCTCCCGGGGACATTACCTCAGTCTGCAGGCCTACAAACGCTTGTTGCGGTGAGATAGTCTAAAAAAAGAGAAAAAGCAAACTCCCTGAAGGTGCACCCTATTTTAGGCAACGGGCTCTGGTTTGTCGTCATTACGATTATCTGCTGCGGTCGGAGAAAACACTGTGAGTCATGATTCAACTTTTTGAGGTTGGATGACTTTGCGCATAATTAAAGGCCGTGTCTGCTCATGTTGAAACAAAGAGCTCGTCAACTGGCCGTCCTACAAGGCTAAACAAGATTTGTTCGGCGAGGTGTGCTGCCGGCGAAGAGACGTTTGATTCGTCATCAGCAGTGTCTTGTGTATCCTTCTCAAGGCTGCTTGGAATGTTCAAAATGCACCTGGGAAGTCAACAACGGTATTTACTCGACATAAAATTGCACTCCGCGACTGTCACAATTGTGCTGCGTCCTTCAAGCTCACAAGCAGCGGACCGGCAGCAGTGCAGATCGTGTTCCGCCACTGCATTCACGGATTTAAAAAAAAAAAAAAAAAAAAAAGCGTTGGGGGAAGAAAGACTTAAGTGGGTGGGTCGCTTCAGACGGTATCTTTTCTTCTGCTTCATCTGAGCCATTAGAGACAATCAAAGACCGTGGGTGGCACACTCACTCGTCCTGAACCGGGGCCAAGGGCGGCAAAAGTTCATTTTGATCTTAGCGATAAACCCGAAACCTCGTCACGTGTCCTCGCCCAAAGAGGCCTCGCGACCGCAAGCCGTCGATCACACTCGTTTGCTCTGATTTTGTGTCTCACGTACGAGGCCGCTAAGTGAACAGGATCGTTTTACTATCACTCCGTTCCTTAAAAGGCACTCTGCCTCCAGATCTACTTGAACTTGGCCTACGCGACTGCTGCCAACACAGGTAAATATTTCGCCACCCCTCTTCAGATACGAGGGATTTTTGGATGTTTCTTGGCAGATGGTTCCACTTTTGGATGATTGACACATTGTTTTCATTCATATTGTCAGGGATGCTGTGAAATCTTTCATATCTTAGAGTGGAATTGTATGCACACACTGCACACAACCACTTATGACAACTTTATTTAGTGTTAGAAGGTAGACAAGCAGCACGCATTAAAACAGAATTATTTTACAATTATTGATGATTTGTATGGCAGAAGAAAATGATCTTCCTGGGCGATCATACCAAGACATGCGCAGTGTCCCAATCTCGGGGGTGTTAGAACTAATGTATCCGACCACTCTAACCAAATACTGACATGAACTTCACTCCTGTTCTGCTTCGCCGACGCAGTCGATGGAAGCAAAGGTCCCGCTTTTCTTTTGATGCCAGAATATTTGTGCGTGTGTGCGGTTGCCGTCTCCGCTTTGACGAGGACAACCGCCGCCGCCGCCCCTCCCGTTCTCCTCCCTGCATATTTCGGTGTTGTGTTTTCGGTATGCTCATGAAAAGACCCGCAAAGAAGCGACAATAGGGCACCTGCCAGAATAATGAACCCTCAGAGAGAAATGCAGCTGGGGCTGAGAGTCATACAGGAACACTGATGATGGCCCTGCTTTAAAGTGGTCAGAGATGATCCTTGGCCACACCTTACAACCCCCCCCCCCCACCCCCCCTCCCCCCTTTCTGGAATTTCCCCTGTGACACACAAAACGATAAACACACACCCATACAGACACAAAGGCATGCTAATGTTCATGCAAACACTTCCACAAAGTGCCATCCCTGCAGAAGGTAGTTTGGGATTTTCCCATGGCATTCGCCCACGTGACTGCAGTCCTCCCCTCGAATGGAGACAGAAACTATGAAACGGTGTGGGCAGAAACGAAGGCCGCACTGTTTACATACTGCTTCTACGTTTAAGTGCTGTGAGCACATGGGACGTTAGTCACCGGAATTCCTTTCCCTTTTACAGATTGTTGAGAAAAAAAAAAATCTCGCATCAGATACCAAATACCATTGGTGAGCTAAATTTAGCTGGTCTTCGGATTCTGCCCGGAGGGGGGGGACAAAAAACGGCATGTCCAAAGGCATGCATCATTTGGAGAAGATTGGGCGTTATGGGCCACTGGTGGCATACGAAAATGCATCACCGGGGCATAAAACTGTCACGGGCAACATCGTGTCGTCCCGGCAAAGCAATTACTTCTTCGCACTGAGGCAAATGAGTTGGAAGTCGCGACAGGAGCTGACAAAAAACATGCACCGATATGACCTTTGACCCAAGCTACTTCAAGCCACTTGTTCGGGATATCATCCGTAAGGCTCCTTGCTCTGGGAAAAAAAAAAAAAAAAAAAAAAAAAAGAAATAATCCGTGAATGTTGGAGGAAGATTGCTCGACAAATAGTAACGGGTCAAAAGATGCCGTGTACTCATTTGACCTTTGACCTCGTCTACGGTACCTTGGTCATCTTGTCCGAGATTTTGCTTTGCGACGGAGCAAGAATCCTTGACAGTGTGAATTGCCAACAGCAGAACACTGAAGAGAAGCTGCCAATTGATTTTGTTCCAACCGAAATATTTCCGTGTTTATGTTGAACGATTCCCCCCCAAAATGATGCTTACAATTAATTCTGGGTTGGAGACATTCTTTGGAAAAAAGTGTCTCTTCAAAAAGAATCTCCTTTGCTGCCTCGGCCATCTTGTGATCAGCACTGACAAGCTTCTATCAGTGAAACATGGATGTGTAAAGAAAGTGGATAATTTTGAGACATATTTTTTTTTTTTTTTTTTTAGGTATGAGCTTTTTATACCCAAGCATTTTTTTTTTTTAAGAAAACAAAGATTTGTTTTAACAAACAAATGTAATGTGTCACCAGTCTGCCAACCATACCTACCCTAACTCCAGTAACTCCCCCCGCCCCGCTTTTCCGAGTTCTGAGTTATTCACCATGCCCTACCGTTTTACCTCCACCCGTTTTTCTAGACTCTGATTTTTTTTCGGATTGTGAAGATGGCCCCGATTTAGTTAACCCCCCGTCCGATTCTGACTCAAGACACCGATTCAAATTTTTCTGATTCCTTCCCTAGTTTTTCCCGTCCTAGTCATTTTTTGGTCACGTCTCCCCTTTTCCCAACCCCCGTGAGTCCGAGCCCGAGTCCTTTCCCTCTGACCTTTACTTGGACACCCGTTTGGCCGTGTATCCGGGACCGCCGCGTGGCGGCCGACGGAGGCGCCCGAGTAAAGGTCAAATTTTGCCCTGTTTTTTATCTCCCCCCCCGTTCCCAAGTCACGTAATTTTTCACCAGTTCCCACATCGCGTTCCACCCAAACCTGCCACCAAGCCACCTCGTTCCGTACCTCCCGTTTTTTCCGGCTTCGCCTTCCCGAGTCCCTGTGCGCTCTTGCCCCTCTTGTACCCTCTACTGCCGAACCTCAATGGCGGCAGGCTGAGGAAGCGACTTCACGACGTCCGTCCGGTGTAGCTATCTTGCGGCACGCACACTCACTGCAATGCTCCACTCACTGAGTGGATGTGAGGCAATTCTTGGGCCAGCATGAGCCACGATAGACAAATGAAAGCTTTGTGGACTCTGGCAGGAGTCAGGAGGTCAGTACGGTGGAAGGTGGGGTGAGGTGAGGTTTAGGGGTTGACAGGGAGACATAGTTTTGGGGGAAGGGAGGGGGGGGGGGGGCGGTGACAAGGTTTCAGTTGTTTTGCTAAATTGGGAAGGAACAACCCTGACATTATGACATGTGAACTCACAAAAATACACTTACACATCATGCACTGTGCCGCTGTGACCCCTGCCACCTCCTTCACTGCAGCATTCATGAGTGAAAGTTAAACAGAGCTACAAATCTGATGAAAACATTTCGAAGGCAGTGCTAATGGTTCAAAAACAACCCCCCCGCCCCGGACTCCCACACCACCCTTGTTGGCCACGCGTGACCAGTCAAGTGTTGCTTTTGTTGTCAACCTGAATGTCTTTCAGCCCGTAGTAATCATCCAACATGCACATGCTTCCCCAAATGTACATAAACTGACAATAATGTGCATGCGTAATGTTGAAAGCAAAGCTCCTGCTCCAAAGTATTTGACCGAAAACCTGTTAAGAGAGGTTTACATGTTGCAGGAGGCACCGTTGAGCTGAAATGTTTTTTTTTTTTTTTTTCCCTCTCTCTGCTGTTGGCTTGATTAACATGACAAAGAAAAAGAACAGAGAAGAAATGCAGGGAGAAAAATGCAGCCATTAAGAATAATTGGATTAATGAAGTTTTTTTGCTCATTAGCGTTCACAAATATGCTTTCATGTTGCAAAGCCATTTTACTCCTCAAGTAATCCGCCTGTGAGAGAGCTTTGCAGAGACCACAGTCCGCGTTTCTTCAAAGGTCAAAATGTCACTTTGGGTTGTAGGGAGAAGTAAACAGGAGAGGAATAAGCCTCCTGTCTTAGGGGGCCCTGCACCATAAATCCTTAGAATAAGAGTGCCTCGACATGATCTCCAAAAAAGCCGAAACATGAAGTCCCGCTTAAATCATGCGTCATAGAAATCCGGATGAACTGATTTGTTATCAAAGTACGACTATCAAAACAAAAAAAATGGAAGATGCACGTCTAGTATTACATCGGTGGATTATTTGAAGGGTCTACTGCGAAAGACGACGATCGGCACATTTAGTGCATTCTTGTATGTCACCCGGCTAAATATAAGCAATGTGACGCAGAGGAATGCTCAACCCCGGGCAATGAATAGTCATAAATTCATTAGTGAGCGCGTACCAGGCTGGATCGGGAGAATGAAAGCTATTGCGGTGATAAACCAGTTGACCCCCCGTCAACTTGGCAGCTGTCATGACCTCAACCTGTGGCGGTATTAGATGAGGGGGAGCAGAGCGACAATATTTGCTCAAGCTGATACCTAGGGGTTGTATGCGCGCGCGCGCGCGTGTGTGTGTGTGTAGCGTAGTGTCATGTTTAGAAAGCGAGCGTGCGTGAATGACTTTTTGGGAAAACGCATGTCAGATGCTGTAAACAATTTGGCGTGATACTTGCCGGGTAATTTAGGGGTCATTTTCATATAATTTGCTCCTAATAATGGGAAAGACAAGCGATAGCGTTAACGGTAAAGACAGGTTGCGTGACAGAGGAGGACCATTTTTGTAAAAAAAAAAAAAAAAAGAAATCTGAAGACCCTAAGATGCATTTGGGACGAGGCATATTAAGCAAAACCAAATCCTACATATCCAGAAATGTAATCGGTATCTTCAGAAAACATGTTGCAAGTCATGAAACTTCATTGCAGAAACCTCACGGTGAAGACATTGCGGCATTAAAAGCTGGGAAAAAAAAAACTACTACTTTAGAATATTTTTGTTCTGAGAAACAATTCTGACCTTTTGATGGACACGTACGACCAATATCAGTGAAATTAACGGATTTTCCAAAAGGAAACTTATTAAGTTATTGATCAAATGATATGAAAAGACTCAAACGTGCCACACCTGGAACAGGATTGTGTGCATCTTATTTCCTGACAGCTCCACCGCATTGATTTGTCCCAAAGAAATTCATCATTTTTTTTTTTTGTTCATTTGGGACCCACATTTTCTTTTTGCTCGATATTGATTTGTTTTCTCCATTTTCGATTTTTCCGTTGCCGAGTCGTCCATCCATCGAGGTTCATGTATTAAGTTGCGCCGATCCCTCCCTTGCGCGCTATTTGCCCTACGGCCAAACAAATCTCATTGCGCTCATCGGCCGATCCTGATAGATCCGTTTCAAGCATTTATCTCGGGATACACGCTCTGCATAGATGGAACCAAAACATTGCAAATACTCCACCGGAGCTGTTGTTAGGTGTCGGCACAGGCGGATGTTGACAGATGAAACCTGGAGTTTTTGCAATGTTAAACCGAGCTTGTGCTTGCAAATCCAGAGCGGGCATGTGGCCAAGGCACAGCGATAGCCGTCTCACGACTGCTCGACTGTGTGCAAACCGGGGGAGGGGGGGGGGGGGGGGGGGGTTGTCCGTTGGAGGAGCAGGTGCTCAAATTGATGAGAAAAAAAAAGAAAAAATTCATAGCACTCTTGCACTCGACTGATTGGACTTAACCATTGTCATAAAGAGGAAAACGTATTCATTAAAAGTTCACAGCCACGCAGAAGTCACAAGATAATTGGGGGGGGGGGGGGGGGGGGGGGAATGAAAATCTGGCCAGCGCACAAAATAGAAAGTGAAAATATTTTGAGCTATTTTTTCAAATATAATTGTTAAAAAAAGTCCATATTAGTCAACTGGAAATACTTTCTGATTTCCTTACGCCTCCATAAAAGCAAACAAATGATCTGCATGTTTTCAGCAAAACAAGACAGTAATGGAGATCAAATGGGATGAGGAATACCGAACAACCTTTTTTTTTTTGCTTATTTTCTGACATGATTCGGATCAAACACGAAGCACGCAGTCATTGCCGGTCTTACGAGTGCTGGGGCCCGATTTGGAAATCCTCTTGAGACCACCAAAACTTCAAATCACAACTCTGATCAGCACGTGAGATCTAATTTACAAACAAATTGTGAGCAGAAAATAATGTCAGCCGGAGCTCAGGGCACTGTTTTGACCTCAGGACACGTAATGGTGGCCACACTGTGGAGTGAAATGAATAAAGCATCTTTGAGTACCTTGAAAAGCGCTATATACTGTACATTATTATTATTATTATTATCTGTCTGCCCTGTTACGGCACACCTGAGCCCCCCCCTCTCTCAATCACACCCTCGCCAAGTCAAATGCTTAAGAGATGTATTGATCCCTTAACAACTTGTACCTTAACCCATTTTAACACTAACATTGTATTGTTGAAAGGCAAAAAAAACGTGCAAAAAAAAAAAAAAGAAAGAGAAAAACCATCCCTTGGTGCACACTGCAGACGAATTGAAATCAGGCAGGTATGTGAATCTGCATGTTGGCTGCTAATATACCTGGCGCGGAAACCCATCATCTTAATCAGAGTTGTACTTGCTCATCCAGTTGATGAGAACGAATCAGTCCTGACAGATGGCAGCAAGTCATGTGTTCACAAGCAAGACAGAAGTGTTCTGAAGCATGTTTATATATATATATATATATATATATATATATATATAGTTCCCAACTCTGCTTGGCCACACCTTTTAAGTTGGAGGGTTGGAATAAGCCCAAAACTCCCGAGGAAAAATGTTTTGGGCTCCGACAGATTCCAGCACGGCACCAACCCATTTTCCTGTGGAACAAAAACAACAACAACAAAAAAAAAAAAACAAGACACGGAAAGTCTGTTTTACAGTTACAAAATATCTTAAGAAAACATTTTATTTCACATAAACTGTACAGACGTCATTTATTTGGCTAGATGATTCTGAAAGAGCAAACTAAAACAGTGTTTTATTAAATAGAATACTGAAAACAAAAACAATGTAATGGAAGATGAAAAGTGTTGAATCGTTTATTGTACCCTGATACGAGTAGGCCTTTTGCAAATGATCAAAACAGTATCATACACGCAACGACCACGCCCTCTCGGTACACCGGCTAAAACCATGGCCTCTTTGGTTCCATTAGTTATGTAAAATACCTCTGACACAAAATTCAGTTTCTTTACTTCCTATAAAAATAACTTTTTCAATGGCAGTTTTCGTCTCACTAATCCTGCAACTTTTCAGTGCAAAACATCACAACAATCGTTCGCTTTCGAAAGGATGCGAAAGACTACATTTCAAGTATTGATGAAGAGGGAGCGGAGTGGAGGAGGAAAGAGGGAGAAAGCAAACGAGAGGCGGAGAAATCTTCAGACAGAGATCATTCGGTCTAACAGGGCGTATTGTAGTACGGGTATAGTTTACTATACATTGCATAGCTCACGTGGCACTTACTTAGTGATGTGACAGGACACTCGGTACCGCTCGGAAGGCAATTCTTTATACAAGTGCTAATCGGGGTGTGCGTTTCAGTTTCTCCAAGTGCTGCGCTGCAGTGTGGCAGCCCGCCGGAACGAGGGTCTCCGCGTCCGAGCGCTGGCTTCTCCAAACCCTCGACGGGCAGGAGGAATGAGTTCTGTCCCGATCGCTCCCGGCGCGCAAGTCAAGTGCACTTCTGAGCTCGGTCTCGTCCGGGTCATCTCCCGGCTACGGGGGCGGGGGGGAGCCGAGGTTCGGGGCCTGCAATTAGCAGTTACGCAGAGGGAAGAATCCCGCGAGGCATGAAGCGCCGCCGGTCGAAGTCCGCCACAGGACCGTCGGACCGCGTCCGTCGGCATTCCGGCGAAGTGCTCGTGTTCTGAATTGTGTAAGCTGATGAGTTGTCAGTGCTTTAGAAAGAAACGGGGAAAGAAAATCAGTCTGCCATGTGCTTGAAGTACTTAGGTACTTAGGGGCCTGAGGAACAGGTTGGGGAGTCTGGGGACAAAGCCAACAATGTCATTGGCTGATCATGTCACTTTCCTTAAATGCTTATCTTCTTTCAGTCGGTGGTGCTCGGCCATCATATTGAAAATCGGACAAATGGCAAAATAGAGCAAAAGTACCTTTTGGTGATCTTCATTCCCTTGTCCTCCCTACGCTGTCGAGCTCCAACTCAAGACAGCGAGCATATCACTCAGTCTGATAAATACATACACTCACATGAACATGTGCAACCGAACCTCCGCACATTTTCATACTAGATGATACTACAGTGTGTCTTGCCTGCACATACAGTAGCGATAGTTTTGTCTTGTACTGTATATGTATATGGTACAAGATGTCCTGTTTGTACAAGAGCCTTTACTGAGAATTAAGGGCCGACGAGGACTCAAGCACAACCGCACTCCTCCACAATCATGTTGGGCACATCTCTCTTGACAATAGTGTACGCATCATCGATGTAGAGCATGGACATAGTACTCAGTTTGGTGGGGATGCAGCAGGAGTTGACCGACCCGGGGCTAATTCCTCGCATGCGGTACTGGTTTACGACCGCCGTGTGGAAGGACGAAGCCGATCCCGGCACGCCGGCCATGTAAGCTGGGCAACTGCCCTCACAGTAGTTGCCGTAATAGCCCGCGGGTGCGATGATCCAGTCGTTCCAGCCAATGAGACGGAAGTCGATGTAAAACTGCTGCCGGCAGCAGAGGCCCCCGCTAGTGCCGTCGCACTCCAGCCCCCGCTTGCGAATGCGGTGCTTTCCGTCCGCTTGTCTGGCGCGGACCACCAGGAAGGGCCGGTGGGACGGGTCGCCTGGGTCCACCAGCACCGGAGCCACTCCGGCCGTCTCGCACCCTTCGCAGCGGACCTCCAGGTCCTGTCGACGGCTACCTTTGCCGAACACTGCGCGCACTGCCTCCAAGAGAGGGAAAGTATGCCAGCTGCTGCGTTTCAGCTCAACACGCTTCTCCACGAGGGCCCAGCGCCCCGCGACCCCTCCGCCACCTCCTCCTGGCACTCCTTCGACACCGCTCCCAACTCCGGCTTCCTGGTAATGGATCTTGACTGTCACCTTCCTTCGGAGGCCTTTCTCGGGACCGGCTGGCAACACCCGGAAGAAGAGCCACAAGTTTGCCTGTGACACGTACAGGTTTTGGCTGCCTTCGTTGGAGATCAGGAAGTAAAGACTGGACTTTGACGACGTGTACTCATCTGTGGGGACACACACAACACACACACACGCACGCACGCACGCAGAAAACATCATCAGTACAATCACGGAGAACGTGGCACTTAAATTAAATTCATTTTTAAAAAGGCTTTCTTTCCGTACAATTCATCTCGTCATCCCTTCGCTGTATTGCGCTTCAAACGCCGCAAATTTCAAATGTCAACAAATCCCGTTGCATTCACAGGTTCCACGAAGGATACACGATATCCATATTGTTTGTATTGAATTTGATCTTGCAATGAGCCCAGTCATGCAATACACGACACAGTTTTGCGAAAACAATATTGCATATTTAGGGATTTGGATTTTGCTGTGTCGTGCTGTCTCCGAGTTATCCTCTTGGTCTTGTTGCTCTTTGAAGCAATTTGTTTTCTCATGCGGCTCTATGAACGCCAATCGTATTCTCCTTTGAAGTGTATAGACATTTTCTGAAAAAAGGGGCTTCAAACTTGCCGCATTGTACGACTATATCAACGCCCGCGCGATCTTCTTTCATCGCGTAATCACGTGCACGTGTACTTTACAGGGTGTGACATCGACGATGGAATCGACGAGACCGCACGTCGCAAGAAGACGAGGGTGGGGCCACGGCGCCCATCAAACAATATGCCCTACCTCGCCTCCACCTCACTTCATTGTCACTCTCAATTGTGAAATTGTGTTTCTACCTTTTTTATTTTTGCGTGTCGCCATGATTCACCCTTCATATAGCAATGATTAGCGTAGCTTATTCACGGGTCATTTTTTATATAATTTGATGAATAAAAGTAAAGTCATTCCCCACCCAATTTCCTTTTGAAAAGCAATTAATCTTACTGACATGAGCATTTGAATTCTTGATTTATTATCCGTCAAAAGATCGTAATTATTTCTCTGAAAAAATAGTTTTGTAAAGTTCTATTTTTCTAACTCGAAATGCCACCATGTCTTTACGGTTACGTGTCCCAAATGAAAGTCTTATGATTTGCAACATGTTACCTGAAGATGCCGATTACATTTTTGGATATATCAAATGTTTCTCTTATTGTTTCGGATGACTTTTTCCATGAAAACTAAGACAAATGCATCTTAGTGTCCTTTAATGGTTCTTTTACAAACGGTCCAGTTTTGTCACTCAATCAGTCTTTTTTCCGTTAATGGCACTGAAGAGAGCCTCGTTATGTTGTTGCAATACACCGGAGGGATCTGGGATCCTAGCATGAGGCAGCCATTTTGGATTCACACAATAGTAGATAGTCAAATAAATGGTGGTATTTCTGACATAATAATGAATATGTATACATTTGTGAAAAGTCGTGAAACTATTGTGTCTCTTTACCGTTATTACGGTAGTATAAATATACGAGAGTAATGGGTTTAATGAGTTAGTTAGGACCATTTATGCTCTTTATCCACAGAGGTTGAAGGGGAACACGTAAACTTTGCAACTCCCACAATTTTTAGGAAACTGCTTATGCATTTTATCGTGTTGCACTTTTGTCTTTCCCATGACGCAAGAATTGCATTTCATTGGGCCACGACCATTTGCTCTGTTCGTAAGGATTGCCTTCATTCACTACGACTGCCTGAAATTTGAAATCATCAATAGCTTTTTTTTTTTTTACCAGTGCCTTCATTGTTATTGATGAAATTATATTTGTAAAAACGACATTTAACTTGGACTATTTTTGGTTGAATATGAGTGTGGGCAGGATATGAGCATGATCCCTGTGCCCTTTTCTAAGTGGATTGCTACTTAACAAGGGAAGAAGACATCCCGCAGGTGCATACGCACAGTTGATAGGTGTGATTATTCTTTGTCAGACGCTACTTTCGGCTTTTGCGCCTTTACACTTGAGTAAGAATCCCGTTCAGCTTGATACCGTAAGTGAGGCCCCGATTTATAAGTGACGGGGACAAAGAGCGAGAGATGGAAGAGATCTGAGCTGAGGAAGACGACATAAAAGCGCGAGGATGTCAGTGAAAAGGTGTTTGGATGGTGAACACAGCCAAGACCCCTAGGGGGTTCATTGAGTTCACTGTTAGCACCCCACTGAACCCCACCCATTCCCTCCTCCTTCCAGTGCATGTACCCCAAGAGTGACAGCACAAAGCCCCTTGTGAGGCACTGGGAGACAGCCGCGCATTGAAACACGTGGCTTTCCAGAAAATTGCATGATGGGGGGGGGGGGGGGGGGGGGGGAGTGGTAAAAGCCATTTACATGAAACTAGCCACTTTCTAAAAGGGCACAAAGAAGAGATTCCAGAAGTCTAAAGGTGATGGTGGCCTTAGCGGCGGAAGAAAAAAAAAATACTGCCAACGAGAGCTCAATTATGTCTTCAAATTTATCCCAAAGGCATCTTGAAAGGTTTCTATTTCAGGCAACTTGGCACAAGTTCGCCAGCAGAGCAATGCCCTAAAAGTGGTTAATTACTTTGTTTGCACACTCATTAGTGTTTGTCAGTGTCAACATGTGCCCACCAAAGATGGGCCCCTCTTCATGGCGCCCCACGCCTCTGCCTCATGTAAACCGCAGCTTTACATTCAACACATGAACTTGTTCAGACCAGCTTACATTTCTTTAGTATGTCAGCTCAAACACACACACACACACACACACACACACAAACCACCCCCATGCTAAGCAATACATCAAATATCAGGCCTCCCGACACCGTTGGCTATTAAGCGCGCAGTGATCGCATAAAGGAGTCCGTTTAACTAACCTCCCTCAGCGCCATGCGCGGCACTTGCCTCAGCAGGTCCGAGTTTTAGAACGCTTCAAAATTGAGGGAGCGTTCAAAGAAACAAGAATAGAGTGACAGTATGATTAACAATCAGAGATACAGTGGAGGGTTCAAAGAAATGATCAGGAATAGAAGTGCTCCGTTTCAGCTTGACAAGTATATCCATCCATCCGTTTCTGCTCACAAGGGTCGCGGGCGTGCCGGAGCCTATCCCAGCTGTCATCGGGCAGGAGGCGGGGGCACACCCTGAACTGGTTGCCAGCCAATCGCAGGGCACATACAAACAAACACACAACCATTCGCACTCACATTCACACCTACGGGCAATTTAGTGTCGTGTAGCTTTATTTTGGGGGTTGTGATCTGTCCTGAATACAATGTGCGCCATTATTTTCTTATAACCGGCATGTGGCTGTGTTCAGAAGTAATAGATCACATTCAAACTCAAGTTCAGTGGGAGTCCACATACAGCTGCCACCATTTCAATTTTCAAGTGGGGGGGAAAAGAAAGAAAAAAAATACATGCAAGGTACCTGACAGAAACATTATTTGCTTTAACCACTAAAATGACTGAATGAAGAAGCTGTTTGCTGAGACGTCTTGATAAAGTGTGTGTGTGTGCTATAGAGAGAGAAAGAGAGAACAATATGCATGTTTTTACAGTTACTTGTGACCATAAAATTGTGGTAATGTTTCCATATGCACGGCCAAAACAACAGCAAAAACATCTGCACCCTACCGCAAGGTGTTTTCTCAAGTTAGAAGTGGGCTGAAATATCCAAGTTTGGGCAGTGGCTGAACTATACGCTGCATGTTATTCGTAGTCTGTAATGTCAACAGGAGTCGCGCACGGCGGTCATGATTCACTTTGATTGGCCCGCAAAGCCCAATAGAAGACTTTGTGTGCGAGCATGTGACGTTCTTGTGTCGTTTGATCGGTGAACTTGACTCAAACATCATTGCGGTAATCACGGTGGACTGGAGCAATGGCGCCCGATGCAGAAGTCGAAAACAAAAGTCTAAAAATAGATTGCGCACACAGTTATTGATCAATGAAAGTAGCGAGCAGCATGTAGATTTTTGTAACGGAATAAAGGTACCGTTTCTTCTTAACATAAATACTCAAGTAAAAGTAAAAAGTATGCTGACTTAAAACTACTCTGACAAGTACAACTTATCCAAAACGTTACTTGCAATCTGTGTTACTCATAAAGTACAGATTTGAACTCCTGGATCATTATAAAAATGACCAATTTAACCTAATCTGTGAGGGCAACATATGTTTAATACAAAAGGCCTCACTTTGGTACAGAGAATAATTTTCCGAGGTCTCTATTCACATGTCTTCTAGTCTGTAGATCTGTGCTTCTCAAAGTGTGGTACTTGTACCGCAAGCGGATGCCAAATAATCACTGCCTTATGCAGTTCAGTTATATTTCACGTTTTAGTAAAACGCATTTGCATTTCATCGTTACGAACGGTGTTTTTCAAACTTTATTTTGGTACAATTTGATTGAACTTTTATGTGCAATATATTCAAATGGAATCATTATTTTAGTAGTTGTTTTTCATTTTCCTATGTTGAAAAATGATTTGAAACATACTTTGGAGGAATAAAAAAAAAAAAAAAAAAAGCTGTCTTTTTTTTTTTTTATGAACACGAGCAAGCTACTGTATTTTAATGTCGGTCATTCCGGAGCTATTTTTTTTTTTTTTTAGGTGCTACTTGGTGAAAAAGGTTTTGAGAACCACCTGCGATAGATGATTTCAATGTTGAAAGCATACAGCGGCACCTACAAAGAAAATGAGCTTTTCGCCACTAATGGTCCCGTTCATGATTTTTCTTTTCATCTATTATTTCAGGCTGTTTTGAACTGGCCCTGTCACGTCTTGCCTGACCCAGCAGAGTGAGGTTGCTCGTGAATATCAGCAGCTAGGACACCTGGGTGGGCTTGTGTGGATAATGGGCTGCGTCAGCTTGTCCTCACCTGTGGAAGGGGGCCGTGGAAGGAGGCAGGCTGGCAGAGAAGCAAATCGTTACTCAAGGCCGCACAGACGAGACCGCACGTCGCAAGAAGACGAGGGTGGGGCCACGGCGCAATAGTTTTCCACGTGAGACGAGGCGTGTGCGCAACTTGCTGCCAATGTTCAGGCATGATTATTACCAGGTTATTAAATTTAAATTCTAAATAAAGTGCGGGGTGAGGCAGTGAGAGATGTTGAGGATGGTGGGCCAGGGTTGAAATGCAAAACCTTTGTCCTAACGTTGAATGCGCCACCGCACTGGTTCGACACTGCTATCGTTGGGGTTAACTGGGGATGCATTGCGTTCATGTTCGGAGGTGCCAGAAGTATTCACGTTCACTACTCAAGTGAAAGTCTAGATGTTAGGGTTGAAGAAGACCTCAAGTATCAATACAAACGTTTTACTTCCGTAAAAGTCCAAAAAGTACAGCACGCTCGACAGGAGTTGTTTTGACATCCAACCGTTTTCAAAGTTCTTCCAGGTATTGCCAAGGATGGGCAAGGGTTGGGCGGCCTTTCTGGCTGTCAACCTTCTCGCTGCCGGTACTCAGTCGTCCACCGTTCAGCCGTCTGAACTTCCATTCTTTCAAATTTTGGGAAGAACAGTACCGCAGGACAATTATGGGTGTGTATTATGTAATGGGATACAAATAATTGTGGATAATGTTATAATGTCTCTCTAATGCCAATTGCTAATCATTTCTAGCTTTGATTTGCTCGAGTAAAAATGATAAAGGAGAGTGACACGAGTGATGCTTCCATCACTACGATGTGAGAATCAAAAAGCTGTTGAAATGGTCAACTGTATTCAATGGGGAATATTGTTCTCATCAATTACAGTCAAAGTGTTGAGACGATTCCGATAATAATCCTCAAGAAAGATTTTAAGGACTTTATGTAGCTCAGGAAATACGATACTTTTCTCCAATTCACACTGTCGGTATTGAAATATAGCACCTGGAGGGGGGGCGGCTGTGTTTGCCTTTGCCCCCCAAATGGCGAGCTACGGCCCAGGGCTGAGGCAGCTACGTCGCCGCCGGCTACACAGACAAAACTGATATGTCGAGAGCAGTTGAGTCGCTAATTGAATCACGTGACCGGCAGGACGCACTGGACATATGCACGGTACGATGCGACAACGTGCTTCAGTTTGATGCCAAGTGGGAGCCCGGCCGCCACGGGCTGCACAGAGACGCCCGCCGAGCCGGCATCCCGTATCTGGGCTTCTCTCCGCCGATCAATTCAGCTGCGGAACCCTGGGAAATCTCCCTCTCGGCTCCAAATTGAAGCGATTTTACGGAGCGAGGGGAAAACCGAACCCCTCGGTCGCGGCGGCCACTCTATGAACGGTGAGAGAAGGCCGTCCGCGCGCACACAGGCGAGGGTGGACGGTGGCGTGTCTGCAATTGGCGTGTTGTCAAACATTTGGCCACAATGCGGCACAAGTTACCATCCGGTGATTTCGCTCACAAAATACGGAGGATCTGTAAACTTTTGATAGCTACTTCGCATCCAACCACAATTAAAATCGCTCGATGCTGCGTGGCGCAATTCATCTGGATAAGGTTTTTTTGGGGATGTGTTTTGAACACTGGCGAGCCGGAATGAACACAATCCAAAATGAAAAAGCGACAAGGCTTGTTTTTTTTTTTTTTTTTTTTTTTTTTATAAAAGTGTTGGGAGTAGAAAGTACAGATATTTGCGTGACAATGTAAGGAGTGCGGTAAAAACGTACGCTCAACTCGAGCACATGGCTATTAAAGGCAGGGGAAGTCTGCTCGGAGCATGTCAACAACTACAACAACAGTTTGTTTCTGTCGATATATTCCGATGAATTTGTGTAATTAGCGACAGTATTTGTGAATTTAGGTCATCAAACTCTCGACTGTGGCTTGTGGTTTCGGCAGTGGCGTTCGAGTCATGGTTTTTTTTTTTTGTATCCTCAAGCAATTGGGTGATGTACCAAACGTATGAGTTGAGTTGACGCAGTGCCGTTGAGTTTTTGTTCCCGCTCAGGAGCCCAAATTGACCTTATGTGAGTCATTGCTGCCACGTCGAAAACAATAAAGCCAGCCAACCTAACTGTCGCAGAGATGTGCAGGTGAGTAATTGTACTACACTGACCTATAAAAAAATGTATTAAAATAAAAATCCATGACATACTGAATCCCAAATAAGTCACCTGCGATCTCCTGAGTGATTGCTGCATTTGCAATGATCACCTTGAACAAAAACCTGTGAGGTCGCCGTTTCTCAAAATAGCTATCGTATATAGTTGCGGAAAGGACTGGCTCTAGCGTGTCACCCTTGGGGGTTTCTGTAGGCAGTCTTCAAAGGAAGAAGGTTGATGTCTAGGACGATAAGGGGAAGAGTGAAAGGTCAAGGCTGCAACATATGCTTGCGGAAGATTCGCGGCAAATGTCTGGGGCAGATCCGAAAGCGCCATGAGTGACACCTCCCGCATGACGGAGCGCTGTCCCGAAGTAAACCCGCCCACCCGATACCCCCAGTGAATTACCTCCGATAATTCAGCGTCCTCTCGCTGATGTTCACACCGGACGTTACAAACCAACTCGGTCCGAACCGACCCAAAAAAGTGGCCTCGTCTTTCCTCGCCCGCCGCAGCCAATCGACAGACCCTCTTACCTTGTTTGAAGGACACCATCTCGTTTGAACCAGTGAGGAGGGCGTTAGGGTAGAAGAGCAATGAACCGACACGACACAATAAAACAACACAATATCATAAGCATCATCTCCACCATTCCTTTTGTGTATCGCCGTACTCGGCCTCCCGCGTCTCCAACTGGAAACGACGACAACAACTGAGCTCCCCTCGTGAAAGTTCGCCTGGCTTTCGGGAGACCTTGCCTCCGAGCGCTGCCCCAGCTGGCGGCGTGCGATCGGTGGGTCTTGAGCCAGCTGGCCAGGAGGCAAACGGGGACTCGGGAGCAGGGACCCAAGCCAGCTCCGTCGTACAATACCGCACAAAAGCTCAAAGGTGTGAGGAAGAATAGAGCTCAACAGAGAAAAAAAAGAAATGGAAGAAGAAGCAGCAAAGGAGCCCGGTGGACATTTAGAATGACAAAAACATGCTTTACAACACTGCATTATGGGCACACACACAATATCACCCCCGCCCTCTCCCTCCAGTATCACCACAACTACACCCCCCCCCCCCCCCCACGCCCACACTCACCCCATCCGCTTACGACGACTCAAATGTCACGTGCATTATTCTGCGCAATGTCTTTTGTTTACTCCGTTTTCTCCCAGGAACACACAGCGCGCTCATAATAATTGCCCGTGTTTTGGTCCCTTGTCACGAGGGTGCTCGGATCGGTCCCGCTCCATGACAGCAGCCCATTCGGATGAATTGTAGCGGCTGGGGCCAATGAGAAAAAAAAAAAAGGGCGGGCACGGCGAGTGTGCCTTTTTTCTTTACGCCGTCATAGTTTTGGTGCGCTGCGCGATTTGGTTTTTGGTTGAAAGCACATTTTGCATTGATTGAAGACCTTCCTTCTGTTCCAAAGTGGCAATTATAAGATTTTCAAGTGCAGAAAATTGTGCCGCAGCCACTGTGTGTGTGGAAAGGGAGAAAAGACTGATGACTGACCAGGAACCATCTCGATTTGAATTGCTTTAAAAAGAACAAAAAAAGAGAGAGAATTCTATCTCTTTTAAAGCGGTATGAACTTCCCCAGACTCTTATTCATCTTCCCCCGCTCCTATTAACTTTCGCAATCGTCTGCTCAATACTTTCCATCCTCTGAAGCGACTTTTAAACTCGTATGCACGCATGACTGTGCCTTTTATTGCCCTTTTTCTGTTTTGTTTGTAGTTGTCACGCTTATTTTGTTTTGACGGCCTCCACACTCCAAATCGCCCGATATCGCAAGATCGCAGGATGAGGTTTTCACGAGAGACTGAACGTGAGGCCTTACCGGTTTCCGCGAAGCTGATGATCTCCGAGGTCTCCGTCTGAACGTCGTTGCCGAAGGACGCGTGTCCGTCCAGATCGGGGATCTCCAGCCGCCCGTCCTCTCGCACTTTGCCGGCGTGCAGCCTCCTCAGCGCCGTCACCATGGCCGCTTTCGGGATGGGGTGCGTGATGTTGGGTCGCTCCCTCATCTGCAACCTGTTCAGTATGTGTCTCTTGACAGCCTCCAGCAAGTCCACGTTCACGCGCTCCGACTGCTCCGGCGCCCTGAAGCCGCACGACGCGCACGACTCCGCGGCGGCCGAGCTCCGGGTCTCCGCCGCCGAAGCGCAGCGCACCGACAGAGCGCACACCGTCAACAACACCGCGGCGGCTGCGCTCATTTTTACACGTGGAAACGTTCACGGCGGGGAAAAACAATGGCGCTAAATAGCCGCGGAACGCAAGAAAACGCAACTTCCCGAGCGCGCGCGCGCGCGACCCTCGAGTCCAGAAGTCGGTGGAATGCTTGCGAAGCCAACTTGCGCGTTCTTAACTCCCCGCATCAAGCACGCAGCTCGGAGGAAGTCAAGCCTACATGCTCCGCTCGTCTCCGTTCAAGACATTCGCGAAGTCATCTCCGTCTCAGCGGCAGTCCGAAAGGGAAAGACGCTTTGAACCGTCCCGGTTTTGTCCCGCAAGATGCTCCTGACTCAGACCCTCTTTCCCCACTCCCCAATCACGACCGCAAGGGCTCGCTCGGCAATTCCAAAGTTTTTTTTTTTTTTTTTTAAATATATCAGAGTCGGAACCACGTGGGGATTTCCACCAACGACACGCAAGGGATTAGCAGACGACTCCGCTATAGTTGACAGGCTTTTATTATGGAAGCATAGGTTGCCTATTCAGAGCCTCCACCCCCCCCCCCCCCTCCCTCTCCTCCTCCCTAAAGGGTTGCCTTATTAAAGCCACTCCGTCAAACACAGTGTGAGGTTTCCAAAAAAATAACAAAAAAATAAAAAATAAAAAGCCACCTCGTCATGTGATTATTCTTCATTTATTGCTCTTTAAAAATAAAACTTTCCTAAACCCATAAAATACTTTTCAAATTGCATAACGGGTATTTTGGGGGGTTTGCGCCGTTCGATGGCATTTTGAATTTTCCACAGCGTATAAATGCAAAAAAAAAAAAAAAAAAAAAAAAAACTATAACATCAATATTGAAATGGTAATATTTCAATCCAACCGACTTGCTAAAGAGTATCAGACAAACACCGCCATCTACTGCTCATGTACAGATATTACACATTTCAGGGAATTTTTCTTTTTGTTTTTAGTCCCTCCAGGACTTGGCGGCTTATTGTTGTAATTGCTGCGGAGTAAATTCATCAAAGTTGTCTGTCTTTTTGGGATGAAGGAGGAAACGGGTGTCGCCGGGGAAACCCCACACAGGCGGGGGGCGGGATTTGAACCCCCAATCCTCAGAACTGTGAGGCGGATGTGCTCGCCACTCGCCCCAGAAGGTACATCATTAACAAAATTAAGAGATTTTTTTTTTTTTTTTCTCCCCAGTGGTGCACTGCTCAAATGAGCCTCACCAACAGCTGGGCACGATTGGGGGTTTCCAACAGGACTGGCGGCTGTTGCCGGCTGGAGGAAGTTCATGAGGTACCGTGAAGCCCTTCCGAGTCCCGACGGTCCGGAGAAAGCATATCGTGAGTTTTGCAGCTCTCCAAAGCAATTGTCTCTTCTACGTGAACTTTTAAGTGCAAGCCTCTAGGCGACACATAATAGCAGCAAGAAAAATAAAAGCATAAGTCTGTCTGCAAAATGTCACAAACAGTTAATAAAAGCATAAACAATTTCCTTTATTAACTCAAGAGGAAGGTTGTGCATACAGCTGTATCATGATTAAAAATTAGTTGATGAATGAATAACGACATCAACATTTTTTTTTTAAAAATGAGCGCAGCGTTTACATTCCAGAATAGATGAAATTTGAAGTTGCCATCAATTATTTATTGTAATATTTATATCAATTTAAAAGTTTCATCTATGCAATACAAAGTCAACAGGTGCTACTTTATAGAGGTAACGGTATTCATTTGGCCACCTGACTTCGCCATTCACACACTCCACACGAGCACATGCCTATAAAAGGTGGGTGTGCTCTGCTTGAGTGACATGAACAACAGCCCATGCAGACATGGTGTCAACGGGTGATTTAACAGGCGATTCCGAAAACATTAGGCACTGCGCGCCACAGTGACGGTCCCGGCGTGTAGGCGGCGGAAAGCATCATGGGAAGTAGGGCCGGCAGATCCCACTGGGTCCCAGAATGCTTTGTGGGTGGTGCTCTTTTTAACTACAGTACTGTAGTTGGAGAAAATCAAGCTAAACGTTGCTCTTTACTTGTATTTGTTCCTGTCTGCATTGTTATGCGTGTGTGCATTAGCAATACGTTGGGCTAGGTTGGTAGTAGTGCATTGATTTTTAATGAAACGCTTGACTCTGTGCTTGTGCGTTAAACAGTGGCACGTTCACTCAACCAATAAGCAACATGGCGACGTATCAAATGTCGGAGTCAAAAAATGCGCTGCTGCCCCCCCTCGACACATACACGATGAATGGGAAAGTTGAGAGCGGCAAGCGCATTGCCAAGTGCAGTGTGAAAAGGCCTGAAGGTCTCTTTTTAGTAAATAGAATAGAATCACCTTTTCTTGTCATGAACATGCATGCATACACACAAAATGTGTTCTCTGCATTGAAAGAGCCCCTTTGTCCTTATGTAAGTCATTGCTAACTGCAGGTGTGTTACTGCATTACACTCAAAAATAATAATAAAATCTGCAATGCTCTGAATCTGGAATAAGTGAACTGCGATATAACAAGGGATTACTCCATAATAAAACATATTTTGTAACAATAACATATGTCAACATTACACTGAAGGTAACACAATAGCATAACACTGTTTTTGTCCCGCATTCTCTGAATAAGAGGAGCATATTTTAAAATGCGCTCTTTCAAGGCTGTCAAGACTCAGACAGAGTCATTTGCCAAACCGACAGAGGATTAAGTCCAGAACACGGTCTGCCCCCCAACACCAGTAGCAGGTCAGGCAAATGCTGTGCCACATCTTCATCCTCTCCTTTGAGCAACTCCTCCTCTGTGCAGCTCCCGTCTTTACTAAATGCTTTATTTTCAAATGTCAGACAGCTTCCATCTCGACGCACAGTTTTTTCCAGTAAGTCACTTTTGTCCAGTTCTGTGGCATGACTAAGATTTTTGAGGTGACACTTGTCAAAGGTGAAAGTTTGCAGCTCTATAGCGCCCTCTGATCCCAGAAAAGTGAGTGGGGTAGGAAAGCATTTGTTTTTGAAAGGCCTAAATTTCTCATAGTGCAGCTTTGGGTTGGCTTCTGAGCAGATGCCGGTGGTCTCGGCTGTGTAGTTCGGGCCAAGACCAATACAACAGTGGTGAATCTTATCTGGAGAGCTCGATCCCGGCATTGTGTTTATTTGCCACCATGTATGAGTGGAGAAGTTGTACCTCCATAGACAGTTCTTTGGATAGTTCAGGCTTTCTCCTCCCCCGAAAAGAAGCATGCTGTCCTTGTAGGCTACAGCTGAGTGACCAATCAATTTTGAGGGTCCAGATCTGGGGAAAGTAAAAAATGAGACAGAGATAAATCATTTCAAAACTTTTTGAACCATTAATGTGACCAAACATGTGCAACTCAATTGAAAAAAGAAGACATCTTTTAAAGTGTGGAAGTAAAAGTACCGTGATTTCTCGCGTATAATGCGCACCCATGTATAATACGCACCCCCAAAGTTGACCTAAAAACATGAAGTACTGTATTATGTGTACTTTTGTTTGTTTTTTCAAATAATTATTCTGAAGTTAAGCAATTTATTTGAACACGTAATACTTTCAATCTACTTGCTCTCATTTTGAAAGTCACAGCCCTACTTGTATTTCGTAAATGAGAAAACATACAGTTGTGCTCATATGTTTGATTATCCAGGCAGAATTTCTAAGACGTATACAATTCTTTAAAGAAAACATGAAGGCGAAATACATTTAATTAATGATTGTTGTTGTTCAGTTATCAGTCGTATTTAAAAAAAAAAAAAGAATATTTCACAAATCCTGCCAGGATATGTAAATTTATGAGCACAACTGTGCATATATGGAGTCATATGCACCCCTGTCATATTGGAATGAAAGTGTAGGCTACACCTTTTTCATAACCTCTAGGTGGTGGTGGCATATTGGACTGAAAGTGTACAGCCTTTTCATAACCTCCAGATGACAGGCATACGTTTATAAAATGTGAACGTTTTTTTCCATTTCCCCCTATACCTATGTGTAATATGCACTATTGACTTTGGACAATTTTTTGGGGGAAAAGAAGTGGGCATTATACATGAGAAATTACAGTAACCGAGATAATCTGGTTGTACAAGTTGCACACTTTCTTATAACTGGGAGTGTAGCTGTGTTCAGAATTAAGCAATCACATTAAGCCCAAGTAAAATTCTGATGTTCTAGTGGGCTTTTCATTCCATTTTTGTAGTAACATTTTACAGCACAAGTCATGGTTGCAGAGAGCTTCCACAGCATCACCCGGATGTCACTGTTTAAAGGTATCAACCAGGAAAAGTGGACAAAAGAATTTCCAAGTCATTAAATATACCATGGAACACAGTGACGGGTCATCATCAAGTGGATAAAATATGGCACAACAGTGACATTATTGTCTGTCCCTCCAAAATGTATGAAAAGACAAAAAGAAAACAGGTCAGGGAGGCTGCCAAGAGACCGACAGTAACAGGGAAGGAGCTGCAGGAATTTCTGGCAAGTACTGGCTGTTTAGAACATGTGACTGTGTGAGATGTGATTTTAAGGTTTTATGACTTAAACATAAAATATTACATGGCTTAGCACCTTGCTATCTTGCTGACTTTAGTGGTACCGTATGTTCCATACCAAAACCTATGTTCGCAACATGGAGGTCTTTTGGTGACTCTGAGAGCTAAACAGAAGTCAGCAAGTTCTAGAGCAGACATCTTCAAATGGTGGACCGACTTTGGATCGAGTCAAGGTCTCATGCAGACCTACTGTCAATTGCCGTTGAATAAAGTATGTGTACCGTTAAGGGGCATTTTTTTCCTCCAACAGACTTGTCACAGAGCGTGAGCGAGCTACACACAGTATTACGGTAGGAACACTGTATTGGCAAAAGTGTTCGCTCACCTGCCTTGACTCACATATGATCTTTGGTGACACCCCCTTCTTAATCAATAGGGTTTAATAGGACATCGGGCACACCTTCTACAGCTACAACAGCTTTAACTCGTCTGAAAAGGCTTTCACAAGGTTCAGGAGCGTCTGTAAGGAATTTATGACTATTGTTCCAGAAGCGCATTTTTGAGGCCACACAGTGATGTTGGACAAGAAGGCCTGGCTCTCAGTCTGCACTCTAATTCATTCCAAAGGTGTTCTATCAGGTTGGTGTGAGGATTTTGTACAGGCCCGTCAAGTTCATCCACACCAGACTCTGTCATCCATGTCTTAATGGACCTTGTGCATTGGTGCACAGTCATGTTGGAAGAGGAAGGGGCCATCCCCAAACTGTTCCCACAAAGTTGGAAGCAATGAATTTCCAAAAGCTCTTGGTATGCTGAATCCTTCACAGTTCCTTTCACTGGAACTAAGGAGCCAATATTTTATCTAACATGGCTGTGCACCAGTGCACAAAACAAGGTCCATAAAGACATGGATGAGAGAGTTTGGTGGGGATGATCTTGACGGGCCTGCACATAGTCCTGACCTCAATGCGGTAGAACACCTTTGGGATGAATTAGAGCGGAGAGTGAGAGCCAGGCCTTCTCGTCCAACATCAGTGTGTGACCTCACAAATGCGCTTCTGGAAGAATGATAAAAGATTCCTATAAACACACTCCTCAACATTGTGGGACAGCCTTCCCAGAAGAGTTCAAGCTGTTTTAGCTGCAAAGGGTGGACCAACATCATGCTGAACCCTATGGATTTGGAATGGGATGTCACTTAAATTCATATGTGAGTCAAGGCAGATGAGCGAATACTTTTGCCAATATAGTGTAGGTCCGGTTGTGATCACATGACCATAATGAGCCAATCAAACCGTTCGTTTACTGAACAGATTTGCGGGATGTGCAGGGGAAGGTGTGGCTTGTTTCAAAGTTCCGAAAACTGACTCAGAACACAGTTTTTAAGAATGAATGGACGGACCAGTACCTGTTTTAAGAGTTTAGAAAGCACTGTGTTTTGGGGAATACAGTTATTCATGTTCATGCATTGTTGTCCTTTAGTAGAAACAAAATAGTTTAATTTATGGTACATGTAGATTTGTATTTGCAAAACCACAAATGTAAAAAATAAGTGTGCCTTGTGCTATTTTCAATATGGTTTGACAGGTTGGCCACGCAGCGGCACGGTGGTTGACTGTTTTGCACATCCACCTAACAGTTCAAGGTCAGGGGTTCAAAAGCCGGGCTCCGGCCTTCCTGTGTGGAGTTTGGATGCTCTCTGTGTGCCTGAGTGGGTTTTCTCCAAGTACTCTGGTTTCCTCCCACATTCCATTAACTTGCATAGTACGTTCATTGAAAACTAAGTTGTCCATAGGTGTAAAGGTGAGTGAGAAAGGTTGTGTGTCTATAAGTGCCCTGCAATTGGCTGGGGACCAATTCATGGTGTAACCCGTCTTTTGCCCAAAATCAGCTGGGATAGGCTCCAACACACCCGCGACCCTAGTGAGAATAAGCGGTCCAGAAAATGGATGGATGGGTCGGCTGCGTAAATCAAAACATTCGGATGTCCAGACCTTTACCGTGAAAAATCCCTTTGAACTGTTGCCCTCGGAATTTTAATTGAAGATCCCCGCTCTAGAGTATTCTCTGTTCGGGCCCCAGTACTCTGGAATGCCCTACCTGTGGAAATTAGAGGGACTACCTCTGTTAAAAAAAAAAAAAAAAAAAAAAAAAAAAAATCTTGATTTAAGACATTCTCACACTCTCATTTTGGGTAAAACCCTGTGTAGTCTGTAAATTGCCTCCTTCTCTGCCTTACGCCCTGACATCTGGATTTTGGCCTGTTTTACTGCCACTTCCCCTTTCTCTTCATGCCCTCCTCTCCGACTTGGCGAGGGAGCTTGGTGACGGTGACAGAATCTGAGGCTGTTGCTGTTATGGAATCTGCACCCACCGACCAGGGCAAGATCTGAGGTGGATCACTTCCCCGGAGACGTTGCTATGGAGGATTCTGCATCGGCCAACTGGGTCAAGTCCTGAGGAAGAACCACTTTCGTGAAGGCACCTACCTGTGATGCTTTGTCTCATTAAATGGATCCCTCCATCTATATCCCCCCTCCCTTCTCAAGGTTTCTTCTTTTTTTAGTTTGGTTTTGAGTTTTTCCTTGCCCGGTTGGGGAGTTTAGATGAGGGGATATCGCTGATCTTTGTCAACTGTGGGCCCCGTAAAGCCCTTTGAGATTATTTTGTGATTAAGCCCTATAAAACTGCACTTGACTACAATCTCCCATCTTCTTCATATGTCTGAGCTTTGAGGTAAGGTGGCAAGACGAAAGTCTTTTCTTGCTAAGAAAAACATCCCTGACATTTTGCAAAAACACACAAACTCTCCCAAACGCATTTGGGAAAATGTGTTATGGTCCGATGACACCAACGAATCTTTTGGCGCAAACAACACTGCTTTTCACCAAGCGACCACCATAACTATAGCGAAGCATGCCTTGGGGCTATTTTATGGGACTCGGTGGAGGAAATTATTATTACAAGTACCAGTCAGTGTTTGCACAAAACCTTCTGGCTTCTGCTAGAAAGCTGAAGAATGTAATGTATTATGTAGCTGTATCACACTGTAAAACCAAAACAATTTTGACATTGAAAGTGCTTCAGTTTACAAAAAGTCCTTACAAAGCTTGACTACAGCCAACTTGACTGTATGATTTAGGACCTATGATTTATGATTTTGCAGGCCACGTTCACCCCAACTTGATCTCAAGTGGGCCAGACCAGTATATTGATGATTATCTTGCTGCATATGTTGCGGAATCATATGAGCAATTTGAAATTTGAAAGAAGGCGCCATCTCCAAACTTCTCCCACAGAGTTGGAAATGTCCAAAATATTAACCTCTGAGCTCCAGTGAAAGGAACTCTGAATGCTTCAAGCATGCCGAGAGATTTTGGCCAGTCATACAGTTTGGAGATTACCTCTTCCTTCCTGTTTCAAAATGTCTGTGCACCGGTGAACAATGCCAGGTCCATAAAGACATGGATGAGAGAATTTGGTTTGGATGAACTTGACTGGCCCGTACAGAGTCCAGCCCTCAACCTGGGTTCATTTCGAGTTAACAGTGAGCCAGGCCTTCTTGTCCAACATCAGTGGGTGACGTCACATAAATGCTTCTGAAAGACTGGGTAAAGATTCCCATCAACTCACTCCTAAACCTTGTTGAAAGCCTTCCCACAAGAGTTGAAGCTGTGAAAGCTGCAAAGGGTAGCTCAACATCATATTAAACCAACAATATCAAACGTGCTAGACTTTTCATTTTGGCATCGTAGGGTTATCGCAGGGCCAAACAAGAGGTTTTGTCATTCATGACAAAATATGTCACGCCTATCCGACTTGCACAGGTATGTTTTTGTATCCAGTAGCATGATGGAAAAGGGTTCTATTCATTGAACAAAAGCTATTTGAATTGAAACATATATACTCTTTTATACATCTTTTTGTGCCAACAAGGGGTGCTAAGAGAAAGTGAAGAACAGAATAGAATGGAAAAATAAAGTTACTGTTAGTAAGATGAATCATTTAAATCAGATACAAGCAGTAGGTTTTGTTTTGATTCTGTTCTGTGACAGTGCAGGGGATGTCAATGTGAGGCTAAGTCTGTATTGTGCACCAAGGACCCAGTGCCTTGTTGAAGGGGACCCTTGAGGTGTTTGAAAAGCAAACTGCCATTTTGCCAACAACTGGTCCCAATTTCACGCTTGTGTCTGCAATGGGCCATACATTGTAGTGATATCTCACTGTTGTAATAACGTTTGTCAATCTGAACCTCATCCATTCATCCATTTTCCATACCACTTATCCTCTCACTAGGGTCGCAAATGTCAAACCCAAAAGATGAAATGTGACTTACTTGGTTTTGAGCAAACTCCATGTGTAGCTGGCAGGATTCCACTTCCAGAAATCGCTCTGCTCTCTCAAGCCTTTCAAGCCACCAAACAGGTACATGCAGCTCTGGTAGACCATTGCAGAGTGACTATGTCTTGGACCTGGGCTAAGAGATCCCTGCTGTAAACCAGTGAGGAGCGACCAAACCATGGTATCTGTCAGGCATATAGACACATGCAACATAAACTTCAACATGTGCTGCAGTATTAAGTTATTTTACTGAATCGTGTAATAGCAAGAGCTGATCACATTTCCTCATTGAACCTCTACGTATTCTGCAGTGTGTTGCCGATATTGAAAGTTTTTTGTTGTTGTTGTTTTTTTTTTAAATAAAATAAGTGAAAATTGTGACTGCGAAACATGTTGGAAGGCATGTTGTTAAAAAAATAAATTATTATAAAAATAAAATAACAACTAAAACAAAAACTCAACCACTGAAATGCCTGCTTGAGGAAAGAAGTCATGCCACATATGACGTCCATATATGTCCAAAAACGCCAGCCCATCGCCAAAATGTGTGAGTACCTTTGTATTAATGTCCACGTACACTTCTGAAAATATCAGCACAATCGGCATCGTATTCATGATTTCATTGATTTCATGGGATGCGTTTCCATATCAGCAAGGTACCGTATCCCGTAGAAAAAGTGCAGATTCGTTTCCACGTTTACAAACGGCTTTCGCCCGCTCAATTTTGTATTTATTCCACTACAAATGCCTCAGAATTGTCCAAAGAGAGTTCCGACAGATCACAAAAGCATTTCTATAGGTGACAATGTGTGATAGACACAGGCTTTGGCTGCAGGCTGTCGTAACGTCGGATGACGAGGGCATCGATCTCTCGGCCAAAATCGCTGACTTGGCTTTATGTCCTAAAACACCGCCCAATCTTCACCAAAATCTACAAGCACATTCACGTACACCTCTGATAATATCACGACGATCGGCCTGATATTTAAGATTTTATGGACCAAAACGTTTTCCCATAATTTGCATGAGGCTTGCAAGGGTGGCTTTGCCCACCATTGTTGTATCATTTTAATGATAATAATAATGTTTAATGTGTCATGTTTTTCTGCATATTAGATTTGCGATTGTCGTTCGAACAACATTTTGGGGTGCTAGCTGTTGTTCATAGCTGTTGTTCATATGATAGGGAAATGACACAGGTATATGACAGCAATGCAAGGTATACCAACTAGCCGGTGTTTGGAAATTCAAGCAAGCTCTCCTTTTTTCATTTCCTGGAAAGTTGTCATTTTGGAGGTGAGTGAAAAATATGAATTACCGTAATTTCTAGTGTATAATACGCACCCCCCCCCCCAAATAATTGTCAAAAGCCATTAGTGCACATTATACACAGGTGTGAGGGTTTCATATTTTATAAATGTATGCCGCCATATAGTGGTTATGAAAAAGCTGTACACTTTAATTCCAATATGCCACCGCAACCCAGTGGTTATGAAAAAAGTGTAGCCCACACTTTCATTCCAATATGACAGGGGTACATATGACTGCATATATGTACAGTTGTGCTCATAAATTTACATACCCTGGCAGAATTTGTGAAATATTGTTTTTTTTTTTTTTTTTTTTTTTTTTTAATATGACTGACTGAACAACAACCATCATTAATTTCTTTATGGTTATGTTTTGTTTAATGATAAGGATTTTCTGAAATGCTTGACCGTTTAATTTGAATCCCATTCAAATCAAATTAAATGTGTTTTGCCTGGTCCTTCATGTTTTCTTTAAAGAATTGCACCCATCTTAAGAATTCTGCCTGGGTAATCAAACACATGAGCACAACTGTGTGTTTTCTAATTTACTAAATAAAAGTAGGGCTGTTAATTTCAAAATAAGAGAAAATACATTTAAAAAGGATTACATGTTTAAATAAAGTGCTAAACTTCAGAATAATTCTTTGAAAAAAAAAAAACTAACAAAATACAGATACGTCTTGTTTTGATCATATGGGTAGAAGCAAAATCATGCATTGTAAAAATGCATTATACATAGGTAGAAGGGTTTTCCAGAATTTTGAGGTCAACTTTGGGGGTGCGTATTATACATGGGTGCGCATTATACACGACAAATTATGGTAATACTGCCGCTTTAAAGTATCGTACCTTCTTTTTTTCCATACGCAGTGTCTCTCGTTGTGTTTTTTGTTTTTTTCCCCCCCATAATGTTTTAATTTTCTCGGTTGGGGGATTATTCCAGCGACAATATATAAAATATGACTAATTACTCCAATTTTATACTACAGTATGCAGGGAATTTGGTCTCCGGTTCCACGCTCTACATCACACTAAGACAAATGGGGTGGGGTGGGTGTGTATTTGGAGATGAAAAAGGATGAAAAAGGCTATTTGTTATTCAATAATTGCTCCAAAAATGATTCCTATTATCATTATCATGACTATTTTAAACTCACTCACCAAAATCCAAACTCCAAAACTCTTGAGACGATCCCTTTATATCTACGAAGCCACCGTACACCAGCATGGATGAGCCTCCCACCACCGCACTGTGGCCTTTTCTGTTCGTTGGCATTGGAGACTATTATCCATAAAAACATAACACAGTCAAGTTAGTTTTATTCATGTCGTACCATTTTACCTCAAGGCACTTTACATGGGGCAGGTCTCGAACCATGCTCAGGCACTCATTCACTTCCTCACGAACAAACATTGATCAACAAAATACCCGTCTCTGAGGTTTTTAATACTAAAGGTTGTCTGCTAAATTATTGCAAACCAAAAACCCGCCATTTTGAGTCACGAGCCAAGCGACGCGTTAGTTTTCCCAGCAAAGTAATTTGACTACAGTTACTTCTTCAATCCAACAAGTTACTTTTGCATCATCGATGTCTCTCACCAAACAGTCATTTGTAGCTGAGACAAAGAGCAGTCCAAAAATATTTGATTGTTGGTATGCTTTTATTTACACATTAAGAATACAGTTTTACTGGCGTGTTTAACACGCAATGCATTGTGGGTTAATTCTTCCTACCGAGCGCGCGTTCATCAATCGGTCATGGAGGGTAAGGACTGACTCACTGAAAAACGTACAAGACTTAGCTTGAATAATATTTACAACGAAAGCCTCTTCTGTGAGCTGGGCGAACGCGCTGCGCAGCTGACGTCACGCAGTAAGAATAGTTTCCTCGCGCTTCGCATCAAAACGACTGTGGTGGGAGCAATGGTATGTATGTGTGTGTGTCTCACTCACTTTCACGTTTACGTGACCGTGCGCACAAAGGACTGTTGCTTTCAGGGACCACAATTGGCAGTGTACTGACAACGGTGGGCTCGTTTAGGAACTTACTCTATCGGCATTTCAGAAATTGCAAATATTTCACAAATTCTGCTCGGGTATCCACCTACTATATACTGTATGTCCATTTCAAGTGTTATTTGACAATATGAAAATCCCCAAAGTTTTTTTTTTTTTTTTTTTTTTAATTGTACTGAATTCATTTGATCTGACTGAGATATTGTGGACCTTTGCTTCAACACATTTTCTTGAACTGGACCTTTTTTATTTTTAGTTGAATACCGCTGCTCTAGTAGGCAGATAAAGGCACTACAAACTCTGTAAGGTGAAATAATTCCGGATCTTTTTGTGATATACAGGGAAGGACAACGATTTTAAATTCAAATTGCCAAATGCAGTCAAGGTAGTTTGGGAAAATATCTGTTCTCTGCATAAAAGACCGTAAGAGATCAATAAAAGAATTACATTTTGATAATAATTCATTGTGGTGCAATGTTTGAGCATCATCGTGTACAATAATGTATGTTCAAAGTTTAAGTAGACAACTGTTTTCATTTAAAAAAAAAAAAAGTGCCAGAAAGAGCTCTGATTTTGATCACAGTTAGCGGGTGAGTGAGTTTCGAAGGTATGACATGAAGCCGACTACAGTGAGGCATCTCAGTGATCACCAACCAAAAACTGTACGCCAAGACAAGTTCTATAGCTAGCTGAATTGTTACTTCTCCTCATGTAATGCTGACTGACGTTGTTAGTCCCAAACATTACGGTTCCTAAATGTTTCATTCCGGCCTGCCCACAACAAATGTACAGTCCTTATACAACAGTGCCCCCTTGTGTCCAGCCGATGCTTATTATATCATTACGTCTCCTCTATAACGACACACTATAACATTCCCCCCCCCCCCACCAATACCAATAACTTGCTGCTTCTCCAAGCCGATCTTGAGAACCAATATTATTTTTTTAATGGTTTATGTCATCACAATTTCCAGACCAAGGTCCTCCAAACTGATCCCGGACCCCCTACTTAGGTATGTTTTTATATAATTGTGTTTTATATCAAACTGGTCCTATAATAGAATGCAGTTTTATTGTCACTATATAAAGTACAATGACACTGAGATGAGGTTCCATATATAAATGTACCTGCAATCAATACTATGACACACAGCTTAAAGAAAATTCATGTTATTTGATGATTGACGGTGGGCGACTGGTTAGAGCGTCAGCCTCACAGTTCGGAGGACCCGGGTTCAATCCCCGTCCCCGCCTGTGTGGAGTTTGCATGTTCTCCCCGTGCCTGCGTGGCTTTTCTCCGGGCACTCCGGTTTCCTCCCACATTCCAAAAACATGCATTAATTGGAGACTCTAAATTGCCCATAGGTGTGAATGTGAGTGCGAATGGTTGTTTGTTTCTATGTGCCCTGCGATTGGCTGGCAACCAGTTCAGGGTGTACCCCGCCTCCTGCCCGATGACAGCTGGGATGGGCTCCGGCACGCCCGCGACCCGCGTGAGGAGAAGCGGCTCAGAAAATGGATGGATGGATGGATGATTTTAAACAATATAAGAACGGGCGATCATTCATGTGGATGTTTATTTAAAGACATTTGAATTTGTGGCTGGGCGAAGAAACAAGCCGGTTGTTGTGACGCGAGTCAATTGGATGCGCGCTGGGACGGGGGCCAGTACGAAGGAGGGCCATTGGGTATTTTGATGTTAATTCCATTTGTAGATGATCTATTTTATTGTCCAGTCCATCGCGACAACTGCCAAAACGCCCCGCTTGCTCCTGTTTCGGCTTGAGCTGCTTCGTAGGCCGCAGGGTCTTGCCGCCAGCGTCATAGTTACGAACTCAAAGTCACTGGATAATCATAATAAATAAATACATAAATAATAAATGTCATAATGATACAGCTCTTACAGTTTTTTTAATTGTACTGATCAGTGTCACATAATTTTTTTTCTAATATCGGGCCCCTAATTATCAGTCCGATAATTATCCCTAACAAAAATCTACACCAAAAAAAAAAAAACCAAAGACTACTCTTTCCAGTGAACGACGGGAGCCGAGTCCTGATTGGGAGCTGATTTGTCGATTTTTCTCGTCTTTTTTCACCTCCATATTTTTGTGAAAGGGCCCCAAAAAATGTAAAAGTATCTCTACCTGAGGCCCACTTGCTTTTCTTGGACAGTGCACCCATTTCTGCTTGGCTGAAAAAGACAAAAACAATAAAGTTGTACATTGCGATTCCAAAGAAAAGCATGAACCACCAAGTTGGGCTGCTTTGTTCGTCACATAACCGTTTTTTGTTTTTGTTTTTTTTAATTCAAGGTTTTGTACAATACATTGTTACAGCTCTAAAGAGCTCTTTAATTAAAGCTGAACGACAAATTCGGAACATTTCAATAAATAGAATATTGGAAACTTGGCATGTGAAAGGATGTGCCGTGTATCAACGAAGTCTGAAAGTTATGATCAGTTGTAATCGGTCAAATTGCGTTTTTAGTGTATTCCCTGTGCACCACCTGTGAACTTTTGTAGCAAGAGTAAGAAGCGCGTTGGCACGCATGCATGTTGCAACATGTTTTGTCTAAGACGTATGATTGGCCAATAATGTTAACAGCATCAGCTGACAATATTTCATTTGCCTTCACCTCCTACGAAAACCTTACCAATGTCAAACACCCAGAGGGGACATCTCAGCGAAGTGTATGCTGAATCCAGTGTGCCTCCAAACACGTATATAAAGCCCTGAAAGTACAGATCCATTTTCATAATTCAGTCATTATGAGCAATGTAACATCTGCATGTATGTATGTGTTGTGAGAAAGTCTTCTCAAATTCTTATGTTTTTGCATAGTTTCCCCACTTTAATGTTTAAGATCATCCAACAAATGTAAAGGTGAACTTAAAATGTGGTTGGCGGTTTCATATATTGAGGTGGAAGAAGGAAAAAAAAAAAAAAAAAAACTATTCAGAAGTTAACCCAAGTGCGCTTGAGCTTGAGGCCACCAACTGAATGGCCCAACTGTCTCCTTAAGGTTCCATCAATCATAGCAGGTTTTCCAGGTCCTGAAGGCACAAAGCAGCCCAAGACCATCAAACTACCACCGCCATGTTTGACTGTTGGTATGATGTACTTTTCCTGAAATGCTGTGCTACATTTTCTCCAGATGTAACGAGACACACATCTTCTAGAAAGCTCAACTTTCATCTCGTCAGTCCAAATAACATTCTCCCAAAAGTCTTGGGAATCATTCTTTTTTTTTTTTTTTTTTTTTTGCAAAAGTAAGATGGCCTTTTATGTTCTTTTGGCTGGATGCCATTTTAGTCCAGTCTCTTCCTTATTGTTGCATCATGAACACTGACCTTAACTGAGGCAAGGGAGGCCTGCAGTTCTTTAGAAGTTGTCCTGAGTTCCTTTGTGGCCTCCTGGATGAGTATTTGCTGTTCTCTTGGGGAAATCTTTGGAGGCTAGCCACTCCTGGGAAGGTTCACCACCGTTCCATAATTTCTCCATTTGAGGTTAATGGCCTTCCTTATGATTCGCTGAAAGACTAAAGCTTTAAGAAATTGCTTTGTAAGCCTTTCCAGACTGATGTCAATTACTTTATTTCTTGAGTGATTTGTTTGGATCGTGTCATTATGTTGCAGCTCTTTTAGATCTTTTGTCTGATTTGATTTTATTGGGACAGGTTCTGTTTGAGTGATTTCTTGATTGAACAGGTCTGGAGGTTATCAGGCTTGATTGTGAAAATGAACCAAAAGTTATGATTAGCCACAATTAATTCACGGTTTAACAAGGGGGGGCTATTACTCTTTCACACTGGGCCAGGTGAGTTTGAATATATATATATTTTTCCTTCATAAATAAAATCACCATTTACAAACAGCATTTTAAGTTCACTTGGGTTATATTGGCCTGATATTTACATTTGTTTGACGGTCTTAAACATGAAAGCGCGGAAACTATGCCAAAATATAAGAATTTGAGAAGGGGGTCAATACATTTCACAGCAATGGATGTATGTACTGTATGCATGCATGCATGTCAATTTCACCTCATGAGCGACCATGGAATGCTCCTCCACTTCCTCTGGTGCAGTCTCACCGATGCTGCTCAACTCTGTCCATTCGTTACGCACTAAAAATGGGGGCATTGAAGGGCATTTAGAAGAATGGTTATTTTATTTAAAAAAAAAAAAAAAAAAAACCCTCTAGGAACTGCTTTAAAACGCAAAAAAAAAATTCATGTCTTCTTCAAATCAACTGCTAAAGAATCATGCTCTTTGTCTATGGCTTACCTACACTGTACCTCCAAAAGTCCCTCAGAGTGCCGTTGTCTCTTCCTCCCAGGATATAGACGTTTCCATCATGGCTGCAGCAAGCGTGCTTGTAGCGGTCACAAGGAGCGCTGATGCTCTGGGGAAGCTGGCTCCACAGGCAGGGACTCGTTTGACTCATTGCTGACCAATGCCAACCTCACTGGACCATCTTCTAAAAGTGGAAAACCAAACCACTTTCAAGAAGGAAGACCACTGAAATAAGCAGCAGCACATTCTTACCGCCCTGGTGAAACCACTGCTACGCTAGCTTCCAAAGATTAATGCGAGTGACAGACAACTACCCATCAATCTATCTGGCTATAAATTTTTTACACACCCTTGTTCAAATGCCAGATTTTTGACACATAAAAAAACACAAAGATGAACAGTTTAATTTGTTTATACTTTTGAGAGGGGAGGTAAAAGTTAACAACTGAAATAATTTGGCTGCACAGCTATGCAAACCCCTCTTATAACTGGGACGTGGCTGTGTTTGGAATTAACATTTAAACTGATGTTAAATGGGCCTCAGGACACACCTGCCGCCATTTAAAGTGCTTCTGGTTGACCCCAAATAAATTTCTGATGATTGTGTAGGCTTTTTCTCACATTAAAAAAATGCTTTCCAGTTGAAAACCTCAAGGTTTTGTTCTAACACTGACTGCGACTGTATTTTGAACTGTTCATAATTCCCGCCACCTTGTCCAAGACCCCAGTTACAGCTGAAGAAAAACAGCATGCTGCTACCACCAGGGTTCATCGAAGGTATGGCGTTCTTTGGGTGATGACTAGTGTTCTGTTTGCACCTTTTCTAACTATGGCCAAAACGTTTAACCTTGGTGTCATCGGACCGTACCAAATGTTCACGTTTGGGAGAACAGAACCAAATTTGAACTTTTGGGCCTTAATTCCAAAAGCGCTGTAATTTCTCGTGTATTAATGCGAACCCATGTATAACCCCAAAAGTTGATCTCAAAATTCGAGAAAAACCCTTCGACCTACATATAATGCATTTTGAAAATGCATGATTTTGCCTTTACCCATATGATCGAAACATAAAAGAATCTGTATTTTGTTCGTTTTTCAAAGAATTATTCTGAAGTTAAGCACTTTATTTGAACACGTAAATGAGAAAACAGTTATGCTCATATTTTGTATTACCCAGGCATAATTTGGAAGATGGGTACAATTCTTTAAAGAAAACATGAAGGGCCAGGTGAAACATATTTAATTTTATTTGAATGGGATTCAAATTAAACTGTCCAGCATTTCAGAAATGCATTATCATTAAACAAAACATAACCATAAAGAAATTAATGATGGTTGTTGTTTGGTCATCAGTCATATTTAAAAACTCAATATTTCATAAATTCTGCCAGGGCATGAAAACTTATGAGCACAAATGTGCATGTATGTCGTCATACGTACCTCTGTCATATTGGAATGAAAGTGTAGGGTACACCTTTTTAATAACCTCTCGGTGGCTATGGCATATTAGACTGAAAGTGTACACCTTTCTCATAACCTCTAGGTGGCGGTGGAATATTGGAGTGAAAGTGTACAGCTTCGTCATAACCTCTAGATTGCGGCATACATTTATAAAATGTGAAAGTTTTTTACCCCATTTTCCTCCATACCTATGTATACTGCGCACTATTGACTTTTGACAATTCTTTTGGGGCGGGGATGCGCATTACACACGATAAATGACCTTACTTTCATATTCATTACATTCGGTCACACCTGCCACAAACTTAATTACAAATGTTTACAGGCTATGCTAAGTCCGAAGGTGTCACGTTCAAGTTTTCGGTCAAAGTACAAATTGTGAAAGCCATCCATGTCCAGAATGTCAATGGTATAATAAATATTGACAAACCGACTTTGGCGTGACTGCCACATACCACAGTTATTAATTACAAATATCTTTGTTCAGCTATCTATGCAAACAACATCTAGAGAAAGGCAGAACAATTATACACGAGAAATTACGGTAAATGCTTTTCAATTAGATGGCAGAAGGTACAATAAACCCACGTATCCACCTTTTGCCATTCATATGACAGAAGTCAAGTTTATTTGTATAGCCCTTAACCACAAGAGAGTTTTACAGGGCACAGTTGACAAAGATCGTCGACATCCCCTAATCTAAATGCCCTAACCGAGCAAAGAAAAACTCAAAACCCCATTTGGGAAGAAAAGAAGAAACATTGAGAAGGGACCACAGATGGAGGGATCCCCCTCCCAGGATAACCAGGCTGCAATGAATGCTGAGTGGGCAACATTGAGCACATAATCAGCTTTGTATTGAATTTAACAGGCCCAGATTTCACAACAAGTATTTTTTTTAGTAAACTGAGAAGAGACCGTCATTATTTCAGTATTCCCACTTTTTGTGACATTTGGTTTGGTAGTGTGTTGAGAGATTTTTCTAATATATTGAGTGCCTTGGCACAATAAAGGTTGGGAAACACTGAACTCGAGTCTTCTTATCCTTTGGGCTTGTCCCTTTAGGGGTCGCCACAGCGCGTCATCCTTTTCCATGTAAGCCCATCTCCTGCATCCTCCTCTCGGGCACCAACTGCCATCATCTTTCCCTCACGACATCCATCAACCTTCTCTTTGGTCTTCCTCTCGCTCTCTTGCCTGGCAGCTCCATCCTCATCATCCTTCTACAAATATACTCACTATTTCCCCTCTGGACGTGTCCAAACCATTGAAGTCTGCTCTCTCTAACTTTTTCTCCAAAACATCAAACCTTGGCTGTCCCTCTGATGAGCTCATTTCTAATTTGATCCAACCTGGTCACTCCGAGAGCGAACCTCAACATCCTTCATTTCCGCCACCTCCAGCTCTGCTTCCTGTTCGTCTCTTCAGTGCCACTGTCTCTAATCCTTCCATCATGGCTGGCCTCACCACTGTTTTATAAACTTTGCCCTTCATCCTAGCAGACTCTTCTGTCACGTAACACACCTCACACCTTCCTCCACCCGTTCCAACCTGCTTGGACCCGGTTCTTCACTTTCTGACCACACTCACCATTGCTCTGGACGGTTGACCCCAAGTATTTAAAAGTCCTCCACCCTCGCTATCTCTTCTCCCTGTAGCCTCACTCTTCCCCCACCAGCCCTCTCATTCATGCACATATATTCTGTCTTACTTCGGCTAATCTTCATTCCTCTTGCTTTCCAGTGCATGTCTCCATCTTTCTAACTGTTACTCCACCTGCTCCCTGCTTTCACTGCAGATCACAATGTCATCTGCAAACATCATGGTCCACGGGGATTCCAGTCTAACCTCATCTGTCAGCCTATCCGTCACCACTGCAAACAGGAAGGGGCTCAGGGCTGATCCCTGATGCAGTCCCACCTCCACCTTCAATTCGTCTGTCACATCTACAGCACACCTCACCGCTGTTCTGCTGCCCTCGTACATGTGCTGTATTATTCTAACATACTTCTCTGCCACTCCAGACGTCTGCATGCAGTACCACAGTTCCTCTCTGGGTACTCTGTCATAGGCTTTCTCTAGATCTACAAAGACACAACGTAGCTCCTTCTGACCTTCTCTCTACTTTTCCATCAACATCCTCAAGGCAAATAACTCATCTGTGGTATTCTTTCTAGACATGAAACCAGACTGTTGTTCGTAAATACTCCCTTCTGTCCAGAGTCTAGCCTCCACTACTCTTTCCCACAACTTCATTGTGTGGCTCATCACCTTTATTCCTCTATAGTTCCCACAGCTCTGCATATCACCCTTGTTCTTAAAAATGGGCACCAGCACACTTTTCCTGAACACTGAACTAGAGTGAGGGTATGGAAACGGATGCAATATTCTGTGATTGGCTGGTGACAAGTCCAGGCTGTATCCCACCTGTAGCCCCAATATCAGCTGGGAATGGACTCCAGGCCAGCTCACTCATGACCCTAATGGGCAGAAGCACAACAGAAAATCGATGGAATGCATGGGATACATTATTCATTTAAGTGACATATATGAAAGGAAATTTATGATAGTCACTATTTGAGTGTAGTCATATACAGTATACACAATGTACTATATATATGTATTACACTCCTGAGGTACCAAAAAGTAATATGCAGATAGTAAAATAGTAATTGAGGAACATATGACATATTGGTTTAGGATTCTTATGCCCACACTTAGGTTTCAACATTGTTCCAATGAAGACACTTGGATACGGGAGCGTCTCATGTCTACTCTTTCTTTCTTTATTCATATGCACTCCGCAAGAGAATAGCAGAAGCATATACTCACTGTCTTGATTAAGTAGTGTTATTTTTAGCGGATGGAGCCGCTATTTTTAACATACAGATTTTCTGCATGTTAGGCTAAAATCAACAAAAATCGAACCTGAATTTAAAAAGTCCATCGCAGCTACGCGCTGTACATCTCACAAAGAAAGGAGCAGGAACGACAATATCAGGAGCACTTTTTGCAGGAATGACGGACGATACACGGCACAAATTATAGCAAGAGGATGCAGCAAGACCACACACCATCTACCATGTTGATAATTACAAAGTAACATTGACTGAAAAACAATAAAACAATGATTAGTTTCTTTAACATACTGATTAAAGAGTCTTCATAAATTATAATAAATAATTACATTCCATTTACCAGTCTATTCCACAAAGAGTATTGCATGTTGTTGTTATGAGTACTGAGTGTTCAACTGGGACTGCTATTATAGGCTCTATCATCAGGAGGGAAGCACACACACCACTCTAGACTTCAAATACACAAGACGAGTTCTCCATCACTCCAGTAGTGACAATCAGTCGAAACAACAGCCATAACTATCATTTTTCATAGGCGTTTCTAGCCCATTTTTTTTTTGGGGGGGGGGGAATGCTCGAGCACCCCTAAAATGAATCCTAGCACCTCTCAAATTTGAGATATTAAAACAAAAGTAAACCGTTTTTTTGAAACAACCTAGAAAGGTGTAAGTATTTGGTTGAAACAATATTTCATTCATCCATTCTCTGCTTATCCTCACTTAGGGTTGCAGGTATATCGCATCTGATTCTGAGCAAGATGCAGGGTGCACAGTGAATTGGTCGCCTGCCAATCACAGGGCAGAAATAGACAAACCACACCGTTCACACACACATTCACGCCTCGGGACAATTTAGAGTCTTCGCCAAGGTTGTGTCCTCTCTCCGCTGCTCCGCTCTCGCTACACGAACGACTGCACCTCAGCGAACCCGACTGTCAAACTCCTGAAGTTTGCAGATGACACTACTGTCATCGGCCTCATCGAGGACGGTGACGGGTCTGCATATCGACAGGAAGCGGAGCGGCCGGAGCTGCGGTGCGCCCGACACAACCTGGAGCTGAACACGCTCGAGACTGTAGAGATGATCGTGGACTTCAGGAGGCATCCTTCGCCACAGCTGCCCCTCACGTTGTCCGGCTGCCTTGTGTCAACCGTCGAGACCTTCGAGTTCCTGGGAATTACAATCTCTCAGGACCTGAAGTGGGCGACCGACATCAACTCCGTCCTCAAGAAGGCCCAGCAGAGGACGTACTTCCTGCGGCTTCTGAGAAAGCACGGCCTGCCACCGGAGCTGCTGAGACAGTTCTACACAGCGGTCATCGAATCGGTCCTGTGTTCTTCCATCACAGTCTGGTTTGGTGCTGCGACAAAAAAGAAAAAAACTCCGACTGCAACGGACAATCAAAACTGCTGAAAGGATTGTCGGTACTCCCCTACCCACCATTGAGGACTTGCACGCTGCCAGAACTAAGACAAGGGCGTGCAAAATCCTCTCGGACCGTCTGCACCCCGGTCACCGGCTCTTCCGGCTCCTTCCCTCAGGTAGGCGCTACCGATCGACGCAAACTAGAACTAGTAGACATTCCAACAGCTTCTTCCCTCTTGCGATCAACTTCTTAAACACCTAACCTATAATTCCATTACAACATGCTGGCAATTTTTTGACTTGAGTTCATTGTCACATTTCTGTGGGGCCAATTATGTATGACTCGTGCACTCACTGTAGTTGTCTCGCCATGCTGCACTATTTGCATATACTGGCCACTCGTGCCAGAGTAGCATCTGCTCCATTTGCACACCGATTGAGGAGTATCTGTAACATTTGCACAACCATCGTTGTCCCAGATGATCGCACTACTCGTCACTTTAAACTGCATACACTCCTTGAAGTCTCAGCGCCCTTTGCACAATGGTCATTGCACAGGACTATTGCAATATTAGTCATTCGAACTGCTCTAAGTGCTCGAGGACTCTGCATCTTTTTGCACAATTGTTTTTTGTCAATGTCTTGATGTCCCCAAAGTGTTCTGTAAATTGACTGTCTGTTGTACTAGAGCGGCTCCAACGACCGGAGACAAATTCCTTGTGTGTTTTGGACATACTTGGCAAATAAAGATGATTCTGATTCTGCTTCACCTACCATTAGGGTTGGGCATCGTTTGACTTTGAGCGATTCCGGTTCCTAACAATTCTCGATTCCGATTCTTCTAGGAGAGGTGGCTGTGGAGTTTTTGACCAGCCTGTTCAATAGAATTCTAGCGCGTGAGAAGATGCCTGAGGAATGTGTGCCCATTTTTAAGAACAAGGGTGAGATGAGCCACACAATGAAGTTATGGGAAGGAGTAGTGGAGGCCAGACTCAGGACAGAAGTGAGTATTTGCGAGCAACAGTATGGTTTCTTGCCGAGAAAGAGTACAACAGATGCATTATTTACTTTGAGGATGTTGATGGAAAAGTACAGAGAAGGTCAGAAGGAGCTACATTGTGTCTTTGTAGATCTAGAGAAAGCCTATGACAGAGTACCCAGAGAAGAACTGTGGTACTGAATAATACAGAACATGTACGAGGGCAGCAGAACAGCGGTGAGGTGTTCTGTAGGTGTGACAGACGAATTGAAGGTGGAGGTGGGACTGCATCAGGGATCAGCCCTGAGCCCCTTCCTGTTTGCAGTGGTGATGGATAGGCTGACAGAGGAGGTTAGACTGGAATCCCCGTGGACCATGATGTTTGCAGATGACATTGTGATCTGCAGGGAAAGCAGGGAGCAGCTGGAGGAACAGTTAGAAAGATGGAGGCATGCAAAGACAAAATATACGTGAGGGGTGGTGGGAGAAGAGCTAGCGAGGGTGGAGGACTTTTAAATAATTGGGGTCAACCGTCCAGAGGAACGGTGAGTGTGGTCAGAAAGTGAAGAAACGTGTCCAAGCTGGTTGGAACGGGTGGAGGAAGGTGTGAGGTGTGTTCCGTGACAGAAGAGTCTCTGCTCGGACTGAAGGGCAAAGTTTATAAGGCAGTGGTGAGGCCGGCCATGATGGACGGATTAGAGACAGCGGCACTGAAGAGACGACAGGAAGCAGAGCTGGAGGTGGCGGAAATGAAGATGTTGAGGTTGGATGAAATTGGAAATGAGTTCGATGTTTTGGAGACCAAGTTAGAGAGAGAGCAGACTTGGATGGTTTGGACACATTGAAACCTTTCCCTCACCTTTACAACACTGGACTACTCCATTTATCAGCGTCACGTGGGGCAAAGAGCACCATGTCCCGACAAAATACCGCTTTGTCCAGACACCTGCTCGGTTCTGGCATCCCGTCTTTGTTTTTTGGGGTTAATAAATAACCGCACAATGTAGTCAAACCATTTGAAAGTGGACAACAGTGAAATGAAAACTAAATTAAAATACACAGATGGGAAGACAACAACAACAAAAAACGACGACGTTGTGGAGTCTTTTGAGTTCTATTTTGCTGCCTCCGCTTGAACTTTGATGGCGTCCAATGTAATGTACGACAGGAAGACTTTGCGATGACGTCCCACAAGAGGCATGTGGCTGTCAAGACTTCACGCTGGAACATCAACGCGACCGACCACCACAAATAGGCGGCGACCCCTTTTTTTTTTTTTTCCTCCTCTCCCCCATTTCATTTCGCCGTTATCGATCCAGTCGGGCCACAATGATAACGGTCAAGTTGAAGGAGCGAGTGGACGCGCGCTTGAACTCGGCGGTCGTTTTCCGACGTGACTAAAACTGACGCTTACGTGCTTGGGTTGTTCTTGAACAATTGACCGATGTGGGGAAACCTTTTAGTCGTAGCGTATATCATATGTGCAACTTACGGAATCGTCGCTGCTGCTCTTCCATTAATCGTCGTCGCCTTCACCCAAAAACGGACCTTCGTCGCATTCAGGCGTCCTCGTTGATTTCAGCTCTCCGTGGGAGGTTGGATTGACGTCCGTTTCGTCAGTCATAAAAATCGTTCCTTCGTGGGGCGCATTCGGTATAAATGTTGCTCACTCCCGCGTTTATAGTCACACTTCTCAAATCGCACCACTCTGCATTTGTTTTTCTGAAGAAGACGACGGCCACCAACGACAAGTCTACATGGAACACAGGAGCATTGAATGCATCTCCATTCCGGGGGGCGGGGGGCGGGGCAAAGAGCGAAGGGAGGGAAGGGTGTTGTTTCAGCCCTCGTCAAGTCTTCGTCGGAAGTTCGCTATTCGGCCACGGCTGCTCCGAGCTGCATCACAAAACGTTTATGGGCCGCGCTGAGTCACAACATTTTTATTTTTTTATTTTTTTTTTAAGACAAAGTCCGAGTGTTAAAGGTACACATTGATAAAGTGACCGACAGAAGACTAGTTGTCTTCATATTCATATGATGATATATTATGTATTAAATATAATACAGATAATATCATATTTGTATTATCATATATATTATTATATAGTATAATACTGTGGGAGCCAGAGTAGCCAAATATTGGACTCGAGTAAAACTTCTGTTACTTTCCAATCATTTTTCTTTTTGACGTAGTACTGTAAATATCTGACGGCCAAAGAAGTTATTTAAAAAATAATAATAATGACTCGGCGGTGTGGGACAGACAACACGTCGTAATGTCCGGATCAGACTACAAGACAAATTTTTCTCTTTCACGATTGCACTATGTCAGACGACTGCAATCAAATCTTGTATTCCGATACCACCGCATCCCGTTTTTTTTTTATTTTTACGATCGTTGGGCTTTATCTCGTCAACTCAAATGCGACCGGATACGCTCGTTACCGCGGCGACGACAACGAGAGCGGAGCGAGCCGACGGTATTATAAGGACACAATGGGGACAAAAGCAATTTTTGAGCAATTAAGTACACAAGTATATACAGTAAATGATCATGTCATTTAAATAGACAGATTCCTCCATCTTGTGATCGGATCGAACATTGAATACATGTGCATTGGACAAATACATTAGAAGTGAAAATCAATATTGCTCCGAAAAATTGAGCAGTCAAATAAATGTAAGGTATGCCTGAGGTCAGTCATCAATTTATGAACAAATATGAGGTATACATCGAGTCAAATAACGGAAAATATATATCTATATATATACTGTAATATAACTGAAAAGCTCTTTATCTAAGATGCTATAAATAAATGGTGATTGTTCACACTTGGTCTGAGAATGGAAAGTGGTGCCTCTCCAAAAACACTAATATACTCCTCGCCATTCATTTGGGTAACCCGCTAATCAGAGGTTCCCTCAAAAATGTCAAATCGATTTCAATTGTGCCTGGCCTGCACAGTTTGGTGCGTCCGGCAGCATTGCCCTGCTTGTGGAGAACATTTTGTTAAGTACAAAGTCATCAGAGGCAGAATCTCAGAGCTTGGTGTTCTTGCCCTTATTAATAGGATCCTCGTTCGACTCGACAGGGCTATTTTCCACATGACAGCGCTTCTCTTTCGCTCGTTCTGCATAGCCATCTTCGAATGACGGCGATTCACTGTCTGCTTCGACTGATCCCAGGCCACATGACCGTTTATAGGCTTGGTATCCTGTGGAGTCAAATGCAAAGATTTTGAACGATTCATTATCTCAACATCTTTTCAATCACCTGACATTCATCCACCGGGGGTGGGGGGGGGGGGGGTAAGACTAAGGTTGTAAAAGCCGCAATGAATACTTGTAACACTGCAACCGAAAAGGGGGATTATCTTGTGAACTTCCTATTAAACCTCCGACCTTGAACACTGCTTCTCAGTAAAATGATGTGTTTAATCCCTCCCTCGCTGCCTTCTGGTCAAGAAATGAAATTGCTTTGGCAGTGTTACATGTGTAAAAAAAAAAAACAAACAAAAAAAACTGCTTAAGCCAGGAGCAGACAAGGTAGTTATATACATCTTTTTTATTGTCATGAACCTTGAGCATTGTCCTTGGTTTCAATGCTGTTTTCCCATTTTCCAATTCGGTATTTTATATTTAATACAGAGCATTTATGTGCGCATAAATCAACTGCGGTGTTTCTATTCCCTGCTCACCCTCTGTCAGTTCCTAATGAACCATTTCAACAGCTGTGAATGGTCTTGGCTGACATATGCCAATTTCTTTCATTGGCCTATGGGTCAGTAATTACTGACTCTATTAGCTCTGCCCGAAGGGGGGGAGAAAAAAACAAAAAAAAAAAACAAAAACAGGCAAATGTATGATCGACCAGAAAAGAAAAAAAAAAATCACAGCAAATAAAATAACACAACCGATGCTTGGAGAGTATCGTAGTTTTCCTTGTATGTATGCAAGTGTAAATGGTTCAAGAAACAAAACACGGCATCACAAATTCGCTAGTTGAACATCTCGTCAACGCCTGGAGCTCACCTCCCACGAACAGGACTGCCACCAACAGCTGAAAGATGCTGTAGATAAGGGGGAACGCAAACATGACCTCCAGTTCAGCGGGACTGAAGGACAGCTGGACAATGGTGCTACACAACTGGGAGTTCTGAAAACCGGTCTCCAAAGCAATGGTTCGGCACCTGAAAAAAATAAACGAATAAATCAGTACAGCAGAACGACATACAGCACATCGAGCTGAGGAAAATTTAAGTAAACGAAAGATTTGGGGATGACAACAAATAGGCAACATTTTGAAACGGTGTGTCGTCACTTGTCACCTTACCTGTACCATGGTTGACCCACAAAGCGGGCCAGAAGGAAGCCCAGCCCAAAACCAATAAAGGGGTAGATAGTTCCGATTATCCAAAGCGAGGGGGCAATGGTCCAGGAAGACTGGTAAAGAATTCCACCAACCACAGCAATGATGAGAATGAGACCAAAGCCTGTAATGGACCCAAACTAGACAGAACACACACGACATCCAGAAAATGTCACTTTGTAGATTTGAATGGGTAAGAAGACATTAGATCAATGCAAATTCCCACCTTGAGGATCTTTTTCGCCACGTGGGGCCATTTGCGTTTCACATACATTCCCACGCTGATTGGGACAAGGAGTGCCACAAGCGTGATACCTGAGGAAGCCCAAATTCTACGTCTTTGTAATTCTCTTTCTTACTTTCGGTCAGACCGAAATATAACACAAGCCCGACACAGCAGAAACAAGGAGTTAAATTAACAGAATTCCAATGTCTCGTTCATTAAAAAAAAAAAACCCTAGAGAGTATTTTTCATCTGTCTTACCAGGAATTCAAAACAGATAGTACAGTATATTTACCAATACTGTCATATGGGATTTGGATGGTGTCTGAAGACGTCCAGGCGGAGGTGTATATGAGAAGACATAGTGGCATCATTCCCAAGGCCAGGATGGAGGAACAGGCTGTCATACTGATACTGAAGAGAAGGAAATGATCAGCGACAAGCTTCTCTGATGCCATTTTACCGTAGGAGCGCAAAAGGGTGATTGTGATTGTGACATGTACATAAAGGTGATATGATCAATTACTTCGATTCAGCCAACGTATCTTTTATGGAAAGAACAAGACAGCTTCTTACCTTAGGTCCATGTCTCCGTCTAGCCAGTAGCAAATAATATTGGAACCGGAGCCTCCGGGACAGCAACCCATGATAATTATGACAATGGCCTGAACAGGCAACACATTGAAAGCAAGTGACAAGGCAAAGGCAGTAAAAGGCATAATGCCAAATTGGCAGAGGAAACCAATAATGATGCCCCAGGGTCTCCTCACGTGTCCCCAAAGTTTTTGGGCCTCCACAGTGCAGCCCATGGAAAACATGACCATAGCCAGCATGATAGTGAGCACAGTGCTCAATATTAGACTCAGTAATGCATTAAAGTCCGTGGTTGGGACAAGGCAGTTAGCACCCGAGCAGATTGTGGATTCTGAGAGGCAGGCGGCAGCGGTTTCCTTGACTGTAGACATATTGGAAATGTGATGGCAGAAGATAATTATCCGTGGCCAGTCAACTTTGAGGGACAGCTGAATGCGTGTCCTCGACAGCCCATAGTTGGTAGATTTGACTGGACCGGATCATTTCCTGTTCTCGTCGTTATCCAATAAGATGATGGTGAACAAAGTGCCCCGCCCACTGCTCTTTAAGCCCTGCTGGCAACTGCCAAATAGTAGTGGGAAGGAAAATTGCGTGGAAAAAAATTAACCATTGTTATGTTTTATGGGGTCAGTGTTCAAAGCACGTGGACATAAAAGAATCCATTTTGAAATGTGATTGCACCATCATTCTTTAAAATGCTCTTTGGCCTCTTAAAACTTTATTGACAGTTAAACTATGAATTACCATGTCCCCAAAAGAAATGAGGCTTTTCCTCAATAAAGTACACCTTATGCAATATGCACATAGAAGGACCACACATACAAAAAGTGTTGTCAACTGATGTAAATGAAAGTAAAATACAAAATGCTCTGACATATAAAGTACATACCTGATTATAAAACGTATACTGTTTTATACTTAATACTTATACTGTATATGCTTTTCAGTACAGAGGGTTCACACAGTACATTGCTGGCCTGCCAGGCATGTCATTGCAATGCCTCTGGGATCCTACAGGCAAAGATGAATTTATCGTAGAGCGAAGTATTTCCAGCTGAATTGTGATTTTTGTTTTTAACACTGAATGAAAAAGTTAACTGCATATTTAGCACTGGAGGTAAAGCAATACTGGTGGGGGGCGTTCAGCAAGCAGGTTATGTGAAAACTCAAAAGCAAGTTAACATTGAGATGAGGGAAAGTCTGAATTATCCAGTTCAAAAAGAGAAGAGAAATTCTGAACTCAGTCACCACGGAAATGGACTTGGTGAACCTAACCTCCTCCATAGCAGGTTTTGTTTGCTAAATTCGGACTTACTACCATCTCCTTCCACCCGGTGCAAAGCAAAGCAAACGTATGTATATAGCGCATTTCTTACACAAGGTAACGCAATGTGCTTTACATGATTAAAAACAAATGGGGGGGGGGGAACCCAGCTTATAAACATTTAAAACAAAGAGAAAAAATAAAAATACAATTAAAACAGCACACAGTGCAAAACATATCATTTAAAAGTGGAAATGCTCTAAAAAGCATGGGGGGGAAAAAAGAAGAGTTTTTAACCTGGACTTAAAAACATGCATACTTGGGGCGGACGTCACTTCTGTTGGCAACTTATTCCATTTGTGTACAGCATAATAGCTAAATGCTGCTTCACCATGCAAACATGGCTTGTCCGTTTCAACGCGATCCTATCAATATTGAGGGTCAACTAAATGTAAAATGATATGATGGCCTTCCCAAATTAATGTCTGATCAAATAGTATTGCTTTTCAACAAACTTTGACATGTCACCTTCAAAACATTCTCTGGCCATATACTGTATCTGTCATCGCACACGACGCAGACTTTCATTGACATCAGGGCAAAATTTGTCTCTTGCACATTTTTTTCCCTTTTTGCTATTGGGAGGTTTGTGTCAATGCAGATTGCATAAACGCATCTTAGAGAGCTGGGTGGCAGCTGAAGGAAAGGCCCTTGGCGGTCCAATCCTCCGTTACAGAAGCTGCCTCTAGGGACATCAATATCACCTTTCTGGCAGGGAAGAAGCCTGAGGTGGTGTACAAGGTAGAGAAGTTCCAACTAGATATACTGTATTTGGGCTCACCTCCACACACAGCTTGGGCTCTGATACAAGGCCTCTTGAGAGGGGGTGCACTCTCTCCCACTCTGGAGTTGCCCTGGTGAAAGGCGCCGAGCAGGTGTGGGCACACTTATTGCTCCAAGTCTTGGTGCCTGTATATTGGGGGTTTACCCCTTTGGACAAGAGGGTAGCCTCCTTCGCATTTAAGTGGTGGGGATGGATACTAACTTGCTTGTGCCCATGCACCAAACAGCAGCTCAGAGTACTCACCCCTCTTGGAGTCTTTGGACGGGGTGCTGGAGTGCCCTCCTACTGGGGACTCCCTGATTCTTCTGGGGGACTTCGACACTCACACGGGCTTGACAGTGAGACCTGGAGGGGTGTGATCTGGCCCCCGAGCAGTGTTCAGTGAATAGACTTCTGTGCTCGTCATGGATCGTCCACAACCAACACCACGTTAAAAAATAAGGGTGCACTTGGCACCAGGACACCCAAAGCCGCAGTTCAATGATTGATTTTGTGGTCGTGTCATTGGACTTGTAGACACGTCTTGGACCCCCAGGTGAAGAGAGAGGCGTAGCTGTGAACTTATCACCACTTGGTGGTGTGTTGGCTCCAATGGTGGGGGAAGATGCTGGTCCATCCTGGCAGACCCAAATGTGCTGTGAGGGTGTGCTAGGAACATCTGGCGGAGTCCCCTGTAAGAAGGTGTTTCAACTACGACCTCTGGCAGGACTTCGACCATGTCTCATGAGAGGTGAGGGACACTGAGTCCGAGTGGGCCTTGTTCTGTGCCTCCATTGTTGAGGCGTCCAAATGAAGCTGGTCATAAGGTGGCGGCAACCCGCTAATACGTTGGTGGACACCATCGGTGAGGGATGCCGTCAAGCTGAAGAAGGAGTCTTATCAAGCCTTTTTGGCCTGTGGGATTCGGTAGGCAGCTGATGGGTACCAGCAGGCCAAGCGGAATGTGGCTCTCTTTGCTGATTCTGCCTGTAACTTTTATGCAAAGCATTTCTAGGCACAGCCAAGGCGTGGAAGGGGTCCGGTTTGGTGGCCTCAGCATTGCTTCTCTGCTTTTTGCAGATAATATGGTTCTGTTGGCTTCATCAACCACGACCTTTAACATATGCTGGAGTGGTTCGCAGCCGAGTGTGAAGCAGTTGGGATGAAAATCAGGACCTACAAATCTAAAACCATAGTCCTCATTCGGAAAAGGGTGGAGTGTAATCTCTAAATCAGCACTGAGATCCTGCCCCAAGTGGAGAAGTTCTTGGTGTCTTGTTCACAAGTGGGGTAAAAATGGAGCGGGAGATCAACTGGCGGATCGGCCCGGCGTCTGCAGCGATGTGGACTCTGTATCGGTCTGTCATGGTAAAGAAGGATTTAACCGAAATGCAAAGCTCTCGATTTACCGATCAATATACGTTCTTACCCGCACCTATGGTTATGAGCTGTCAGTCGTGACTAAAAGAACACGATCATGGATTGATTGGGTTATTCTGGGACCTCCATCCATCCATCCATTTTCTACCGCTTATCCAGGGTCGGGTCGCGGGGGCAGTAGCTTTAGCAGGGACGCCCAGACTTCCCTCTCCCCAGCCACTTCATCCAGCTCTTCCGGAGGGATCCCGAGGCGTTCCCAGGCCAGCCGAAGGACGTAGTCTCTCCAGCGTGTCCTGGGTCGTCCCCGGGGTCTCCTCCCGGTGGGACGTGCCCGGAACACCTCACCGGGGAGGCGTCCGGGAGGCATCCGAATCAGATGCCCCAGCCACCTCATCTGACTCCCTCAATGCGGAGGAGCAGCGGCTCTACTCTGAGATCCTCCCGGATGACCGAGCTTCTCACCCTATCTCTAAGGGAGAGCCCGGACACCCTGCGGAGGAAACTAATTTCGGCTGCTTGTATCCGGGATCTCGTTCTTTCGGTCACGACCCACAGCTCATGACCATAGGTGAGGGTAGGAACGAAGATCGACCGGTAAATTGAGAGCTTCGCCTTTCGGCTTAGCTCCTTCTTTACCACAACGGACCGATACAAAGTCCGTATCACTCCCGTTGCATTCTTCCCTCACTCGTGAACAAGACCCCAAGGTACTTGAACTCCTCCACTTGGGGCAGGATCTCATCCCCGACCTGGAGAGGGCATGCCACCCTTTTCCGACTGAGGACCATGGTCTCAGATTTGGAGGTGCTGATTCTCATCCCAGCCGCTTCGTACTCGGCTGCGAACTGCTCCAGTGAGAGTTGGAGCTCACGGCTTGATGAAGCCAACAGAACCACATCATCAGCAAAAAGCAGCGATGCAATACTGAGGCCACCAAACCGGAACCCCTCTACGCCTCGGTTGAGCCTAGAAATTCTGTCCATAAAAGTTATGAACAGAATCGGTGACAAAGGGCAGCCTTGGCGGAGTCCAACTCTCACCGGAAACGAGTCCGCAATGCAGACCCAACTCTGACATACAGGCAGCTGGCAGCCTGGATGAATATACGGACACTGTCACATCCTATATCAGTTTCTGTGAAGATGTGTGTGTACCAAGAAAATAATTTCACACATTCAACAACAACAAGCCGTGGTTCACTGCTAAACTTAAGCAGATTCGCCAAGCTAAGGAGGACGCATATCAGAGCGGGGACAGGGCTCTGTATAATCGAGCTAGAAACCAGCTTACTAAATAAATTAATATTGCAAATAGGAACAATGCAGCAAAGTTGGAAAAACAGTTTAGCGCTAACGACTCTAAATCAGTCTGGCATGCATTCTAATCGCTGACTACTCACAAGCGACGATCCCCCCAAGCTGAGAACAATAGCACACTAGCCAACGACTTGAATACCTTCTACTGCAGATTTGAAAAGGACACTTTCACACCCCACGCCCATCCGGCCGCAACACCGACCACAATCACACCTCTGACTTCTGCGTTAACCATCCATGGACAGGATGTGAGACGCATCTTCAAACAACAAAAGATTAACAAAGCGGCAGGCCCAGACCATGTGTCCCCATCCTGCCGCAAAGTCTGCGCGGACCAGCTCGCTCCAGTCTTCACACAGATCTTCAACAGATCTCTGGAACTGTGCGAAGTACCATCCTGTTTCAAACGCTCCACTATCATTCCAGTCCCCAAGAAACCTGCAATCTCAGGTCTAAATGACTACAGGCCTGTCACTTTGACATCTGTGGTCATGAAGTCTTTTGAACATCTCGTGCTGGACCACCTCAAGAGTGTCACGGGTCCCCTGCTGGACCCCCTGCAGTTTGCCTACCAAGCAAACAGGTTTGCGGATGATGCAGTCAACATGGGACTGCACTTCATCCTAGAACACTTTGACAGTGCAGGGACCTACGCGAGGATCCTGTTCGTGGACTTCAGCTCAGGATCCAACACCATCATCCCTGAACTTCTTTCATCCAAGCTTCTCCAGCTCAGCGTCTCACCTGCCATCTGCCAGTGGATTTACAGCTTTCTGACGGGCAGGACACAGCAGGTGAGGCTGGGGGAGGCCACCTCATCCACATGCATCATCAGCACTGGGGCGCCCCAAGGTTGTGCCCTCTTGCCGCTGCTCTTCTCTCTCTACACGAACGACTGCACCTCAGCGCACCAGACTGTCAAACTCCTGAAGTTTGCAGATGATACCACTGTCATCGGCCTCATCAAGGACGGTGACGAGTCTGCATATCGACAGGAAGCGGAGCGTCTGGAGCTGTGGTGCGGCCGACACAACCTGGAGCTGAACACGCTCAAGACTGTAGAGATGATCGTGGACTTCAGGAGGCATCCTTCGCCACAGCTGCCCCTCATGTTGTCCAGCTGCCTTGTGTCAACCGTCAAGACCTTCAGGTTCCTGGGAATTACAGTCTCTCAGGACCTGAAGTGGGCGACCAACATCAACTCCGTCCTCAAAAAGGCCCAGCAGAGTATGTACTTCCTGCGGCTTCTGAGAAAGCACGGCCTGCCACCGGAACTGCTGAGACAGTTCTACACAGCGTTCAACGAATCAGTCCAGTCTTCTTCCATCACAGTCTGGTTTGGTGCTGCGACAAAAAAGGACAAACTCCGACTACAACGGACAATCAAAACTGCTGAATGGATTGTCGTTACCCTCCTACCCACCAGTGAGGACTTGCACATAGCCAGAACTAAAAAAGAGCGTGCAAAATCCTCTCGGACCCTCCGCATTCCCGCTCCTTCCCTCAGGTAGGTGCTACCGATCAATGCAAACTAGAACTAGCAGACATTTCAAACAGCTTCTTCCCTCTTGCGATCAACTTCTTAAACACCTAACCTACAATTCCATTACAACATGCTGGCAATTATTTGACTTGAGTTCATTGTCACATTTCTGTGGGGCCAATCATACATTACTCGTGCACTCACTGTAGTTGTCTCGCCATGCTGCACTATTTGCATATACTGGCCACTCATGCCAGAATAGCATCTGCTCCATTTGCACACTGATTGAAGAGTATCTGCAACATTTGCACAACCAACATTGTCCCAGATGATCGTACTACTCGTCACTTTAAACCGCATACACTCCTTGAAGTCTCAGCGCCCTTTGCACAATGCTCATTGCACCGGACTATTGCAATATTAGTCATTCGAACTGCTCTAAGTGCGAGAGGACTCTGCATCTTTTTGCACAATTGTCAAAAAAAAATAATAATGTACCGGCATTACCAGCTAACTAGCAACCCTTTACTGCTCAGTGACTGTTTTTGTCAATGTCTTTATGTCTCCAAAGTGTTCTCTGTCAATTGACTGTCTGTTGTCGTACTAGAGCGGCTCCAACTCCCGGAGACAAATTCCTTGTGTGTTTGTGGACATACTTGGCAAATAAAGATGATTCTGATTCTGAGTAACTCATAAAAAATTTTGCGCTTATGGATTCCTGTGTACAGAATGACAAAGTGGGTATTAATAAAATACTTGACGTGGGTAGCTTAGTATGTTTTATCTCATCTTCATCTATCCCATCGTTTATCTTTCTTTCTTGTTCCTCATTAGGGATGCTTTCAATTTTAACAGTGTTCTGCAGCTGTAAAATGCGTGTGAAGATATGTGTCATGTCATGGCAAATTTCTGAGGTGATCTGATTCGAGATATCTGTTTAATCATATCCTAGTGAAGATAAACTTAGAGGAAACCACCCCACTGTCTTGATTGCCTTTTATGAAGTGATAGCAATGGCAGTACAAAAGATTTTTGTCACGTGAACTTGACCCTTTTAACACTACTTTATATAAAAATTTATGACCGAAGTTAACTGCTGATCTTGATTTTTTTATTGTCCCAACTTGTAAAGCTCTGCAGGTTTGATCAGTTTCTTAATTTTTACATGGTGACAAGCTACACAATCAAATAACTCATCTTAAAACACATTTTACAGTCATCTACATTGATTGTAAAGATGTTCATAGTTTATCCACATTTATCTTAGCTGCTACATGCAGCCTAATTTGTGATATTAAAGTGTGATAGATTCAATGCATTACCTACTTCTTCTTTTCCTTTGGGCTTCTCCCTTTAGGGGTCGCCAGAGCGCGTCATCCTTTTCCATGTAAGCCTATCTTCTGCATCCTCCTCTCGAACACCAACTGCCCTCTTGTCTTCCCTCACGAGATCCATCAACCTTCTCTTTGGTCTTCCTCTAGCGCTCTTGTCATTTCAAATTTTATCCAACCTGGTCACTCCGAGAGCGAACCTCAACATCTTCATTTCCGCCACCTCCAGCTCTGCTTCCTGTTTTCTCTTCAGTGCCACTGTCTCTAATCCTTCCATCATGGCTGGCCTCACCACTGTTTAATAAACTTTGCCCTTCATCCTAGCAGAGATTTGTCTCTCACACAACAGACCTGACACCTTCCTCCACCCGTTCCAACCTGCTTGGACCCGTTTCTTCACTTCCTGACCACACTCACCGTTGTTCTGGATGGTTGACCCCAAGCATTTAAAGTCCTCCACCCTCTTCTACCTGTAGCCTCACTCTTCCCCCACCAGCCCTCTTATTCATGCACATATATTCTTTCTTACTTCGGCTAATCTTCATTCCTCTGCTTTCCAGTGCATGCCTCCATCTTTCTAACTGTTCCTCCATCTGCTCCCTGCTTTAACTGCAGATCAAAATGTCATCTGCAAACATCATGGTCCACGGGGATTCCAGTCTAACCTAATCTGTCAGCCTATCCATCATCCATCATCACTGCAAACAGGAAGGGGCTCAGGGCTGACCCGTGATGTAGTCCCACCTCCACCTTAAATTCGTCTTAAGGTGGAGGTGGGACTACATCACGGGTCAGCCCTGAGCCCCTTCCTGTTTGCAGGTGTGCTGTATTATGTCCTGTATTATTCTAACATACTTCCCTGCCACGCCAGACTTCCGCATGCAGTACCACAGTTCCTCTCTGGGTACTGGGTAGGTTTTCTCTAGATCTACAAAGACACAGCAGTTCCCACAGCTCTGCACATCACCCTTGTTCTTAAAAATGGGCACACTTTTTCTCCATTCCTCAGGCATCTTCTCACGCGCTAGAATTCTATTGAACAAGCTGGTCAAAAACTCCACAGCCACCTCTCCTAGATGCTTCCATACCTCCACAGGAATGTCATCAGGACCAACTGCCTTTCCATTTTTCATCCTCTTTAATGCCTTTCTAACTTCCCCTTTACTAATCATTGCCACTTCCTGGTCCACCACACTTGCCTCTTCTACTCTCCCTTCTCTCTCATTGTCCTCATTCAACTCCTCGAAGTATTCTTTCCATCTATCTAGCACACTACTGGCACCAGTCAACATATTTCCACCTCTATCCTTAATCACCCTAACCTGCTGCACATCCTTCCCATCTCTATCCCTCTGTCTGGCCAACCTGTATAGAGCTTATTCTCCTTCTTTAGTGTCCAACCTGGCATATATGTCATCATATGCCTCTTGTTTGGCCTTTGCCACCTCTACCTTTGCCCTGTGTCGCATCGCGACACCTTTGCCCTGTGTCGCATCGCAATGTATTCCTTTCGCTTCTCCTCGGTGCTGCACAACACTCGTCCCTCTCAGTGTCCCACTTCTTCTTAGCTAACCTTTTTCCTTGTATGATTTCCTGTACTGTGAGGTTCCACCACCAAGTCTCCTTCTCTCCTTTCCTACCAGAAGATACACCAAGTATTCTCCTGCCTGCCTCTCTGATCACCTCGGCTGCAGTGTTCCAGGCTTCTGGAAGCTCCTCCCGTCCACCGAGAGCCTGTCTCACCTCTTCCCGAAAAGCTGCACAACACTCGTCCTGCCTCAGATTCCACCACATTGTTCTCTGCTCTGCCTTTGTCTTCCTAATCTTCCTCCCCACCACCAGTCATCTTACACACCACCATCCTATGCTGTCTAGCCACACTCTCCCCTTCCACGACTTTAGAGTTGGTAACCCCCTTCAGATTATATCGTCTGCACAAAATGTAATCCACCTGCGTGCTTCAACCTCCGCTTTTGTAGGTCACCCTATGTTCGTGCCTCTTCTGGAAAAAATTTTTCACTACAGCCATTTGCATCCTTGTTGAGAAGTCTACCACCATCTGTCCCTCCAAGTTCCTTTCCTGGATGCCGTACTTACTCATCACTTCTTCATCATCCCTGTTTCCTTCACCAACATGTCCATTGCAATTTTCACCAATCACGACTCTCTCTCTCTGTCTGAGATGCTAAGAACTACTTCGTCTAGCTCCTGCCAGAATTTCTCGTTCACCTCTAGGTCACATCCTACCTGTGGGGCATAGCCACTAATCACATTATACATAACACCCTCAATTTCAAGTTTCAGCCTCATCACTCGATCTGATTCTCTTTTCTCCTCAACATCATGTCAACCAAATCCCGAGATTTTCCTGTCATAGTCCCAACATTCAAAGTCCCCACATTCAGTTCTAGGCTCTGTGCTTTCCTCTTCTCTTTCTGCCAAAGAACCCGCTTTCCACCTATTCTTCTTCGACTTCGACCCACAGTAGATTAATTTCAACCGGCGCCCTGCACGTTGACGGCGACAGTAGTGGACGTTGTTAACCCGGGCCACGACCGATCCGGTATAGAATTCTTTGGATGAACGCTCATATTTATTTGGCAAAGTTTGATGCCCTTCCTGACGCAACCCTCTGCATTTATCCGGGCTTGGGACCGGCCTCCAGTTTGCACTGGCTTGTGCCCCCCATAGGACTGCATTCAATGCATGACATACTATCCAGAAAATATTGATGACATGCAATTTAGTCAATAACGACGATTTGGGGCTGTGAGGGTTTAAACCCCACAGCAGACAAAAACGGTTTTCTTTCAAGATTTTCATTATGAAACACACCAAGCTGAGGATGTCTTCAAATGTGTGCATTTATTATAAGATTTTCTTTCCTCAAGAAAGCGCTCAAGAAAAACCTAAAAAGTATGTCATCTGACACCTAGGGCCACCTTTTCACACAAAGCGAGTGTATAATCAGATTTGAGAGGTGTCTGTTAACTGGATATTTCCTGTTATATGAGCGATGAAGCATCTCAGGAGGTAGATCCCTGAAAACTGGAGGGAACTGCAGAAAGAAAAAGAAAGAGAGGTCAGCCGTTCAAAATTCACATTGCTATTTTTAGAAGCAGTAGTGAAATATGGACAGATGTATTGGATGTATTTGAAAAATAAATACTGTACACAAATGAACATATCGGGTATTCACAAAGGGCTATTTTCTCCCGTATGCTTGAGTCGGAAAAGGCGCGCAGCTCCGCACTTTCCCTTCTGCGCCCATTCTGCCATCCACTTAAGTCTATCACCTCTGCATCTTCTGGCCATGTGCGCAGCCTAAAATGTGGCCGTTCCCTCTCATATCTGGCCTTGCGCATATTCTCCCCAAGACTTAAGCGGGTTTCCTCTTGTGCGCTCCAGAGGCTGTCGTAGGTCTAGTGCCCCGGGAAGGTGAAACATAATATTTTACGTTTACGTTTTGATTGAGCCTCCGATGGCTGCTGCTGGCGGCCCGGCGGCTGACTCGGCACGATGACGGACACCTGGCCCATCGCCCACTGCTCAATGGCCGCAACATGTCTTGACCATATTACGCCGATGGACACAGAATTACATTTTCAGTATTGTACAATACGTAATATAGAAAACAAAAACATGCCCCTTAGTCTGTTCGACGAGCGGTACTGACATTACACTGGGAACCATTCACTTTTGTTTCCTCTACGAGGGTTAATTTCACATTTAAAGTGTGACATAGTCCTCGAATGGATTTCAAAATCGTTCATGTCTCAAGAAAAATCCACATTGCAGGAATTCTACCCACCTGCAGACACGCCTCTAGAGCCGTTACGCGCAAACTGGCCAGGTATGCGCGAGGGGTGTGTCAGAAGTCATTGTGGCAGAATCGGCGTAGCTTGAAAACACGCAAGGCAGGTGCGTAAAATACTGACTTATGCAGAAACGGGAGAATATGGCCCAAGCTTTTTAAAAACTGGTTGTGAAAAGATTAATAATGTAATATACCTGGTCAACATGTATCTATAACACACTTCACAGTGAAAATGAGAGGTGATGCAAAACCTTTGTAGACTATTTCGACCATATTACAAATTGGTTTCGATTTGAGTCTGATTTGTTTTTTCTTCGTCTTTTCAATCAGCTTGAGATGCAGCTGTGCATGAAATTCACCAATACAGTGGCACAGCAAAGATTGTATGAGTTAAACAAATGATAATGTATTTAAGTATGATTTTACTGCTTCAAAAAGAAAGTTTTTTTGAATTTCTTAGACTTTTTATGTTATTATATTTTCTTTCTGGATTAGATTTTTTATTTTATTTTTTATCAATAAATATGTTGAACAAGCAACAGGGAGCTTACTTTATAATTGAGGCTGTTCAAGGAGCAGGATCACCCAAAGGTCAAGTCCCGCTAGGGTACATCTTAACTGATCCGCTTGGCCAAATGGTTGACTCTAGGCGAGTAATTGTTCAAGTGTTTAACACTGAAGGCCAGCTCTGTTGTGGAGAACCATAACAGCTCTATTCCAGTTATCTTGGGATGTCTGTCTTGACAGTTATTTCAAAGGCACAGACCAGCAAGACAGCAACATTTGTTGTCAGTGCACTGCTGTGTCGAGTCCACAACAAAACAAGGCTTGCTTATCAGACAACCTGCAGTGCAGTGCAGCTTGCAACTTGCTTTGACGCTACCCACTGACTAGCCTGGTGACTTGGTGGAGGAAAAAATCAATTCATATCACATTCATTTGTGACGACATGTTTCTCTTCCTCACCAGCAGAGGCCCCTCCTGCCCCCAGAACTCCATCCAAAGCCAAATTAATCTAGCTGTTGTCATATTGTCTTATTTATGTTCTTGTTGACATTACTAGTGAAATACTGAGCTTAAAATAGTCCTACACACACCTTTCTAAGTCGAAGACAAATCTAAATCATATTAATCTTAGGCTTAGATTTAACCTATGTACTGTATGCATCAAGCATTGATGTAGGTAGGATTGGTCTGTTGCAAATACTTCCATTGGATTTGTTGGCTCAATGGGGAAAGGAGAAAAAAAAAAAAAAAAAAGAATGTGGGCAAAGAAAGTGTGTGACACTCACCTGACCAAAAATGGCTGGGGGAAACAGCTCGTGGTCTGTGTTTTAATCACGTCTTGGAAATTCAATAAATTTGTTAGCAGTGAGCCACGACCACATTTATCAATCTTAGTTACCACCATCTGCAAAAAAAAAAACGTTTGTTAGATTATAATTCAAATTATGTCCCATTGTGGTCTGCTGGCTAATCGGGAGGTCTGTAAATTGAACAACCAAAAGTTAAACAAAAAATAATGGAGTGCAACGTTTTCACTTGCCAAGCTTTTCTCAAAGCTGTGCTGCCAGAGCCTTAAAACGCTTAAAATATTTAATAGCATGAGAGCATGAATAATTGACTTTAGTGTCGAATGAGTGTGGGTGTTTTATTATATAGTCACACATTTCAGAGGTCTGTAGTATTTAAATAGCTCAGTGGGGCATTTACCATTAATTCGGTAGCGTTTGTTGACATAGGGCTCAGAAGAAAATGATAAAAATGTTAAAAGCAGACATGCAAACACCAAAGGCATGAAAAAGGTGAAAAAAAAAAAGCATTGTAGGAGGGGTCTGGGAACTCCTCCTACAATGCTTTTTGACGAATAATAACTTTGAATTATTAAAACTAAGACTACACATTCTTTTGCTCAAATTACTGCATTAATGCGACATAAGAGTGATGTATTTAAGTGGACTCGAACGAGAAACATTACTCTTTTAAAGTGCATTAAATACATTGACACGGTAACACTTTATTTCAACTACAGGAAGTCCTCGAGTTACGACTTTATGTATCTTACCACATATGGACATCTAGTTTCCTCACACATCTCAAGGGCGATGTGGTCAGTCTTTTGCAGTCCAACACTGCCATCCACCAACAAGAACGTCCTGACAAGACTGGAAGAAAAAAACCAAAAAAACATTGGCTAGAAGATCAGGGATTCTGAGGCCACCAAACCGGACCCCCTCTTTGCCTCGGCTGCGCTTAGAAATTCTGTCCATAAAAGTTATGAACAGAATCGGTGACAAAGGGGAGCCTTGGCGGAGTCCAACCCTCACCGGAAACGAGTCCGACTTACTGCCAGCAATGCGGACCAAGCTCTGACACCGGTCGTACGGGGACCGAACAGCCCGTATCAGGGGATTCGGTACCCCATACTCCCGAAGCACCCCCCACTGGACTCTCCAAGGGACACGGTCGAACGCCTTCTCAAAGTCCACAAAAAACATGTAGACTGGTTGGCCGAGGGTGTAGAGCTGGCCCACTGTTCCACGGCCAGGACGAAAACCACACTGCTCCTCCTGAATCTGAGATTCGACTTCCCGACGGACCCACCTCTCCAGCACCCATGAATAGACCTTACCAGGGAGGCTGAGGAGTGTGATCCCCCTGTAGTTGGAAAACACCCTCCGTAGTCTCCCTTTTTAAGAAGGGGGACCACCACCCCAGTATGCCAATACAGAGGCACTGTCCCCGATGTCCAAGTGATGTTGCAGAGGCGTGTCAACCAGGACAGCCCCAAAACATCCAGAGCCTTTAGGAACTCCGGGCGAATCTTATTTTTTAACCAACTCGGTGACCTCAACCCCAGAGATAGGAGAGCCCGCCTCAGAGAACCTAGACTCAGTTTCTTCATTGGAAGGCGTGTCGGTGTAGTTGAGGAGGTCTTCGAAGTATTCTCCCCACCGACTCACAACGTCCCGAGTCGAGGTCAGCAGCGCCCCATCCCCACAATACACCGTGTTGGTGGTGCACTGCTTTCGCCTCCTGAGACGCCGGATGTTGGACCAGAATTTCCTCAAAGCCGTCCGAAAGTCTTTTTCCATGTCCTCACCGAACTCCTCCCATGCCCGTGGATTTGCTTCAGCGACCACCAAAGCTGCATTCCGCTTGACCATCCGGTACCCATCAGCTGCCTCAGGAGTCCCACAGGCCCAAAAAGGCCCGATAGTACTCCTTCTTCAGCTTGACGCCATCCCTCACCGTTGGTGTCCACCAACGGGTTCGGGGATTGCCGCCACAACAGGCACCGACTACCTTACGGTACCACAGCTCCGGGCGGCCGCCTCTGCAATAGAGGCGCGGAACATGGTCCACTCGGACTTAATGTCCCCCGCCTCCCCTCCTCCGGACATGGGTGAAGTTCTGCCGGAGGTGGCAGTTGAAACTCCTTCTGATAGGGGTTTTTGCCAGACGTTCCCAGCAGACCCTCACAATACGGTCTGCCGGGCCGGACCGGCATCTTCCTCCACCATCGGAGCCAACTCACCACCAGGTGGTGATCACTTGACAGCGCCGCCCCTCTCTTCAACCGAGTGTCCAAGACATGCGGCCACAAGTCCGATGAAACGACCACAAAGTCGATCATCGAACTGCGACCTCGGGTGTCCTGGTGCCAAGTGCACGTGTGAACACCTCTATATTTGAACATGGTGTCCATTATGGACAATCCGTGATGAGCACAGAAGTCCAATAACAGAACACCGCTCGAGTTCTGATCATCCCAATCACGCCCTTCCAGGTATCACTGTCATTGCCCATGTGAGCATTGAAGTCCCCCAGCAGAATGATGGAGTCCCGAAGGCAGAGGGAGGCTACCCTCTCGTCCACCGGGGTGAACTCCAACATTCAGGCTCCGAGTCGGGGGGCAATACGTATACCCACACCAGCTCGGTGCCTCTCACCCTTGGCAACTCCAGAGTGGAAGAGAGTCCAATCCCTCTTGAGAGGACTGGTACCAGAGCCCAAGCCGTGTGTGGAGGCGAGTCCGACTATATCTAGTCGGAATTTCTCGCCCTCACCCACCAGCTCGGGCTCCTTTCCTGCCAGAGAGGTGACATTTCACGTCCCTAGAGCCAGCTTCTGTAGCCGGTGATCAGATCGCCAAGGTCCCTGCCTTCGGCCACCGCCCAGCTCACACTGCACCCGACCCCTATGGCCCCTCCCACAGGTGGTGAGCCCATGGGAAGGGGGATATTTCAGTTTTTAATAAATTTGCAGAAATTTCAACAATTCTGTTTTTTTTCTGTCAATATGGGGTGCTGTGTGTACATGAATGTGGATGTGATTTTAGCAAATGGCTGCAATATAAAAAAAGAGTGAAAAACTTAAGGGGGTCTGAATACTGAGAATACTGAATACAGCTGTATGGCAGCAGGAGGCTCCACTCGATAACAAGCAGCATTTTAGCAGATACGAGTAGTGAATATTCTTACAAAAAAAGAGGCCTCAAGATGTACATTACCACAACCAGTTGGCGTTGATTTGAAAACTAACTATAAAACAAAGAGAATGACACACTGTATTTGAAACAACCACAGCCTCCATATGAAGCTTACAATGGAATACACCACAGCCACATGGGTTAACAATTAGCATAAATACAAAAAAAACAATAACACCTGCTGGGTGTTTAAAACAACAAAACAACAAGCTGTAAACAAGAGATCGCCAGAGAAGTTAAGATTCGTCTACAGAAGACCCGAGCATTTGATGTGGAGGAAGCAGATCGATCGACACGCAAAACATTAAAGAAGAACTGAATGTAAGGTGGGGTGCAATGCTGTTACTCTGTGACTATATTTTACAGTATATTGCCATTTGTCTTTTTTAAAAACCTTAAAAAAAATGGTGGTGTTTTTTGGGGGACTGCAATGGATTAATGGGGAAATATGTTTTGAGATAATTTGTTTTTGGAGATAAGAGCATGGTTATGGAACAAAATAAACTCGTATCTGAAGGTACCACTGTATTTGTGTATGCATGTTTTGTTTTTCAAACTGACATACCGTAATTTCCCATGTATAATGTGCATTTCCCCCCCCCAAAAAACTGTCAAATGTCAATAGTGCGCATTATACATAGTTATAGGGGGAAATGGAAAAAAACTTTCACATTGTTTAAATATATGCCGCCATCTAGAGGTCATGGAAAAGCTGTACACTTTCATTCCAATATGCCACCGCCACCTAGAGGTAATGAGAAAGGTGTACGCTTTCATTCTAATATGCCACAGCCACCTCGAGGTTATGAAAAAGGTTAATTCCAATATGACAGGGGTATGTATGACTGCATATATGTACAGATGTGCTCATGAGTTCACATACCCTGGCAGAATTTGTGAAATATAGTTTTTTTTTTTTTTTAAAGCCGACAGATGACTGAATAACAACCATCATTAATTTTGTTATGGTTATGTTTCATTGAATGATAATGTTTTTCTGAAATGCTTGACAGTTTAATTTGAATCCCTTTAAATAAAATTAAAGGTGTGTGCTCTGGCCCTTCATGTTTTCTTTAAAACATTTAATTCTCCCTGGGTAATCAAACATACAGTATGAGCACAACTGTGTGTTTTCTCATTTACCAAATAAAGTTAGGGCTGTGAATTTCAAAATAAGAGCAAGTAAATAAAAATAAACTATTACGTGTTCAAATAAAGTGCTTATCTTGAGACTAATTCGTTTAAAAAAAATAAAATAAAAATACTTCATGTTTTGATCATATGGGTGGAAGCAAAATAATGCATTGTAAAAATACATTATACTTAGAAGGGTTTTTCTAGAATTTTGAGGTCAACTTTGGGGGTGCGTATTATACATGGGTACGCATTATTCACGAGTAATTACAGTCAGGCTATGCCCAATTATTTGTCGCACATATAACTTCTCCAAGTAGATAAATAAACATCTTACCTTTTCCTTGAGTAGAGATACGGTTCAACCATATCCACAAAATCTTTGGGTGCTCTATGTCCATAACCTGGCATGTCCACGATGGTGAAAGCCCTACCTACTCTAAAGAAGTTCATCTTTTTTGTGTGACCCTACAAGGAAATACAGAACAAACAAACTCTAATTAACGTCATTTAGCACTGCACTGTAATTAAAATTATATAGCTTTGTGATATCTGTAGTCAGGAACAGCTTCTCATTTTCAATTCAGAAATACATTTTAATATACCCGTGTTCAAATGCCAGGTTTTTGTGATATAAAAATGAAACCAACATATATCATTTTTAAAAATGTCCACCCTTAAAGTGGCCTACAACCAGTACAGCATCAGACTTTTTTTTTTTTTTGAACCTTTTCATTTATTTTGGGTTAATTGGAGACATTTTAAATGGTGGCAGGTGTGTGCTGACATCCATTGAGGAGTTAATTCTGAACACAGCCACATCCCAGTTAGAAAGAAGAGGCTGATTTTACTTCCCCTCTTGAAAACATTAAACTGTAGTTTGTTTTTGTTTTAGAGGTTTAAGAAAATGTCAATATATATCATTAAATCAAGTGTTTTCTATAATTCACAAAAATACTGTTTCTTGTAGGTTAATTACTGTAGACTCCCAACTCTATCCAGTGAAATTGTTACCGTACAATAGTAAGTCAAAAATAACATGATTTGTAACCTATGGGTATATTGTTGCTAACCTGCCCAAACTGCATCTGTTTAAAATGTTACCGTTAGATTTTTGTTTTTATTTATTTATTTTTAACATTTTACTGGCCCCAGGAAGACTTTGACATGCAAAAGCAAACAAATGTTTCCGATTAAATAATTCTTTGGGACTTTTAAATTATATAATATTCTACAGTATATCTTTAATAATATTCCTGTCTCCCAAAATATGTCATGACATAGAAATAGTATCAATAAAATCCTCACGGCCAGTTGCCTTTTTTACATTTACGAGAAACAATTTTCACTGTTCTCCCCGTGCTGGCATGGGTTTTCTCCGGGTACTCCGGCTTACTCCCACACCCCAAAAACATGCATGATAGGTTAATTGAGAACTCTACATTGCTCATAGGTGTGAATGTGATTGGTTGTTTGTTTATGTGTGTCCTGCAATTGGCTGGCAACCAGTTCAGGGTGTACCCTGCCTTTTTTTTGTCCAAAGTTAGCTGAGCTAGCCGCCAGCAACCCTACTGAGGATAACTGGTACAGAAAATGGATGGATGCATGTGGAGGCCAACTACAATAACAGATAGCATAACTTGCAAACTGAGATGAGCCAAATTTTTCATAAATCAGCTTCTCTTCTCCCCTATGTGCATTTAAAAGTGTCAACTGCTACATATAGCACATGCACGTCAGTTATGGCTACTTACAGGGGTTTTGGAGATTTTGACTTCCACATTAGGACTCAGGGAAAATAGGGATTTGATAAGAGATGACTTTCCCACATTGCTTCGTCCAATGAAACATACCTGGGGATACACACCAACACCATTGATATAATAGGTAACATTATTAAACTTGGATGAAAAACATTTGTCTTTACAAAAACTTCCTAACATTTGTATAAGCTAATTGAACAATTCTAAACTCCTCAATGGTCAGTGCTCTTTTAGTGAGATTCTTGAAAATGCAAGTTTACTGTAATCGAGTGTATAAATAACGGGTAGCCAAGTGGTGCCCGCAGGCACCTGGTCGCCCAAGGGGAACTGAATGTGCACACGTCGATGTGTTGTACAATTAATTTTATTGTTGCTATTGTGAACTTGCAAAGGAGGGCTAAAGAGAATTACTGGAAATAAGTCTCTGTGTTCAAGGACGTGATTGGAATATAATGTTTTATCAGGAGGTTAAACACAAGGATGCGTGTGGTGCAATGTAAGCGTCTGGACAGGGAAGGGAGGGATGACACCAAGGCACATCTGCAGTGGGGCGAAGACTGTAGAGCAAGCCTGGGCAAATTACAGCGCGCAGGCCACATACCGGGCCTCACAGTCTTTATGAAGTCAAAATTAAACAGAAATGATTTTGAAAGCGATGCTTTCATTTTGACTTGTGTGTTTCCCGTCTGGCTTGGGAACGCCTCTGGATCCCCCCGGAAGAGCTCGATGAGGTCGTTGCAGAGGGGGAAGTCTGAGCTTCCCTGCTAAAGCCGCTGCCCCCCGCGACCCAGCACACTTCAAAAAATATAGGACAAAAAACAAGTGATAGACACTGCAGACATGTTGGTTAAATAATGAGACAATGTTAAAATGTGGACAGAACTTAGGGTGCAGAACTTATTTTATTGAACATTTCTATTTCCTAATCAAAACAAAATACTGTACCTAGACAAGTAGCAATGTACGAAAACTAAATTTACCGTAATGCTTTATATAAATACAGGGTGTCCCCTTAAGTTTCCATATGTAAACAAAAAAAATGATGAAGCCATTTTTATTTCTATAATTTGCTCTTTATTTTCAATAAAGATATCAATAAATATTTTCATAAATAGATTCAATACATTTTCAATGTCAAATGCCTCCAAAGGTGAAAATGAAGTTCAATTGACATTGAACACAATTGAGGTTAAGCATATCGGTGTACCCCTCGACAGTGTTGGAAGCAAAGCAAGTCAAATGTATTCAGTGAGGGTTGACTTGCACAGGACAAGTTTTCTCATTCTGTACTTGCTCTAGTGTGATTTTGGCCCATTCCTCCACACAAGCAGTCTGCAAATCTTGAAGGTTCCGTGGGCTTCTTTTATGGACCTTTGAGTTTCAGTTCTATCCATAGATTTTTGATTGGATTCAATTCAGTTTTCAACTCCATTTTTGTTTTTGTTTTAATCAATTGAGACTTCCCTTGGCAGTATGTTTTGGATCATTATCCTGCTGAAATGTCCTCCCTCGTTTCATTTTCATCATTCTCGTAGATGGTAGCAGATTTTTGTCAAGAATGTCACAGTACAGTTGTCCATTCATCCTTCCTTCAATAATGTGTTTACCAGTACCATTTTCTGACAGCAGCCCCACACCTTCATGTTCCCACCTCCATACTTCACTATTGATATGGTGTTTTTAGGGTGATGTGCAGTGCCATTTGTCCGCCAAACATGGTGTGGATTATGGCATCCAAACAGAGTTTAGACTACATTCTCCCAATATTTAACTGGGTTGTCCAAATGGATTTATTTCCAGAATTCTATTCAAAAAGTTAAACTTTCATAGATTATAGATTCAGGGCCCACAATTTAAACAATTTCAAGTATTTATTTGTTTATTTTTACATAATTTGGGTTTCCAGCTCATAAAACCCACGAAATCAGCAATTAAAACCATTTCAATACTGTGAAGAAATCAGCCCAAATTTTGTAGTCCGTAAATGTTTGAAACTGATTGTTGTTACACACGAATCATCTACTAAACTCAAAGCCCCTGCACATGTTTCCCCAGGTGTCATTAAATTGCTTCACTTTGGTTCAATATGGGGAAGACTGCAGACTTGACAACTGGCCAGAAGAACATCATTGAAACAAACGTTCATACCTAAGGAGGCTGGCTGTTCACAGAGTGCTATTGTGTCCAAGCATATCAATGGAAATTCTAGTGGGAGGACAAAGTGTGGCAGGAGACGATGCACCAGCAAAAGAGATGACCGTGGGCTTCAGCGGATTATCAAACAGAGAAGATTCAAGAATCTAGCATAGATACAGAAAGAGTGGAATGAGGCGGGAGTCACAGCTTCAAAAACCACGACATTTAGATACATCCAGAAGATGAGCTACAACTGTCGGGTTCCTCGGGTTAAGCCACTTTTGAGCCTGAGGAAGGAAGCGTAGGATGCGTCTCAACTGGGCCAAGGAGAAGAAGGACTGGACTGTTGGCCAGTGGTCCAAGGTCCTCTTTTCTGATTAAATTAAAGTGTGCCTTTCATTCGGGAAGCAAGGTCCAAGGGTTTGGAGGAAGACGGGTGAGGAACAGAAGCCAAGCTGCTTGAGGTCCAGTGTGAAATATCCACAGTCAGTCATGATTTGGGGTGCAATGTCCAGTGAAGGTGTTGGTAAACTCTGCTTTCTTAAATCCAAGGTCACCGCAACAGTCTGCCATGATGTTTTACAGGACTTCGTGATTCCTTCTGCTGACGATCTGTATGGAGATACAGATTTCATCTTCCAGTAGGACCTGGCCCTTGCCCATACCGCCAGAAGCACCAAAACCTGGTTTGATGCCCATGCCATCACAGTGCTTGACTGGCCAGCCAACTCGACGGATCTAAACCCTATTGAGTATGTATATTGATAGTACCCTATGGGGTATTATCAAGAGGAAAATGAGGGGCACCAGACCCAAAAACAAAGAACTGACAGCAAGCATCAAGGAAATCTGGGCTTCCATAACTCCCAGGCAATGCCACGGCGCATTAAGGCAGTGATTCAAGCAATGGGATTCCCAGCCAAGTATTTAAGTTAAACTAATCGTTTTGAAAGTACCATATTTTGATTGATTTCATGTCACTATAATTTCTCTCTCTTTTTTCTACAAAAACTAGAAGTAAATTGCCTGCCCAACATGGCCGCCACATAGGCACGTCTATTTACCCGAGCACAGCCAGATTCGGTGAAAAGCCGACTGTACCATTGAAACACTTAATCTGGTGTTTCTTTATTTTAGCAGTTAGCACGGCCTGTCCTTGTGATATTGTTGCTTGTTTAAAATGGTAAAATGGTGAATGGACAGCAGTTATATCGCGTTTTATCTACACTATCACAGTGCCCAAAGCGCTTTACAAAGCCTCACATTCACCCAATAGCACCAATAGTTTACTGCAAAAGAGGCGAAGATTGAGATCTTTTCTCTTCTCCCTCGCCATTCTTGTCCTTCCTCTGCGACGTGCAGAGTCACCGTCGAGAACTGCACCAATGAAGGCACCTTTCTCAGCCGAGACGGCGTGCACGTCGCGGGTTGTTTTATTTTTAATTCCCTCCCAACTTCTTTTCCCTCCCGCAGCTCGAAGAGATGTGTTGTATCTCTCTTTTTTTTTTTTTTTTTTCTTCATACCCAATGGCCCCAGATCGTATTTAGCTGGTGCGCTGCATGACGCATACGCATTTTTATACTGGGGCAGATATGACGACACCATCAAGAAGCGCTATCGCGATTGACTTTAAGACGGGAGTGGTAAAAACTCTTGAATCTACTTTTAGCACATACTGTATAATAAGTGCGGGGGGGGGGGGAAGAGCATATCACTTGCAGTTCAACAAGTTACTGAATGAAAGAGCTATATTTAAAAAGCAGTAGCGGATTTACTTGACTCATCACGGATGGCAAACGTTAAAACAGCTTGCAGTTTGATCAACGCACTCGACTGACCTCTGGTTGTTTCAGTGCAGGCGAGTGGTCCATCCGCTCTGCTGACATATAATAATCAATGTGATGAGATGGTGAGGAGCAGAAGAGTCTCTCTGCTTTTAGAACATCATCAACACAGGGCTGAAAGAGACGGAACTGTGTCCTATCCACAGAGCTGAAAGTGTATTTCAAATGGATGTTTATGACTGTACATTATTGGAATATTTGGGAGTGAGATCAGCTAACGTCGGGATTTGAATTTTGAAAAACAAAAAACAGTACCTGTCCAGGTAAGCGTCTACATCTGTAAATGGGTAAAGTAAGCGTTGGACTTTGTTTGGGGCTCGAACTCTGGCCTCTTGCAGCGAGGCAAACTTGTGAACTCTCTGGAGAGGGAAAGTGCACAACTGAGTCCTCGCTTGAAGCCACGGTGGAAGTCGCAGGCAAAACATCTCCCCGTCAAGGTCTGTGGGGAAGGGACGAACGGATAAATTCAGCTTCCAATTGATTTTCTACAAATCACTACCGGGATGTATACGCATCATAAAAAAAAAAAAAAAACATTTATTACATTATATGTATTGTTAATATTAACCGTTTATCAATTCACTTTAGCTAGTTGTAATCTTCGATTGGTTATTTAATCTAGTGGGGTGGAATCCAGACCAGAAGAGATCGAACTATTGTCAATTTATCATACGAATAACAAGAAATATCAAATAATCTCATCGCTCACCCGTGTTATGTCTGCATGCTTTCACATATATTCCAGAAATAACAAATAGTAAAAGACAAAGCAAGAGTCTTGTCCACCATAACAACCGAAGTCTACAATATTGGTGCCGCTCAAATACAGCCGTCTGAAACATCAACCCGTTCAAAAGAGGTTCCTATGCGCTTTGCTTAACAATTAAGATACTGTAGACATTTTGATTTTTACCCCCAATCCATTCTATTGAATGCATAGTATGGAGTCCAAAACAATAGCTACACGGTGCAAACATAAATTGTTCATGTAGTTTTAACGCTTTTAAAATGTATTTATTTCCCATTTCCTTTTCTTCAATTTTGATATGATGTGGCTTTTCACCGGAATTTATTGGAAGAACAAAATGGAATAATTAATGTTAATACAGAATAACCTATAATAATAGGTTATTTCTCAAAAAGATGGCCCGAACAGAAAACTACATTAAGAAGCCGTGGATCCGTACATGTATTTGCTGTTACTTTGTTTTGCGTGCCCCCCCCCCCCCCCCTTCTGCTGTTGCTTCATTCGTCTTATTTTTTTTCTTATTTTTATTTTTCTAGATTTGTTTGTGTTTTATATGTTCGCCACGATTGCGCGCCCACGAGTTTTCCCGTTTTCGCCAGCACGATGGCGGTGCAGTACACGAAATGGGACCCATGCCCGCCCACTCCTCCTCCTCCTAACACTTTTTATAACATATTGTAAAGTATTGCTACTAATAATAATACATTACATTTATATAGCGCGAATGTATGTTGTACAGGATACATAATAAATTAAAATATAGCTCATTTGTTCTTTCTTCCCTCTCAATTTTTAGCTTTGTTATACTATTTCACAGATTGTTACATTCACTATTTTTTCCCCCCAAGTCCTCAGACATGTACATTGCTCAAGATGAAATCACTAAACCACGTAAAAAAAAAAAAAAAAAAAATTAAAAAAAAAAGAATATCACTAGACATTGAACAAATGCATAGCAGGCTGCTTGACGGAAGGCCGAAACATCCAAAAAGATCATGGAGAATCAAAAGCGGGAGCAGCCATGGGTGCTCTCGTGACTCCATCATCCTATCATCGAGAGCAGGAGGATCAAATGCCAGAACAATCCATCGTCCGGCAAGCAGACATCTATGACACAAAAAAATCGTGACATTTCCCTCCCGAGTGTCTGTATCAATAGAATACAAAAAAAAGACAAGTGGAAAAAAAATCAGTTGTCCCAAAACAGCCTGCAACACACCCACGCCATCACGCTAGCCTTTTGCCAACCCTCAGCATTTGTTCTTTATAGCCATGAGTACTGCCAGGGATTTAGGGCCCTGTGAAGAAAAAGAAACAACAAAAAAAACAATGCTTCAGTTTGAAAATACAACTGACATGGCCACTTTTATGACAAATCCTCGTCACTTATCCCCAGTGTCGGGGGAGTAATCACGTACATGTAACGAGATTACATCGTGTAATAACAAAATGTATGCGATTGTCATACATTACAGTACTGGGAGAAAATGTGCAATTCAATTACAGTCGCTTTTGGTTAGCTGGTTAGCACATCTGCCTCTCGTTCCTGAGGACCCGGGTTCAAATCCCGGCCCCGCCTGTGTGGAGTTTGCATGTTCTCCCCGTGCCTCCGGTTTCCTCCCACATCCCCAAAACATGCATGGGAGGTGGATTGAAGACTCTAAAATTGCCCGTAGGTGGGAATGTGAGTGCGACTGGTTGTTGGTTTGTGTGTGCCCCTGCGATTGGCTGGCGACCGGTTCAGGGTGTACCCCGCCCCCTGCCCGATGATAGCTGGGATAGGCTGGGATAGGCTTCTCCTCACGACCCCAGTGATGAGAAGCGGCTCAGAAAATGGATGGATGGATGGTTTGAATCCACATTTTTGGAGGAAACATCCAAGGGTCCTGTTGTTTTTGTCGTTTCATCTGTTGTCATACCTTCAATGCGTGTGATTGATGCGCAAGGGTTTGACAGAATTCCAGAGCCACAATGGAGTTCAAGGACAAATTCCCGCTGCAATGCTCACCAGCCTTTCACTAACACCCACACATGGAAACAGTGATTGCTCTAATCTGTCACAGAATTAACACGGACACTTGACCTCTGCGACATTTTTCGATGCATTCAACTATTCATTTGCATGTTAACCAGCAAGGCACCGCCTGTCCCCTCCCCCCGCAGTCGGCATTCAAACCTCCCACCGCGACATTTTCGCCGCGCAGGCGGGGACGTTTGCTTCCGGACCACCGGCTCGTCCAGGAGGATCCCGGACTGGGTTACATCAAATCAAGAAATCAAAGTGTCAATCCATGGCATTCACACACTTGTTGGATATGAGATCCATAGTGTGTGTTTGCATTGTTTCCCCAACTGACAAGGTTGAACAGTGGCCAGGGCCCACACCTGTAAAGCACCCCTAAACCATAGAACTGAGAACTTGTCCCCTCATAGCACAGCCTATTTGATCAAATATTGTGTCTTTTGTGGCACAATCCAGAATTTCGTGTCCCATCGCTCGTGCTGCCACTAAAGACAGAACAGAGAGATGTCTGCACTCCTTGTAAGAGAAGAAATGCCTTGCTCCAAATGAGGCTATTCACCCGATTCTAAATGGCTCATCAATAATTTACTGTCACCAGCACATGAGCCGAAACTTGGGGTTGGGGGGGTGGGGGAGATGAGCTGCAAACATGTACCTCCCAGAAACTGCCATAACCTTGAGCTTGTGATACGGCAGTCATTATCCAAAGGTTTATTTCTGATCCTTCTAACCCAAACGCCATGTCATTCCTTGTTATTCTGGGTGTCTCCTTAAGCATCACCCATGAATACAGCATAAACATTTTGGCAGTTGGTGTTTGGAGGATATTACAGCACCAGCTCTGAGCGCTCAGGGATATTGATTTTGTTTTAGGAGCCAAGAGCCACGGCTCTACTGGCATCAATACATCCAGGAGAGGGAGCTGAATGAGGAGGAGTGACCTTGAGCTGGTAAGCAATCTTGGCCTATAAAGCGGTGTCCTGAAATACAGCAGGAAGATGATACACATTGAATGTCAGGGTACACTGACAGGAGTGACATTGCACTTTTGATCAAAAGACGTGGAAGGAGTGACGGTATCATGGCTCGATTCGCGGACACAGTGTACAATTTGTTGTTCTCGATGTTTTCACCGAAGAAAAAGATGGAGCAAAGTTTTGCACAGGACAAGTTTTCTCATTCTGTACTTCTGCTTGCTTACCCCTTGCTCCCCTGACTCTCTGCTTTATTTGAGTTGTCCTAATAAAGCTGCGATGGAAAGTGGGCCTGCACACGCCTTTTTAACATTTGAGCTGATTTTTTTTTTTAAATGTGAGAGAGCCCATACATGATAAGGAAAAATTGGCAAGTGTGTGCTTACTGCTCTTATAAGTGTGTGGGGGACTGCAGATGACCAAAACAGCACAACACACATATGAGGATACTGTAGCTGAGTCTCCTCCCTCAAACCAGATGTCTGTCATAGTACAAAGACTTGACCTGTGAGAGGCAGCATGGTGCCACAGGGCATTCGGACAAGTCCTGAGTCAAATCCCACGTCGGGACAAGGCAAGACCCGAGTCCGAGACTTGGAGACTCAAAGTCAAGTCGCAAGTCGTAGACTTTGAAACAGGACTTTGCGACTTGACTTTGAGCTTCCAAGTCTCGGACTTGCGACGAGACTCGGGACTTGCCTGTCTCGACTTGGGACTTGAGACTTGTGACTTGCAAATCAATGACTTGGTCCCACCTCTGCTGCATGGTAAGAATTGCCTAGTGTGCGTGGGACCTAAGGTCAACTGACATTGGGGGTGGTCTCTTGCATGAGGTTCATGTGAGATGTCTGTCAATAAAGATGTTTTTTTAACACAATATACAGTTCAATCAATCAAAACTTTATTTGTGTAGCACTTTTCATACATTAAATGCAACCCAGAGTGCTTTACATGATTTAAAATCACACCACACAAATGCAGGCAAAAAAGAACTTGTATTGGCCTTAGACCAGGGTTGTTAAACATATAGCCAGGGGGCCAACACCGGTCTGCTGGGGGGGTACAAGCCGGCCTGCAGGATGAATTTGAAAGTAAAGAAATACACAAGATATTGTGGTAGTGGGGACTAATAATTTTGAGAATTAATATGCTCCTCTAGAAAATGGATTTGTCATAATTCCTAGGTCTTCATAAATTGATATAATTTTAAAATGCAATACTATATATTTCAGTGCCACATGTCCGCCACGCCCCTTGCAGGCGTGCACGTGCAAACCACTAACGGCCTTTCCCATTGTGACCTTAGAGCAAGTTTGCCATTTAACCTCTCTCTTTAACCGCGAAGTAAAAAAATAAAAAAATAGATGTTGTCATACTGAATATATCGCATTTTCATGACCATAAGGCGGACTTAAAAGTCTTAAATGTTCTCAAAAAAGGGACGGGGCGCCTTATAATGCGGCACCGAGTTCCAACACTGACTGGGAGCATTGCCTGCCGACACGCTGCTTATACAGAGGAAAAGCGGACATGGCTGAGGACACAATGCGGCCGTTAAAGGGGGAAGGGTGCGCGTGAAGGAGGACGCTAAAGCCACGCCCCCAGTGGGTATATACCGCCGGTATGTGCATTGTGCAAAACAACACAACACTGGCTAAGGACCCCTGAAAATGACTGCGGTCAAGCCAGCCTCCACTCGTAAAGTAGCAATCAAGCCAGCCGCTCCAAATTTTGTTCATACTAGGCATTACGGTAATAAATTGACAACTTGCGGCGAAAGCCACCTTCAAAATAAAAGCTTCCCAATAATACGGACGTCAGTGCTCTTTGGTTAATGAATGCAACCACCAAAGTTCATTTGAATCTTGAGATGCATTCCAAAATGTAGTTTGTTAGTTTACGGAGACTTTTATTTTGAAATACAATATGAGAGCTTCATCAAACCTCTTTTAATGGAGTCCTTGGTAGTCTGTCACACAGATCTGGACTTGTCTCGCGATACCAATGGGATTATGTTGGGGTGGCTTTGGCTCAGTAGGTAGAACAGGTTCGAATCCCTGCTATGACTGTCCGCGTGTCGAAGTGTCCTTGGGCAAGACGCTGAACCCTAATTTGCTCCCAGTGGGCCTGGCAGCGCCTCGCATGGCAGCGGTCGCTCATTGGTTTATGAATGTGTGTATGAACGTGAGGCTTTGTAAAGCGCTTTGGGCGCTGTGATGTTGTAGATAAAGTGGGATATAAGCGCAGTCCATTTACCATTTATTTTTCCCAAGATATCAAATAAATTACCTTTTTTAATGTATCTCAAGATTCAAATGAACCTTGCTGGTTGCATTGCTTAACCGAAGAGCACTGACGTCCATATTATTGGGAAGCTTTTACTTTGAAGGTGGCTTTCGCCGCGAGTTAGCGACCTATTACCGTAATGCCGAGTCTGAAGAAAATTAGGGGAGGCTGGCTTGACTGCTACTTTACGAGTGGGGGTCAACGGCACCTACGAAGAGACACGCTTAAGAAGCACAGTTGAAACTGCAAGCTATCAGTTACGCGGAAGAAGATGGGAATCGAGCAGCCGTGAGAGAATTCAACATCAACGAATCCATGGTTCGCAAGTGGAGGAAGCAGGAAAGGTTTCATTTCGCTGCATTTGTCCAACGAAGACGTTTGGTTTGACTCAGCTTCTTCACCCCACCAAAAATTATTTTTCACCAATCAAAATCCATCATTATTATTGTTTTCTTTGCAGAGGTTATTGTGTACGTGTGAAGTGAAAAGCGATGAAATGGAGAAAACTGAAGAATGAAAACAACTGCCATAACCCGATAAAAATGTGCACATGCTGACAAAAACAACAAAAACAAAACAAAACTTCAACAACAATAACAACAAACCAAAACGTTTCCCCGAGAAGTTGGTGCTATGGTCTGTTGTTCATTCAACCAAATCTAAGAATTGCCTGAATCTTAATCATGGAAAAGGAAAAGGAAAAAGAGCTGAAGGGAGGCGGAGACAGGCTGGATAAGGTGATCATGGCCGTGTCAGTCTCAAACTGATGTGTTCAAAGTCGAAAGTTGAGACGCTGACAATAAAGCCGCATTACATACGTCTTCAACAAAAAAAAACAACTGAGTTTGCCCATGCTGTGTTTTGTTTATTGTTGGTCAGCGTTTGGTATGTGACGATAAATGTTGCATGTTGTCGAATACTCTTTCTCAAGTTAAAAAAAGCAATAAAATGTCCTCATCTTAAAAACTATTCTCCGTGTGTGTTCCTTTTTCATGCCTTCATATTGAGGTGTTGGTGAGCGCGAGGTGGAGTCTTCCTCCTATTATTATTATTATATTATTTTCAAAACTACATCAATAGCTGACAGTAATAATAGCACAAGATAAAATACGGTGTAACTTCATCGAAGGGTGTTCGGAATTTCACATAGCTGTTTTCTCTCTTTCTCTCTCATCATCATCACATTTCAAAACGCTGGCCACTGTCTCGTCGGAACGATGACTGAGTGAGCAGGCCTAGCAGTCTCGGACCTGCAGCTCAGGTCATTTGTTAAACATTTATAGTTCATAATCCATCTGTGCTCACCTATTCACATCCCAAGTCATTTTTCATCCCCCTTTTGTATGGGAGTTATTTTTTTCTCTCTCTCTTGCTCTGATGGATAATTAAGTGCATGCTGCCTCTTATCGGGCCAGATTGTGTGAATACTCACGTTTATGGTACCATAATGAAGTTGTTCATCTTCATCCCAACAGGGGACAGTGGAGGACCATGGATGAAGCTGTTGCTAGGTCACTGCGCGTTTGTCATCTGTTGTTCAGCAAGAGTTCCCAGGAGATGCCAACAAATGGGAGGAAGACCGAATGCTTGTTCATCAGCCACGTCCGATTTCACTATTCGCTTTCAATAAATTATCTTCACAGGTTTAAGCCCCTTTTTTTGTCACTGGTCGCTTTCTAAATTCCAGAGTTCATCGCACCTTGTGGGTTGGAGAAAATAAGAGAATATTTTTGACAGTGACCGCATTCGGCACTCATTTCAGTAAAAAGTAAAGTATATATCTTTTAATAGACGCATTAAAAGTTCTGCAAAACCGATGGTGCCCGTATTGTTGATTGGAATAATAGCTTGATGTTGTTTGCTAAAATGCTCATAGATTTCTAGAATTAATTATTCAATATAAAAATACAATGGACGGAGGAATGTCCATCCTCACACGGGTCGCGGGCGCCCTGGAGCCTATCCCAGCTAACATCGGACGGGAGGCGGGGTACGACAACCAATCGCAGGGCACATACAAACAAACAACCATTCGCACTCACATTCACACCTACGGGCAATACAGATTCGTCAATCAACCTACCACGCATGTTTTGGGGATGTGGGAGGAAACCGGAGTGCCCGGAGAAAAGCCACGCGGGCACGGGGGGGAGAACAGGCAAACTCCACGCGGGCGGGGCCGGGCATTGAACCCGGATCCTCAGAACTGTGAGGCTGACGCTCTAACCAGTCGGCCGCCGTGCCACCACGGAAGAATGTAAACTGCAAATTTGTCAAGAAAATGAAATAGCAAATGCAAATTTTCCCGGAGGTTTTTGTACATCATGAGCATGCAATATTTTGTTACATGAATAAACCAATGACTAAAGCTGAAGTCACCCAATTTCCACATATAGGATACCTCTATGCTATCACTCTATTGTGCGAAAAAGAACATTAGAGGTGATTGATTGGAAAAGGATACAAATCCAAACTATGGTAGCATACGGGCATGATATACATACAGATCCTCGGGTAACGATGATGATCATGATGAAGATGTCGCTGGCGTCCGCAGACAACGGTCGGCGCTCTTTTTTTGTTCGTGTCGTGAAAGACTCCACTTTCCATTTGGCTTTGGAATCTCGACGGATCACTGACCTCTCTGTGTGTTTGTTTCTAAGAAAGAAATGAACAGGGGAAAAAGCTTCCCAGTGAAACAAGAGATCGACAGTATATAATGAGAATCTGCTGCTGGATAAGCTCTGCTCTTTCTCGCCGTGCCACTGAGCACATTCTTTGTTGAGCTGAACCCACACTGACTTGCACCCCGTTTTATGTCCTTTCTCGCTCCAGAGGACAAAAGTCAGGCGTCGATAAGGGCAAAGTATCTTTTTGACAATCCACAGAGTCAGAATAGAATACATCTCATTTTCGCTTGTAACGCTGGTACCATTATATCGTCACGACTACGTACTGTATAGGCCCATCGCGTAATCGTACAATATTCTGAGGGTAATTCAAGATAACAATGGATGCTTGTTACTAAAATGGGCGGCTACAAATCCACCGACGTGAGATGGACAGTTCGTAATCTGGGTGGAGAGTAATATCAACATAGCAGGTGTTGCACCAACTGTTTTTAAATATTTTTTATTTATTTATAGAAAAGCACAGAGGTAGACTGACATTTTCGTCTGCGGAAGGGTGGGGGAGGTGTTGTCATATGACAGACACGTGGCTGACTGTTGATTCGCTGAACCTGTGGGGTAAAGAGAATGACTCGGCAGTTTATGATGCAACCCTATCTAACTGTCTCATTGAGAAAGTGCACCTCATACAAATTGCTCTCAGTTAAATACAGACAGAATTAGAATGGCGCAATAATTTAATATCGCGGTCAATGGAAGCGACTTCCTCTCACTTCAATGAAAATAAAATGTAAAAACTCATTTGTATGTGATGCAAAAGTGTATTTTTTGCAGACACCTGTCGACAAAAATCACAACCTTGAAGGCAGCAGGAGTAAATTGTATGGCAAGGGTGTCAAGTTCTGAAATGTTCAGTTTCTTCTGCTGACTCTCTGTTCTGTCGGCCGTTGTGCATGCTGATGAAAATGGCAGAAGGGAGAGTTAACATTTCCAGAAAAAAAATAAGATAATGATAAAGATAATGACCAGAAGTGTGTCAACCAAATAAGACGAGGAAGACGTCTGTCGGTTCCCATATGCCAGAGCATCATGCCTGGGAAGAAGGGACTCGTGCTAACTCTTTTGACAGTGCCCCATTCATTTCCAGTGGGAATTTATTCATAGTTTTGGAGCAATTGTGTTGTCATGGTAACATGAAATTAGACAAGAAAAATGACAATTCCAACACTGTCCACATGCATCTTTTGCCATGTCATTTTTTTTGCAATAAGGCCTAAAAAACAGCAGAGTAGTAAAGAATAAAAAGGATGTCTATATATATATATATATATAGAGAGAGAGAGAGAGAGAGAGAGAGAGAGAGATAGATAGATAGATAGATAGATAGATAGATAGATAGATAGATAGATAGATAGATAGATAGATAGATAGATAGATAGATAGATAGATAGATAGATAGATAGATAGATAGATGGATAGATAGATAGATAGATAGATTAGTATCAACAATATTAAATTGGACTGTTTTGCAAGAAGGCCCATAATGAATAGGTCATAGAGGGGCATGGCTTTAAAATGTGCTTATAGGGTTAGGGTTAGACATCTTCGACATCTTCTCAAAATCTGAACCAGAGTTGTAATTATTTTTATTATTATTATTATTATTATTATTATTTATTACAAACGTTCCCTTGCGTCAGAACGTAATACATGGCTCTCGTTTGATCTGTGTCCCGCGTCTGTGACGCGCGAAAATTAGCAGGGACGCATGAAGCATATTCGTTCTGCGTCCGTCGACTCATGGTTTAAGACCCGCCCTTTGTTTGTCTGTGTGTGGGTGCGTTTGTGCTGGTGAAGAGCTTCCACACACAGCAAATCAAAAGTATGAATCCTAGTGCAGAGGCAGAGTGGGAAGGGGCAACGTTCCATACGATGAACAAGGGAGTTTTTTTCCTGGACTCCATAAATTGCCATTGTTATGGCAACACCCGCCACGTCGCTCACGACGCAGCGAGCTGCTGGCAGAACGGCATTTGCAACACCACCGCAACTGGGACACTGAACGGAAAGTTAACCGTTTATTACATTCGCTAGCCTGCAAGCTAACGAGCGAGCAAGCTCAAAGCTGGAGCTCGAACGCTCGGAGTTGTGTGTGTGTGTGTGTGTGTGATCCCCACGTAACACACACACACGCACACACACAAACACACGCATACATACTGTATAAACAAACAACCATTCAAACTAACATTCACACCTATGGGCAATTTAGAGTCTGCAATTCACCACATTTGTTTTAAATGTTTAGAAGCTGTTTTTTCCCCTTTGTTTTTAAATGCTTTTAATCATGTAAAGCACATTGAGGATTTGAACCCACGTCCTCAGAACAGTGAGGCAGTTGTGCTGACCAGTCGGTCACCGTGCCGCCTATTGTTTATTTAGCGAAGATATTCGACTTATTGTTCTACACAATGCCAATGTTCAGTGTTCTTTAGAATTGAAATTGTTCTTAAAAAGGATTTACTTCAATTATTATGCGCCATAATATCATTATATCAGCGCCATGAAAAAAAACCCATCGATACTACCGTTTATTGGAGAGCAAGAGTAACACAAAAATACTGTACAAATGTACAAATAAAAATCTGAAGACGTGCTAACCACTCACCGTGCTGCCCTGAATGTATTTTGCACTTGAATAAAATAACAGAAAATCTATTGCTTTGACTGAAATCGGGTAGTCAATAACCCACGGTCCACCCCGCCTCTCGCCCAAAGTTATAGCCGGGATCGGCTCCAGCTCACCCGTAACCCTTGCGAGGATAAGCAGCACAAAACATGGATGGTTGGATAGATTTAATGGATCGTTTGGAACGATTTGCTCTTTTTTCCATTGAATTGAAAGAATAATGGAAGAAAGATTGTTTTTCTCTCAGCTTTCCTGAACTCAAGGGATCCTCACAAATCTGTAGCAGACATAGTCCTGTTTCACCCGCAAAGCTAGTTTAATTTTTCTATACTCATAAATAGACTTGCTTCACCAATACCAGGGTTGAATTCCCCATGATATTTCATTACCCTCCATTTTTGCTCTCTTAGCAATACTTAATAGTTTTAGCAGACTGATGTGTTGGCTGGCGCAAAAAGAGCAGAGAGAAAAACAGCTCGAGGGGGTGCCAAAGGTGAAGCGAGAAACTTACAAAGACTGAGAGTGTTGAGCGAAAAGGAGTTTCTGGTTCTGGAGAAATGAAAAAAAACAAAAAAAGGCTCGGTTGAATGAAAGGGCTGTGCTGTAATTTCCTCCAAGCTCTGTGGTTAAGCGTGTCTGTCCAGGCCTGGATGAGAATGAGCTCCAGCCGCTGAGATGTGCTGCTTGCTTTGGCCGCTCATTCTGCTTATTTCGGAGATGCTGTCATTCTTCTCTATAAAAGAAAGTGGCCAGGCATGCGTCAATGTAACCACACTCACTTGCAGCCCAGAACAACTTCTGGCTCTGGGGACCGCATACTCATCCCCATTTGGCACCACACATTTGACAAAAAAGCTTTTAATCCTCCCCTAATCGGCCCTCTACATTTCCAACAAGCTCTGATGGAAAAGAAAGACACTTTCTCTTGCTCAACAAGTATGTTCAAAAGCTTCACAATTCATTCGCCCTTTTTGGATAAAACCTGATAAAAGCTTTCTTCTGAGATTACGTTATTCTGAATTATACAATACACCGTAATTAAATTGTAATGGTACCGGAGATACTTTTATTGTCACTTGTCCTCGAAGTAAGTGTACTTCATGAGGTCCTTTTGGACACCGTATGTTAGTGAGAAAAACTAGGACACAACTCAAAAACAAAATGGAAGAAGGACACACTTTTGATAATGATCGTCAAAGATGGTATACTGTCAAAAAATGCTGAACTACTAATAATCCCACAAAATAGATGGGACTTAATTTTTAAGAGGTGAAACAGGTGGTGTATATATAAAGTTCAGTCTGAAATTATTCATAGCAAAGCCAAATTCTAAGTTAAAATCTAATATTTTAAAGATGGGGCGAGGTTCACCTCTTTGTGAACAAGTGCGTGAGAAAATAGTTGAACAGTTTAAGGAAAATGTTCCTCAACGTACAATTGTAAGGAATTTCGGGATTTCATCATCTACGGTCCATAATATCATCAAAAGGTTCAGAGAATCTGGAGAAATCACTGCATGTAAGCGGCAAGGCCGAAAAACCAACATTGAATGCCGGTGACCTTCGATCCCTCAGGCGACACTACATCAAAAAACGACATCAATGTGTAAAGGATATCACCACATGGGCTCAGGAACACTTCAGAAAACCAATGTCAGCAAATAGAGTGCAACTTAAAACTCTACTATGCAAAGCAAAAGCCATTTATCAACAACACCCAGAAACGCCGCCGGCTTCTCTGGGCCCGAGCTCATCTAAGATCGACTGCTGCAAAGTGGAAAAGTGTTCTGTCGTCCGACGAGTACAGATTTCAAATTGGTTATGGAAATTGTGGAGTTTGTGTCCTCCGGGTCAAAGAGGGAAAGAACCATCCGGACTGTTATGGACGCAAAATTCAAAAGCCAGCATCTGTGATGGTATGGGGCTGTGTTTCTGTGAATGCACCATTAATGCTGAAAGGTACATATATGTTTTGGAGAAACATATGCTGCCATCGAAGCAACTTCTTTTTCATGGACGCCCCGGTTTTTCTATTTTAGCATGAAAGTGACCCAGTACACAATGTAAGGCCCACAATAAACGTATGGACTTTGTAATTTGCCATTACGTTGCAAAAGCTGTTAAAAAGTTTTCAAAATGGAGTTTACGTGTTTACGTCTCAAGTCACCAATTAGTGACATAAACTTACTAAAATGTATCATGTATTCCCATACTGAAATATTGACACACAGTACATAAGTTCAGGAACACAACAGCCATTCATTTACAAAGTTGGCATCAAAACAACCAAGAATAAAAACCCTTTACAAAGAAATGTAATTGCATTAAATAAAACACCTTCCAGAATTTTACTCTTACAATCTGCGACCCAATAAAAATGAATCTGTGACCTATTTTCTGTACTGACCTGAAGTTGAGGAAACCCTGCGTTAAAACAAGAAAATAGCAGTCGACAATCAGAAAGGGTGTGTGTGCAAAGACCAAATATCACAAGCTCATTATTCTAATGTAGTCATGTGTAACACTAAATCCATTCTGTCATTTATTCCAAGTACCACCAGTTTGTCGTTGCCATGGCCCGCTGCCCAGCGAGAGTATGACTCGCTTTTTCTCCTTCATGACGACCATATCGTTCTTTTCAAAGGCATAGCCTGCTGTGATTTGTCATAATTCTCTACGTTTATATAATGTATATACATATGGAGATTTTTTTTTTTTGTCAGTACGCTATAAGCAAATGCCCACATTTGGTCTACAAGCTTGTTTCACCGGAGGTAAAACACTAGTCACTAGGAATGAGGTCTAAAGCATTGAAATTCATTCACTCAACCGTTCTCAAACTTTCTGACGCAGTTGAAGGCATTGCTAATTCCCCATTGGCTAACTGTTTGCCGTCGTGCTGTGAGGAACAACCAGTCATCAGAGAATGACAGCTTCTTGACAGCTTCATTAAAAACAACAGATGGCTGAGGAAGTGTTGAGGAACTCGAACAAATGTAACGGTGGTGAAATATGATGAAAGCAGAGGACCTTTTGTCAGCACGAGCTCATGGACCACATCCAAGCCGCCTGCTTACATCTCAACTATTTCTATTTGGAATAAGCCAACTACCGCTGCATGTTCTCCCCATGGCTGCGTGGCTTTCCTCCGGGTACGCCAGTGTCCTCCCACATCCCCCCCAAAAAATGCATGGTAGGTTAACTGAAAACTCGAAATTGCCCATAGGGGTGAACATGAGAGCGAATAGTTGCGATTGGCTGGCGACCAGTTCGGGGTGTACCCAGAGTCAGCTGTGATAGGCTCCCGTGCCTGTCACTGCTAATCTTTTGCTTTCATGTTTAACTTTTCTACATATTCAAATATGCTTATCAGAAAGCGATGAGAAGAAAAAAATAGATACAAATCTGAAGGACGTAATCAATGTAAAAAATATATTTAACAGAGGGTGACAAACCACCATTACATTTGTTGACTTAATTTGATTTACAGCTATAATAGTAACACAATTTCAATTCATAATGCACATAATAATAATAATAATCAAGATAATTCAATGCGGACAGCAAATAGCATGAGCTATAATCATTTGCTAGACTTTCTGCTTGCTCTTTATCAGGGTACGATCTTCAAGAAACCACTCCTTTTTGTCTGCAGCCAGACTTAAACCGTGACCCTCTGGTTCCAAAGCCCAAGTCCTTATACGAAAGCTAACACCATCCACTTTCTGGTATAAAATGATGCATTCACTCGTGTCCAATGCATACACAGAAATGCCTAGCATCCTGTATGTCCTTGTGAATATGAATTTCCTCATTTCACAGTCGACCCACCACACCGTCCTTCATACTCCTTGGACTCCGACTATAATCTATTCTCCTGTTCCTTTTTTTTTTGTCTGCTTCCCACCTGCAGGACCAGAGCACATTATTTTTCCCCCTGCTGATTAACCTCTCCCTGCCCAGAGGAAGGTCTTACATCGGCCTCTAGCTGAACCGAGCTCTATACACTTTATTCCAAAAATCTTGTCAATGATTCGAAGCTGCTCAAGGCTCTCCTGTGATTGACAAGAAGTTTAGGGCAGGGGTGCACTAAGTCCGGCACTGGATGCTAAAGATACATACTACAAATAACACGGACCTCGTCATTTGCCTGCATTGTACTTCGTACGTTCGACAATGGATTTGCGTTCTCTTACATGCAGGAGAAGAGTAGAAGAAGATTAAGAAGAGTAGTGGTGCGGGATCACGTCACTGCTGTAAAAGACACTAGAACCCAGACTTACGTGATGTAGCTTACAAGTTGTCGAGATCTGAATCGTTGCTCGAACAATATTTTTTTGCCTAATTGGGTAAATATTGCTTGGGTTTAAGAACTTTGCTTCCTGGCGTTCACGCGTAGCATTCAATTGTGCTTTCTCTCACGTCATTTGCTCTGCGGTTCCCATATTTCAGGTATCTTTTGTTGGGGTGGCATCATTTGCTGTCATTTCATGGGGGGGGGGGGGGGGGGGGGGGGGGGGGGGGGGGAGTGGGAATTCCAATTTGAAATAGTTGATGACCTCTCGTGCAACGTTTCTTAGCGTAGTGCGGTATGACCGCTTGTAAAATCTCTCTTATTAGCCTCTTGCCGAGTTGCTTGCTCGATTGCGTTGGGTGGGCGGGAAGGCGAGGTCTCACACAGGGTGCCTTTTCAGATAGGATTGCCACTGCACGTGCGTGCGGGTGTGTGTGTGTGTGTGTGCGTGTGTGTGCAGAAGGCAGCGTTGTTAAATTATAAGATTTTCTCCCTTTAAACTGTATTATTCCTGTTACTTTTGGCAAATGAGTCATGTAAGACACTGTCACATGATTTCTGTACCCGGTCATTAAGATGCCACAATTGTGGTCGTGGCGCTTGGGGTGAGTTTTTGTGAGTACAGCAAAAATATAGTGGAGCTGGCAAGCTATCAGCTATCTGCCTTACTTTCTGTTGTCCCTTCAACACATACCCGTATGTTTGTTTTCATGTCTTCGAAACATTAGTCTTTACTGCAATAATACCTTTGCATATTAAACTATCACACTCATTTACTTGTTTGTTATATATATATATACATATATCTTAACTTACGAGTTGAATGTGTTCCATGACCAAGCTTGTAGTAGTGAAATTAGTATAGTAGTATATAGTATAGTAGTGACTAGCGGTCCAAAGAATAAAGATAATGCAATTCGCGTGAATCACGATCATTTGCGACACTTTCTGCTTGCTCTTTGCCAGGGTACGATCTTCAAGTAAACACTCCATTCAAGATCTTGCTACAGTTTGCGCCTGTTTTGGTTTGGAATGTGGAATGTGCTGCAGCAAGGTGACTGTGACAAACTGTAGCAAGGTGACTGTGACTTGCTACAGTCACCTTGCTACAGTTTGCGCCTGTTTTGGTTTGGAATGTGGATTGAGCTGCTGATCAGTGCAGATCTATACCAGTGGGATGCAATGGCCGACCCCAAACCCTGACAAATCCTCAACCTTTTGCCTTTTCACCTATAACAGAAAACTATGGTGTAACAGTAAAAAATAAAATAAAAAAAAATATATATCTATATATATATATATATATGTATTATATTATGTATTAATATTACAAATAATTTATATGTGTATGTACATAAATGTCATCAATTTGTGTGTGTTTATGTGCATGAGACTTGAGTCATCTGAATGGGAAATATTGCCACGTACAAATCAATTACTGAGCCTCCATACAGTCACTCAAGTTCGCACTGCGACACTATACGTGCACTTGCGACTTTGCCGTCTACTACATACTCATGTTGTCAAAGCGTCAACAACACACTCACTGTTTTTAGGCTATTCTTGAATCCATACAGGAATACACAAAAACAGTGGATGGCACTAAAGACTGCATTGTCAGGTGTCAGACTACCTACCAAGCCTGAGCGACTTGTTGTTTGTGACTCATCTGTGAACAGAAAAGGGTGTATATGCAGCAGGCCTGGTATGTTTTGGAAAATAAAACAAGATCAAATCAATAGTGCACCGCAGCAGCATAAACCTTGTAGTCCCAGACGCTAACGTAGGACATGTCTGCTTGTGTGCCTGGTCACCATACCAGGACCTCCCGAGCAGGAGTGAAAAGCGTCACATAATGGGAAATCAATTCTATTTTTGTAGCCTTGGTAGGTGGGCTTAAAGAATAATTACTCAGTGAAGGAGCGGGAGACACGGCAGGAGAAAAAAAAGGCTGTCTTCAGAGTTTATCCAATGTGGTCTGCACTGATGTGAAACCAATACCATTATCCATTCAAATCTGCCATCGAGTGCTTCGGCTGTGTAATAAAAATGCTGTGTGAGGCTCATCCATTCATTTTCTGTACCACTTATCCTCACTAGGGTCGCGGGCATGCTGGCGCTTATCTCAGCTGACTCTGGGCGAGAGGCGGCGTACACCCTGAACTGGTCGCCAGCCAATCGCAGGGCACATAGAAACAAGAAAGCATTCGCACTCACATGTACAGGCAATTTAGAGCTTTCAATTAACCGACCATGCATGTTTTGGGGATGTGGGAGGAAACCCGAGTACCCGGAGAAAAAGCCGCATAGGCTTGAGGAGAACATGCAAACTCCGCACAGGCGAGGCCGGATTTGAACACGCGTCCTCAAAACTGTGAGGCAGACGTGCTCGCCAGTCGTCCGCCGCGCTGCCAAGATTCCATATCAGCAAAATAATTCATAATACTCAATTAATTGACTAGGTGGTTATGGCCATGCTTAATTACTGAGAAAATGTTGAAACCCATAAAAACCTCACGCCTTACCGGCGAACTGCCACACAAGCAATGTCACGATCCTCATCAACTCAGGGACAGAATCCAAAATAGTATGTTTTCCTCGTGACCCGTTTTAATACAAGGGTTCACACAGCCCAGCGATGCTAATTGCAAGTTTTAATTAAAGGTTTTCAGCATTCAATAGCTTTTCCCTCTTGCTTTTCTTAAAATTACAGTTGAACTCTTCCACCTTTTCTTCGTACATCTGCCCGGCAGTATTTTCCCACTCCTCCCCTTCTCACACATGCTTGCATCACAGCAGGCAGTGCATCTTTTGTGGCTGTGTGAAAAACCTGATTAAGGTTCAAGATGACTGAACTTGAAGGTTGAAATCTGGATGCATCTCTCTACAACCCAATTAACACAGAGTCAATAGAGAGCAAATTAAAAAGCCCCCAGGTGGTGAACCTTGCCAGAAAACGCCAATGAAATCAAGACAGTCAAGGCCAGCACAATGACATGAACCCTCTGGTTCTGTGCAATCCCCCTGAGCTCCCCTGATTAGAGCATGGAGAGATTATTTAGAACCTTTTCTTCTATAGTGAGGACAAATGAGGGGGAATGGTATCCATTCAAACAGGGCAAAGGGCTGGGAAAACGGTCGACTTTGGCTCAGGAAACATTGAGGCTGCTTACTGAGGTGTGAACATACCACCTCCCAAAAACAACATCCACATCGAGGGGAAAACATAAAAGAAATGAAAATGGAAAGCAACTCCAGTAGGCTGGGTTTTACGCAAACATTGGAAAATACTAACTTAACAAGTAAAATGGCGGGTGCATTATATTATCTCTATTTTCCAAGAACCAATTGCTCTCATCCACTCTCCGTGGACTTCAGTCGGTATTGTGTAATGTGACAGTGATTACGCTCGTACGTATAGTTTGTCTGTAATTTGCCTGCCTTGTTTGACATTTCCGACATGAATGTCACACATCAGCGTTGTAAGAATTTTATTATATCTTTTTATGGGACATGAGTGAAGAAATGACTATTTGCTACAATGTCGTCAGCATCACGCTTGTATAACAGTGTAAATTTACTGTTCCCAAATAACAGCAATGTGAACATTTCCAAATGTTCCTTCCCCACTGTTTTGTGACTCATGAATTAAATGTTCATTTCTCGTAAGTCGTCTTCAAAGGTGTTTCTGAGAATCTGGCAGCGCATCCAACTCGGCTCACAATCGCAGGTCACGTGTAAGCACATCAGCCCAGGACCTTCGCATCCAGCATCTTCGCCTCCAAGATCATCTGAGACCAGTCACCCGGACAGCTGCTGCAACAATCGGTTGGCATAACTGCACATAGAGTCAGAAACCATCTCAGGGAAAGTCATCAGCATGCTTGTCACCCTATTGGGGTCTTAACCTGACTGCAGTTCGTCGTCGTAACCGACTTGAGGGGGCAAATGCTCACATGTGATGGCCTCTGGCACTTTGGAGAGGTGTTATTTTCATGGATGGATCCCAGTGTTCACTCTAAATGGCAGAGTGTGTATGGAGTTGTGTGGGTGAGGGGTTTGCTGATGTCAACATTGTACAGTGGGAAGAAAAATTGATTACATTTCTTCATAGATTTGTCATAAAATATGGTATCATCATCCAAATGAACAGACTGCTTAAACCTATACCATGCAAACAATTGTATGTTGATTTAATCTATATTGTTGAAAATATTAACAGGAGAGGGAGGAAAAATGAAGTGAACCTCGAGAGTACGGCCTCTCCAAAAGCTAATCAGTCTCAAGCGTGAGCCTACCTGGAGCCCAATCAATGGGGCTGTGGCTTAAAGCTGCACTGGCCACGAGAAAACACACAGCGGTTTTGAATTGTCTCTTGTTAAGAATCATTGCTTCATGTGTACCACGCCTTGCTCAAAAGAGCAAACTGTCAATCAATGGAGAAAGTTCAGCACTGTTGCTTCTCTTCCAATAAGTGGCCGTGCTGTAAAGATGAAACAAGAATGGGGTTCCTGGGAGAACACAAAGGAGAAAGCCATTGCTCAAAAAAGTATTGCTACACGTTCGAAGTTTGCTAAAGAGCACTTTGATGTTCCACAGCACTCCTCGCAAAATTTTCAGTGTGTATTCAATTACTTTTCATCTAATTACTTTCACCTGAAAATGAGACTTGGGAATAGTGAGCAATGCTACAGTTCTTTTTCTCCATAGCTCAAGTTACACACCTTTGACATTGTCTCTGTTTCAGGGGTGACTTGACACCATGAATGCAACACTTTCCCAAATACCTTGATAGGTCAACTCGCATTGGCTCTTGATGCACTGACTCAAGCCTCAGCCCACTGCTGGTGGAGTTAGACCAAATTCTCGAATTTCACATCACAATTAAAGGATGCAGTTATCCACGTAACTTTTAATGCATCTTTTCCTACCACACTTTTCACTTCCACTCAACTTTCAACTGAGAACAGCCATCTTCTTCAACAATGACATTTTGTGGCTTGCTTTCCTTTTGGAGGCTGTCAATGACTTCTTCTGGACAACAGTTTGGTATAGGTTGATAAGATATTTAATTCATTCTAATATGTTTGACTGTATTTCATGTTTCATATATTTGTATTTAATTTGTATTAATTTCAGCGATTCTTTCAAGTACCACTTCACGAATCACTATTGTAAACTATTTAAAGCTCAGGAAGCCTTTGCACACGTTTCAAGTAATTAGGTGATTAGAGTGCAAAACCAGAAGTGTACAATACTGAACTTTATCTTAATATTGTCATTTTATGAGATACTGGATTTAAGGTTTTTGTTCGCTGTAAAACGCATGTCTCGAATTGGATGGAGACTGGACCCAAGAGCAGGCGGAGGCTGAGAGGTTGTGATGAACAGTTAATTGAAAAAGGGAAATGGAGATGGTCCTTGAGGCAGGGAATGCGTGGCAGGCGGTGACGAGGGCAGGCGGCACGGAGGTCAGAAAGGACACGAGGAATTGAGTAGGCTTACGTGGAGACTGAGCCGTGGTACCGCTGTAGAAGCTTCAATACTCTGGCAAGATTTTCCGGGATCAACCAGGCTTAAATGCAGGTGGTAACGAGGACTGATTGGAGACAGGTGCGCGGCCAAGGAAGGTGCTGGAAAGAGAGAGGGGAGGGTAGAGAGAAAGAGCGAGAGGGTGCAAAGCGCCACCCAGGCTCCAACAGAAGAACTGCAGGATGGCTCATGACAGTACCCCTCTCTCAACGGACGCCTCCTGGTGTCCTGCTAGGCTACTGAGCCGCATAAAAGTCAGATAGCAGGAAGTCGTTTACGGGAAATCCGGGAACACTCCTCCCGACCATAACCCTCTCAGTTCACCAGGTACTGGTAACCCCTCCCCCTGGGCCTCACATCGAGGATGCGCCAAAGCGTGAAGGCCGGATGGTTGTCGATAACATGGGGCAGGCGGAGGGCGTATGGCCGGAGGAGACAGGCTTAAGCAATGACACATGGAAGGTTGGATGAATTTTTAGAGACTGCGGGAGTTGAAGTTGAAAGGACGTGGGACTGATCATTTTAGTGATGGAAAACTGACCGATAAAGTGCGGAGTGGGTTTGCCGGATTCTGTTTGGAGCGGGAGGTCAGGGAGGAAAGACAAACGGACTGACCCACCTTGTTCTCAGGTGCAGGAGAACGACAAAGGTCCGCAAGGCGTTTATTCTTCTCCGCAGATCGGAGTAAGGTCGCCCTGAGGTCCTTCCACACGGACTTGACCCTTCTTAGCTGATCCCTCACCGCGGGAACCACCACCGCATGCTCCTGTTCCTTGAACAAAGTAGGTTGGAAACCATAGCAGGCCATGAACGGCGACATACCGGTGGCAGAGCTGGTGAGGGAGTTGTGGGCGTACCCAATCCATGGGAGGAATGAGCTCAAGGAGGTGGAGTTGCCTGCGGCAACACAGCGAAGGGCCGATTCCAGGGATTGATTTGCCCGCTCCATCTGGCCATTGGTCTGTGGATGGTACCCCGACGACAGGCTGGCTAATGTGCCCACTGCTATACAGAATTATTTCCAAACCAGAGACGAGAACTGGGGGGCCAGGTCCGAGACGATGTCGATGGGGATTTCGTGGAGTTCGGAGATGTGATTGACAAAGAGGTTAGCAGTTTCAAAAGCAGAGGGTAGCTTTTGAAGGGGGGTGTAATGGATATATTTAGAGAATCGATTGACAAAAGTGAAAACAGCAGTGTTACCTTCAGAAGGGGGCAGGCCGGTGATGAAGTCTAAAGCGATGTGGGACCAAGGGCGGCTCGGGATGGGTAAGGGAGGCAGCAGACCAACTGTAGGCAGGTGTGAAGACTTCCCTCGAGCGCAGACGGAGCAGGCTTGGACAAATTCCTGGGTGTCTTTAATGAGGCTGGGCCACCAGAAGTGCTGCTGGATGAACTGAATCGTGCGGGTGATGCCGGGATGACACGTGAGCTTGGAGTTGTGGGCCCACTGAAGGACGTCAGAGCGTACGGAATCGAGTAAGAAAAGATGGTTCGGAGGTCCGGTCTTGGGATTCAGGGTGAGTTTGTTGAGCGTGTTTGACAATTTGTTCTATATTCCATGAGGCAGCACCAACGAAGCAGAATGTCGTCCAGGTAAACAAAAAAAGGACCGGTTTAACATGTCACGGAGAACGTCATTGTTGAAAACTGCATGGCCATTGGTTAATCCGAATAGCATGACTAAGTATTCAAAGTGTCTGAGAGGGGTATTGAAAGCTGTCTTCCATTCATCCCCCTCTTTGATACGGATGAGGTGGTAGGCATTTCGTAGGTCCAATTTGGTGAATATTTGGCATCGCAGAGGGGTTCAAATGACGGTCAATGAGGGGCAGTGGTGATTTGTTTTTAATGGTGATGTCATTGAGTCCACGGTAGTCTATACAGAGGGGAGAGTGGTGTCTTTTTTTTCGACAAAGAAAGAGCCAGCCCCACCCGGAGACGAGGGAGGGCGAATGAGTCCAGAAGCCAGGGAATCACTGATGTAGTCCTCTATCGCCTTTTTCTCCGGGCGAGAGAGATTGAAGAGATGGCTGGAGGGACGAGGGGCTCCCAGCAGGAGATTTATTGCGCAGTCGTGAGGGCGGTGGGGGTGTAGAGAAATGGCCAGGTCTTTACTGAACACGGGAGAGAGATCATGATACTCTTCAGGGACTCAGGAGCGGTCAGGCTGGATGACACAACGCTGACGTTCCTGGGGGTCTAGTCGGGTGTTACCAATTTGCATGGGCTCATCAAGTGTAGTGGGGGCTGATGAAGCGGCAGTAGATGGTGCAGAAGGCGGGTGAGATGCTGCCGGCGCGGTGTTCACGGTGCGAGTGATCTTGCACGCTTGGATCCCCCTTTCTCGTACTCTCTCACACAGCCTGTTATCTATCTGAGTGCTATGAGAGCCTTGAGAGAGGAAGGCTCATCCCGGGGAGTGAGCTCATCATTGAGTTGCTCAGAAAGCCCATTTACAAAAATCTCACAAAGTGCAGCGTCATCCCACCCGCATTCACCCGCAAGTATCCTGAATTCTATGGAATACACAGCGACGGAACTACGTCGGGTATCTTCTATGCCCTGAACGGGGTGATTGAATACTTTTTAAGTTCAACGGAAACCGAAGCCAATTACTGGAGTTGTGCCACAACGAGGTGGACCATTTGGCTGCTTTGCAGCAGAGAATGTTAGTGACAAATGTGACCTTGGATTGTTCGGTGGGATAACTGTATGGTTGAAGATTGAACACAAGTGAGCAATTAATAAGGAACTGGCTTCATACACTAATCCATTCAAAAACAGTCTCGGAGTTGTTCTGAAGCTACTCCTTCGGTATTTTAGCTGTACACTTAGGGTGATTGTCTTTTTTGAAGGTGAACCTTCGGCCCAGTCTGAGGTTCTGAGCACTCTGGAGAAGGTTTTTGTCCAGGATATCCCTGTACTGGTCACCACAGCGTGTCATCCTTTTCCATGTAAGCCAATCTCCTGCATCCTCCTCTCGAACACCAACTGCCATCATGTCTTCCCTCACGACATCCATCAACCTTCTCTTTGGTCTTCTTCTCGCTCTCTTGCCTGGCAGCTCCATCCTCATCATCCTAATACCAATATACTCACTATTTCTCCTCTGGACGTGTCCAAACCATCCAAGTCTGCTCTCTCTAACTTTGTCTCCAGAACATCGAACCTTGGCTGTCCCTCGGATGAGCTCATTTCTAATTTTATCCAACCCCGTCACTCCGAGAGTGAACCTCAATATCTTCATTTCTGCCAACTCCAGCTCCTGTTGTCTCTTCATTGCCACTGTCTCTAATCCGTACATCATGACTGGCCTCATCACTGTTTTATAGAATTTGCCCTTCATCCTAGCAGAGACTCTTCTGTCACATAATACACCTGACACCTTCCTCCACCCATTCCAACCTGCTTGGACCCATTTCTTCACTTCCTGACCATACTCACCATTGCTCTGGACTGTTGACCACAAATATTTCCACCCTTGCTTTCTTTTTTCCCTGTAGCCTCACTCTTCTACCACCCCTCTCATTCATGCACATATATTCTGTGTTACTTCGGCAAATCCCCTCCTGGTAGCCGTCACCTTAACGTGGTGGGCCATAGGGGTCGGGTGCAGTGCGAGCTGGGCGGTGGCCGAAGACAGGGACCTTGGTGATCCGATCCCTGGCCACAGAAGCTGGCTCTAGGGACGTGGAATGTTACCTTTCTGGCAAGGAAGGAGCCCAAGCTGGTGTGTGAGGTCGAGAAGCTCCGACTAGATATAGTTGGAATTGCCTCCACACACAGTCGGGCTCTGGTACCGGTCCTCTCGAGAGGGATTGGACTCTCTTCCACTCTGGAGTTGGCCAGGGAGGTGCCGAGCAGGTGTGAGTATACTTATTACACTTATTGGCCCCCGGCTCGGCGCCTGTATGTTGGGGTTCACCCCGATGGATGAGAGGGTAGCCTCCCTCCGCCTTTGGGTCTGGGGATGGGTCCTGACTGTTGTTTGTGTCTATGCACCAAACAGCAGTACAGAGTACCCACTTTTGGAGTCCTTGGAGGGGGTGTTGGAGAGCGCTTCCACTGGAGACTCCATCGTTCTGCTGGGGGACTTTAATGCTCACGTGGACAATAGCAGTGAGACCTGGAAGGGTGTGATTGGGAGGAACGCCCCCCCCCCCCCCCCCCCCCCCCGAGCAGAACCCATGTGGTGTTGTGTTATTGGACTTTTGTGCTAATCACGGATTGTTCATAACGAACACTATCTTCAAGCATAAGGGTGTCCACACGTGCACTTGGCAACAGGACACCCTAGGTCGCAGTTGGAGGATCGACTTGGTGGTCGTATCATCGGACTTCTGTTGGCTTCATCAAGCCGTATTCTCCAACTCTCACTGGAGCAGTTCGCAGCCGAGTACGAAGCGGCTGGGATGAGAATCAGCACCTCCAAATCTGAGACCATGGTTCTCAGTCGGAAAAGGGTGGCGTGCACTCTCCAGGTCGGGGATGAGATCCTGCCCTAAGTGGAGGAGTTCAAGTATCTTGGGGTCTTTGTTCACAAGTGAGAGAAGAATTGAACGGGAAATCGACAGGCGGATCGGTGCACCGTCTGCAGTGATGCGGACTTTGTATCGGTCCGTTGCGGTAAAGAAGGAGCTAAACTGAAAGGCGAAGCTCTCGATTTACCGGTCGATCTAGGTTCCTACCCTCACCTATGGTTCAGCTGGCCTGGGAACACCTGTGAATCGCCCCGGAAGAGCTGGATGAAGTTGCTGGGGGAAAGTCTGTGCATCCCTGCTAAAGCTACTGCCCCGCAACCCAACCTCGGATAAGTAGTAGAAAATGGATGGATGGATGGACTTTGGCTAATCTTCATTCCTCTGCTTTCCAGTGCATGCCTCCATCTTTCTAACTATATCTCCACCTCCTCCCTGCTTTCACTGCAGATCACAATGTCATCTGCAAAGAGGAAGGGGCTCAGGGCTTATCCCTGATGCATTCCCACCTCCACCTTAAATTCGTCTGTCACACCTATAGCACACCTCACCACTGTTCAGCTGCCCTCGTACATGTCCTGTATTATTCTAACATACTTCTCTGCTACTCCAGACTTCCGCATGCAGCACCACAGTTCCTCTCTGGGTACTCTGTCATAGGTTTTCTCTAGATCTACAAAGACACAATGTAGCTCCTTTTGACCTTCTCTGTACTTTTCCATCAACATCCTCAAGGCAAATAATGCATCTGTGGTACTCTTTCTAGGCATGAAACCATACTGTTGCTCGCAAATACTCACTTCTGTCCTGAGTCTAGCCTCTTTCCCATAACTTCATTGTGTGGCTCATCTTTATTCCTCTATAGTTCCCACAGCTTTGCACATCACCCTTGTTCTTTAAAATGGGCACCAGCACACTTTCCTTCATTCCTCAGGCATCATCTCACGCGCTAGAATTCTATTGAACAAGCTGGTCAAAACCTCCACAGCCACCTCTCCGAGATGCTTCCATACCTCCACAGGAATGTCATCAGGACCAACTGATGACATTTCATCCTCTTTCATGCCTTTCTCACTTCCCCCTTACTAATAATTGCCACTTCCTGGTCCACCACACTTGCCTATTCTACTCTTCCTTCTCTCTCATTGTCCTCATTCATCAACTCCACAAGGTATTATTTCCATCTGTCCAGCACACTACTGGCACCAGTCAACACATTTCCATCTCTATTCTTAATCACCCTAACCTGCTGCAAATCCTTCCCATCTATCCCTCTGTCTGGCCAACCTGTAGAGATCCTTTTCTCCTTCTTTAGTGTCCAACCTGCCGTACATGTCATCCTATGCCTCTTGTTTGGCCTTTGCCACCTCTACCTTTGCCCTGTGTCGCATCTCAATGTACTCCTTTCGCCTCTCCTCGGTCCTCTCAGTGTCCCACTTCTTCTTAGCTAACCTTTTTCCTCGTATGATTTCCTGTACTGTAAGGTTCCACCACCAAGTTTCCTTCTCTCCTTTCCTGCCAGAAGATACACCAAGTACTCTCCTGCCTGCCACTCTGATCACCTTGGCTGCAGTGGTCCAGTCTTCTGAAAGCTCCTCCTGTCCACCGAGAGCCCGTCTCACCTCTTCCCGAAAAGCTGCACAACACTCGTCCTTCCTCAGCTTCCACCACATAGTTCTCTTCTCTGCCTTTGTCTTCCTAGTCTTCCTCCCCACCACCAGAGTCATTTTACACACCACCATCCTATGCTGTCTAGCCACACTCTCCCCTACCACTACCTTACAGTCAGTAACCTCCTCCAGATTACATCGTCTGCACATGATGAAATCCACCTGGGTGCTTCTGCCTCTGCTCTTGTAGGTCACCCTATGTTCGTGCCTCTTCAGGAAAAAAAGTGTTCACTACAGCCATTTCCATCCTTTTTGCGAAGTCTACCACCATCTGTCCCTCCAAGTTCCTTTCCTGGATGCCGTACTTACCCATCACTTCTTCATCACCCCTATTTCGTTCACCAACATGTCCATTACAATCTGCACCAATCACAACTCTCTCTCTGTCTGGGATGGTCAGAACTAATTCCTCTACCTCCTTCCAGAATTTCTCTTTCACCTCCAGGTCACATCCTACCTGTGGGGCATAGCCACTCATCACATTATACATAACACCCTCAATTTCCAGTTTTAACCTCATCACTCGAGCTGATACTCTTTTCACCTCCAATGGGACAGGAGACCTAATAATAATAATGACACTTAAAATCTAAGAACACATTTGAAATGAAAAGATTGGGAGTTGGACAACAATGGGAAGCAATGAGCATGAGTAATGATCTGCATTTGTAGATGATTGAAGAGACTCGGTGTGTAAGGGTGAACAGCAAGAAGCTTATAGAGTGGTAGTTGACAAATGAAAATGCAAACTCATACTGACATATCTATTTTGTCATTATTAGCCTGTTGAATTAGTTTGTTAATAACTAATTAACCCAAATGTTTGATGCATCTAATTTAGTTAAATGCATGATCTACTTTGATGAGATCCTGGTTTCATTAAATCTAATATAGTGAAGAATTTTAGCCATTTGATGTCATGTGTAAAGCCTGGATATTTTTCTGTCTGTCCACCCCTTCCACACACACAAACAGAAACACTCAGCCATAAAATTGTAAGGTAATGATTATTTGCTAAAAACAATAAAGTTTATCAGTTTGACACAACGTCATTGGAATTGGGGCTGTCGAATGGTGGTCACAGCTGACCTGTGATGCCCAAGCAAGTACGCAGCTGGTGTTGTGTGATCATGTATAATGTGTAACATGCCTTGCTTGAAGGGTTCCAAATACAAACTACACACAAATGTAATTTAGTGTTTTGGTTCTTATATGACAGTGGTGATTCATTTTGCAAAATTTCTTTACTCTGCAGTTGAAATGCAGTACTTAGTACTTAGACTATGTGACTCGCTTTTTGTTTTGTGTACGTCAGCGGAATCACTGTCGAGGAATCATATTACTTTGATGGAACTTTGCCTCGACATAAACTATCCGCATTACTGGAAACCTACTAAGTTAATGACCAACTTCATTCAGGGGGATATACTGTATTGTGTAAAATTCACTTCTTAATTGCCCGTGTACAAATAGTTAGGCGTCTGGAATGCTTGCCCACTCCTGTGTGAAATTACACAACCAATCACTTTTTTTTGCGAGTGTCTCTGACCATGAGTAAAGCTGGGTACTACACTGTCTGCTAAATAAATAAACCAGGGTGTGAAAAGCATGACTTAATTCTTGATCCTTTAGGTATTTTGACAAAAGTAAATCTCTCTCTCACTTTTTATTCAGACATTGGGGAAGTGTTTTAAATTGTGTAACCCCCCACCCCACAGCATAATAGAACTTCTTAATTGTGTCTTGGAATCGGTAGGTTTGTAGAAGCCATTTTGGGTGGGAAGACAATTGCCAGATAAATCCACTTGGTCATGAAACCTGACACGAAATCATGTCAGCATAACAGCACAAAAGAGCCATCAGAACAGAATTATAATAACTCAGAGGATGTCAAATGTATTTCATTAAATGCTGAAAAACAGCCAGACACAGGCAAATGACCAATACAAATTGAAGCAATTGTGTCATCAACATCTGTTCTGGTAAGACATGGCATGCAAGGGATAAAGATTCATTTTGGGCTGTTGTGGTAATGATGAAAGCCATTTTGGTCCATTCAGCTGCTACATCTCACACTAACGCTGTCTGCTTCAAGGTCTTTCCTCCATTTGCTAATGAGACCTTCCTCCCTCACAGCCAACCACCTGGCTGTCTGTCAGTGCAAGGGCCCTCTAGAGGTGCAGAGCTGAGAAGTATGTTCCCAGAGGGATCTGTTTTAGATTATGGTGTGGGACTTTATCGTCATCTCCTCTTTGTACCCTTTCAAGTATAATCACTCATCAGTCACCTGGCACTAAACTCAGTTTCAGTAATGATAAGTGCAAACTGAAGGGAAAGTACTTGAAGTGAGCATTTGTAAGTTTTTGTGAAAGAGCATTTGTACTTGACAGAAAAACGACACATACAGCATGTGTTGTTTCTGTAAGAAACTATTTTTAAAAAAAAACTAACTACAAAATAAATACAGTGTGTTGTAGAAATGTGAGCATTAAACAATGCGAAAACAGTGGGAAGTGCAAAGAACAACTAGGTGATCTGTAAAAAGAAACCTTTATTCCATTTATATGCAGTGCAATCTCCTAATGGAAGGATATTCTATGAAATTGGAGTTTATCAATCTTTGACAACGGAGGTAACAGTGCTAAAATGGAGTTTTGAATTTGTCTAAATGTGGAGATTATTTATTTTTCAGACAGCTACTGTACTGTATTTTGTGAAATATTATTTTCATCCATTAGCTATTGTACTTTATATTTTACATGTGCATATATAGAGATGTTTGTCATGTACAATTTGAAAGGACACAAGTTTCTAAGACAAATACAACAATGTGGTACCTGACATCCAGTAGCCTGAAGGCAACTAGCTAAATAGTAGTTTTGCTGTGTACTGCCACTGCTGCTTTCATTTATTTGAGAAGGCAAAGACCTCCAGACAATCAAAGCAGATAAAATACTTTGGAATCTGGATCAACATACAGTAATTCGTATGTTAAACACACTGGAAATGTATTCACTCTTCAAACATACTGTATATGAAGTGTTTACACACACAGTACAATACAGACATATACACACAAATTATACAGTTTGATATCCAATATGCATAGATTGCCGTAACAGTTTTCACGCTGCTGTATATTTTTCTTGCATGCATTCCCCCACGAAGACTCAACAGATACTTTGTTGATACAACTGTAACAGAATCTGCAAAACTGTGAAAAACATATGTAAAGAAAGCATCCACTCTAACGTCAGAGCAAAATCATGAAAGTCTGGTAATTAATGGCTTTAAAAAAGCATGAAGTCTGTACTCATGATGACATGAGTCACCTGTTACAAAAAGGCAATCATAAGAAAGAGAAAGAAACAAATGAACTTTTCTTTCGCTCCCTTTTATTTCCTATCTCATTCTAAGCAGCCGTGCCTCCCTTCCTTCGCTCTTCCGCTTGTGAAGTTACATTGGTATTGCTGTGCAAAGACAGCTTGCGCTAAGACTTGCTTGCTATCAGTTGCCATGGAAACATGATTGGACTTGTTCCCTATTTGCAGATCAACAGTTGAACCTACTGAATGTGTATTGTATATTTCTAGTGGAAACGGGGTCTTATCTACGCGTCAGTGAATCCTCGGTCTGAAGAATATCTTCATGTTTTTCAGAGAAGAGCGTTGTTAACAACCCCGCTAAATTTGAATTCTAATAAAAATCGGCATGTCCATAAAATGAGGCTTCAGAATCATGAAAAATCTCCCAAAAGCTGCAGGCGCATTCGCTAAATGCATTGAAACCAAGCTCTGCTCAACTGTTGACTGTCAATCAAATACCTCTAAGGTAGATAGCAGTGCACTATGAAAACGATGGTAGCTTGTATGATGTAAAATCAGGTTAGGAGGCTCACCTTAAATTTTGAAAAGCTGTAGACTATCCATCCATTTTCTGAGCCGCTTGTCCTCACTAGGGTTGCGGGCGTGCTGGAGCCTAGCCCAGCTATCATTGGGCAGGAGGCGGGGTACACCCTGAACTGGTTCCCAGCCAATCGCAGGGCACATACAAACAAACAACCATTCAAACTCACATTCACACCTACGGGCAATTTAGAGTTGTCAATTAACCTACCATGCATGTTTTTGGGATGTGGGAGGAAACCGGAGTGCCCGGAGAAAACCCACGCAGGCACGGAGAGAACAAACTCCACACAGGCGGGGCCAGGTATTGAACCCCGGTCCTCAGAACTGTGAGGCAAACATAACCAGTTGTTCACCGTGCCGCTAGCTGTGGACTATAATCATAAAATAAACACACATGCCAACTTAGACACATTGATGGCAATATAATGTACGCGCCGACCATTGCACCTGACCTGTAGGGATGAGAGGAGAAAGCCCAAAGGGTGACAGTTGGCGCTGCACCGTTCACTAGTAAAGATAACAGTTTATTCTTGAAGCCATGGTGTATCTGGTGAATATTTAGTATCCTAAGAAAAATGGTCACTGCAGCGGCGGTTGTTGTCACTGCAGCGGCGGTTGTTGCTGTTTATTCTCCATCAACATGGCTCTTTGCCACTCTATCTATTCTTCATTTCCATTTTATTTCAGTATTAGAATTGTTGAGTATTTGAGTTTGCAGATTTAAAACCACTAGCAAGATTTGAATTAAGGCTCCCACAAACAAACATAATGATGTTCATACATGCACTTGACACCAGGACACCCTAGGCCGCAGTTCAATGATCGACTTTTTAGTCGTGTCATTCAACTTGGGGCCGCATGTTTTGGACACTCAGGTGAAGTGAGAGGCGGAGCTGTCAACCAATCACCACATGGTGGTGTGATGGTATGGCCTGGTAGACCCAAATCTATTGTGAGGTTTGCTGGGAATGTCTGGCATCGTCACCACCATAGTCCCCACCTGCGGCAGAACTTCAACTACATCCCAGGTGAGGCAGGAGACATTGAGTCCAAGTGGACCGTGTTCCACGACTCTGTTGTTGAGGCGGTTGACTGAAGCTATGACCGTAAGGTGGTCAGTCCCTGTCGTGGTGCATTCCCCGAATCCGTTGTTGCACAGCGGCGGTGAGGGATGGCGTCAAGCGTCAAGAAGGAGTCCTGTCGAGTCTTTTTGGTGGTGGCACTTCGGCGGTAGCTGATGGGGACCAGCAGGCAAAGTGGAATGCAAATTTAGCGGTTGCTGAGGCAAAACCTGGGCGTGGGAGAGGTTTGGTGAGCCCGTGGAGAACGACTTCTGGATAGCTTTGAAGAAATTGTGGTTCACCATCCGGCGTCTCGGGAGGGGTAAGCAGTGCAACATCAACGTTGTGTATTGTGGGGATGCTGAATTTAACTCGGGTTGTTGTCGGTGGGGCGAATACTTTGAAGACCTTCTCAATTCCACCGACGCACCTTATTTTGAGAAAGCAGAGTCTGGGGACTCTGAGGAAGGTTCTGCTATTTCTGGGGTTGAAGTCACCCAGTTAGTTAAAAAGCTTCTCGCTGGTAGGGCCCCGGGGGTGGATGAGATCCGCTCGGAGTTCCTAAAGGCTTTGGATGTTGTGGGGTGGAACTGTGGACCAGCTCTACACTCAACCAGTCTACATGGGCTTTGTGGACTTGGAGAAAGCATTCAACTGTGGTAAGTCATTGGTAAGTCATTTGGAGGGTTCTCTGTGAGTATGGGGTACCAGCCCCCTTGATACAGGTTTCAGTCACTGTACGACCAGTGTCAGAGTTTGGTCTAAATTGCTGGCAGTTAGTCGGATTTCTTTCCAGTGAGAGTTGGATTCCGCCAACGCTGCCCTTTGTCACCAATTCTGTTAATAACTTTTATGGACAGCATTTCAACATGCAGAGTGGCGAGGTGAGGTGTTGAAGGGGTCCTGTTTAGTGGCCTCAGCATTGTGTGTCTGCTTTATGTAGATGTTGTGGTTCTGTTGGCTTCATCAAGCCGCAATGTCGCTGCAGAGGAGACAGGTGAGTGTGAAGTGGTTGTGAAGAAAATCCATCCATCCATCCATTTTCTGAGCCGCTTCTCCTCACTAGGGTCGCGGGCGTGCTGGAGCCTATCCCAGCTGTCATCGGGCAGGAGGCGGGGTACACCCTGAACTGGTTGCCAGCCAATCGCAGGGCACATAGAAACAAACAACAATTTGCACTCACAGTCATGCCTACGGGCAATTTAGAGTGTCCAATTAATGCATGTTTTTGGGATGTGGGAGGAAACCGGAGTGCCCGGAGAAACCACGCAGGCACGGGGAGAACATGCAAACTCCACACAGGCGGGGCCGGGGATTGAACCCGGGTCCTCAGAACTGTGAGTCTGACGCTCTAACCAGTCGGCCACCGTGCCGCTGGGAAGAAATCCACACCTCCAAATCGGAGGCCATGGTCATCAGTCAGAAAATGCTGGAGTGTCCTCTCCAGGACTGGAATGAAATCCTTGCCTTAAAGATTGGGTGAGAAGCTTGGTCATGGGATGAGAATAAAGCCGCGGGCCCTCTGCATCGAGAAGAGCGAGATGATGTTTTCTCAGGCATCTGTTCAGGACGCCTCTCTGGTGAGATGTTCCAGGCACTTCCTATCGGGAGTAGGACCCAGGGAAAACCCAGGACATGCTTGAGATAATGTCTTACGTGAGATCGTCACATCCGTTTGAGTCAATGCTCGCGCATGCTGCTGCCACTGCTCGCCAGCTTCTTCTTAAGATTTCTTATTTTGTTTAAAACATGATTTAATCTTCTATTGCACAATCACACTTGGACGGTTCATACACGGGAGCCTTTACCTGTTGTTCCGAGGAGCCTGGCTGAAGACATCATCTTTCATCCCAGAGATTTTTGTGTTTTTTACAACCATATGGACTACCAAAGTGTGGCAATTGATGGTGTTGAACATCCTGATCTATGTCCAGTCTACGGGGACTGCTCTCCTCCATTACTCATCCGCTGAGCTCCTGCATTTGGCTGTCCTGGCCACTACCATCGGTACTTCACCTTCACCCAAACATTATTTATCAGCCACGCTGAAGGTACAGTACATTGACTGTGGGCCCTGTCGAAACTTCCACCTCGATGACGCCACAAAAATAAAATCCATCTGGTACAAAACTCCACATCCGCCATGAAATACTGACCACAGAGTTGACTACACAGTGATAGCCAGCCTGGCCAGGTCAGCTAACCCATCAATCTGAACCCATAACACCAGTGTAAACTTTGGACTCCTCAACATCCAGTCACTCACAACCAAGGGACAGCTTGTCTAGAATCTCATCCTTGACCGGATCTTGACTTTTTCAGCATTACAGAAACGTGGCAACAGCCAAATGACTTTACAGCCCTCAACGACTCGACCCCGCCTGGGATTGTTTAACTTTGGCAAATCTCGCGCCTCTGGTCCCAGGGGTGGGACCAGAGTTCGCCGTTAACAGCTCCAGTTTTATTCATAAAATTGTTATTATTTACAGAGGTGGGTAGAGTAGCCAAATATTGTATTCAAGTAAGAGTACTGTTACTTTAGAATAATATGACTCAAGTAAACGTAAAAAGTCGTCATCCAAATATTTACTTGAGTATGAGTAAGAAAGCATTCAATAAAAAAATTACTCAAGTAAAAGGTAACTTCTGAGTAACTTCAGATTTTTTTTTTAATCAGAGCATGAACATAAAAAAAATTTAAAAAATTATAATACATGGAAGTTGACACAGACCTGCCACCATTTTTAATTGCTCAAAAACGCAACACAACAAATGCCTTGGGCCCTGCGGCAACATTATTTGCTTTATTCACTTAAATTACTTCATGAAGAAACTGATTACTGGTGTTTTCTCAAGTTAGAAGTGGGCTGAAATATCCAACTTTAGGCAGTCACAATTGAAGAGCTCCATGACAAAGCTGTTGTCTTTGGGTCTGTAAACACACTCGCGCGGCTGTTTCCCCCCCCCCCCCCACAAAATTAGTCATTTTGATTGGCTCGCGAAGGCTACGTGCACGGTCAAGTGACTGCCTTGAGTCGTCTGATTGGTGAATTGGAGTCAAATGACATTAGTGTTCAACGTTGGATTGGTGCAACGGTCGGCCATATGCGGAAGTCGAAGATGGAGTCTAAAAATAGATGCCCACGTGCATGAATGGATAAATAAAAGTAGCGAACAGCATGTCGATCATTGTAACAGAGTAAAAGTATCGACCCTTCTTCACATAAATACGCAAGTAAAAGTAAAAAGTACAGTGTATTTAAAGTACTCTGACAAGTACAGTTTATCGAAAATATTACTTGAGTAAATGTAACAGAGTACATGTAATGTGTTACTACCCATCCATCCATTTTCAACACCGCTTATCCTGGTTAGGGTCGCAGGGCGCTGGAGCCTATCCCAGTTGACTTCAGGCGAAAGGCGGACTACACCGTGAACTGGTCGTCGGATCTGTCGCAGGGAACATATAGACACGGACGACCATCCGAACTCACATTCACACCATCACTGAGTGGGAACTGAACCCACACTGCCCGCACCAAAGTCAGGCGAGTGTACCACAACACCATCAGTGACTGTGTTACTACCCACCTCTGGTTATTTACCAGCCACCTTAAAACAATAAGGACTTTTTTTTTTTTTTTTTAACCTACTTTGCTTTGTCCCATGTGTCTTCACTATCTCGAAACTTTATACTGCTTGGCGATTTTAATATTCACATGGACAACTCCAAAAACACAATTCCCAACGAGTTCTCATCTCTTCTCAATAACTTTGGTCTACAGCAATTAATTAACTTGCCCACTCACTGCAAAGGACACAACCTGGATCTGTTATGCTGTTACAAGCAACTTCAATTACGACTTATTTTTTTAAATTACCTAACCTTTTCCAAAATCAACCTCCCCTATGCCATCTCTTTTTGACAAATCAAGAACATTAGCCCAGACACTCTCTCCCCTCTTATCAACAGCCTCCCCAGCAGGGGCTTTCTCTCCCCCACTGAGGACCTGGGGCCTCATGTACAAAGTGTGCTCAAATCCAGAAAATGTAGTACGCACAAAAATATCCAGATGTATGAATCTGTGTGTACGCATGAATCCTCGCACATTTCCTTTGTACATTCCAATCAACGTGGAAATGAGCGCACATGCTGGAGTAGCCGACTCCTCCCTGTCCACGCCCACATTTAAATATGCAAATCATATTTAAATGAACCCTGCACCTGAGATCCTGATCTGTGCATGATCAGGTAAAAATGACAATGAGCAAGGTAATGAAGAAAAATAATTTTTTTGAATGTGAAGTTGCTCAAAAAAGTGGAGGTGCGCAAGAAAATCCTTTTTGGCACGCTGTCCTCTGGCGTTAACAACGCGCAAAAAAGAAATGACTGGGACAGCGTGTGTGCGGCTGTCGATGCTGTGGGGTCAGAACAGCGCGCACACGCTGAACTAAAAAAAAAGTGGTCAGACATTAAGGAGGATGTCAAGCGGAGGACAGCTGCCCACCGCCAAAGTGTGGCCAAAACAGGCGGAGGAACCGACGCGGAGGGCCTCACCCCGTTCGAGGAGAGAATCGCTGCGATCATGGGTGACGCTGCTCTCTCAGGGGTGATGGGAGGACATGGCTGACTGATCACCGCACAAGGTTAATACCATGCATTTTTATGATTCATAACAAATGCATTTATACAGTAACCTACACTCAGCCCTGTGAGATAAAGGTTCATGCGGAAATGTATGTATGGTATTTGTAATAAATCTTTTCAATTCAAATAGAACACATCAGCGTATCAAAGAGGATATCAAAAACTTGGAGTCCTTTTTGATCACTCAATTTATTATTTTAATACACAGAAGAGGACACGCACACTGAAACAAAATTGTTTATTTTTTAGGAGAAGAGGTGTAAATTATATAATTTCAACTCATTTTAATCATGTGCAACCGATGTACATGTTCAAATGAAGTAAATTCAAAGGACTCTTTTTTTTTTTTATCAGTGCAGTCGCAGCCACGCGCTGCATGTTTGGGGGATTCGGCCACCGTCCCTGTCGCCTCCTCCGGCATCCCCAGGGTCTCCGACGCAATTACGCTCCAACAACCGGCTGCTGCTGCACCCGTGCAGACTGATAAAAAGTGTCCTTTGAATTTACTTCATTTGAACGTACATTGGTTGCACGTGATTAAAATGTGTTAAAATTACATAATTTACCCCTCTTCTCCTAAAACATTAACAATTTTGTTTCAGTGTGCGTGTCCTCTCCAGTGTATTAAAATAATAACAGAAAACTGGACTCACTGTACACAAAGATGTACATTCTTAATCTTAACACGGCAAAGACTGTCTAAATCAAGTCAAATCTAAGTCACAACCCTAATCCATAAAAAAAAGGCAACTCCAAGGCACGATTTATTCTCCCTGATTGACAATATTTCACACCTACTAGACTCCATTTCCTCCAACTTGTACTCATCTGTTTTTTGTAATTCTAATGTCATTTTTCAATGCAGAAATAAAACAGATCGGACAGCAACTTCCTCCTTCCATAGTCCATACTCACTGCCTCCCCCTGTCCTAACCCATCCACTCACTCTCAAGTTTTACACTGCCTTCTGCCATGGAAATTTTAGACATCATCAATTGCTCCAAGCTCTTCACTTGCCTACTTGACCCCCTCCCTACTGTTCTGGTAAAATCTTGGCTCGCATCCCCGGTTCCCCTCATCACGAACATCATCCACTTATGTCTCTCTCCTGTTATTGTTCCCACAGCATTCAAAACTACAGCCATAACCCCAATAATGAAAAAAAAAAAACCAGTTCAGATCCAAATAATTTCAATAACCTTCAATAACCATCTCCACTTTCAAAAAGTTTGGACTCTGACCTCACTTCCAATAACCTCTCTGAACAAATCCCATCCGTCCCCTGTTTCTTCTGCTGTGCCCCAGGGCTCTGTCTTGGACCCCCACCTCTTTATCACCAATATCCTACCGCTTTGCAATATTTTCTGTAAATCCAATTTACACTTTAACTGTTACATGTATGACACCCAGCTCTACTGCTCCACCAAACCCACTGCCACTCTTACTGACCGCTTTTCTGAACTCAAACACTGCTTCTCATCTAACTTTCTACAACTCAACAGTGATACAACCAAAATCCAACTCATAGGTACCAAGTCCACAGACACGAAACACCTTACCAGGCAAGCGTCCTGGGAGAATCTTAACCAGATGCCTGAGCTACCACATCTGGTTCCTTTCGATGCGGTGGAGGAGAGGATTGGCTTTGAGCCCCTCCCGGATGACCAAACATCTTACCCTATCTCTAAGGTGACAGCCCGGACACCCTGTGAAAGAAACTCATTTTGGCCGCTTATATATCTTGTTCTTTTGGTCACGACCCACAGTTTGGTAGCCGGTACCCATCAGTTGCCTCCGGAGTCCAACAGGCCAGAAAGGCTCAATAGGACTCCTTCTCAGAATCAGAATCATCTTTATTTGCCAAGTACAGTATGTCAAAAACACACAAGGAATTATATTTTTAACATATGCCGCTCTAGTACAACAGACAGGCATTTTGACAAAAAATACTTTTCAGAAGTAAAACATAAAAACACATTGCAGAATGTAAGGTTACCGGTAATGTGGTAATACTGATACAATCACACTTTTCTAACTGATTCAGTCCTTGAACAGTTTGAAAAGAGCTGAGCAAAGCTGTGTTCCGCTTGGCTAGCCGGTACCCATCAGCTGCCTCCAGAGTCCTACAGGCCAACAAGGCCTGATAGGACTCATTCTTCCAATTGACAGCATCCCTCACCGCCAATGTGCACCAATGAATTTGGGGAATGCACCACAACAGGCACTGACAACCATACAGCCCTAGCTTCGGTCAGCCGCCTCAACACTGTAGCCGTTGAACACAGTCCACTTGGACTCAAAGTCTCCTGCCTACCCTGGGACGAAGTCGAAGTTCTGCCGGAGGTGGGAGTTGCAACTTCTTCTGACAGGGAACTCTGTCAGACATTCCCAGCAGAACCTCACAATAAGTTTGGGTCTTCCAGGTCTGAACGGCATCTTCCCTCACTATCGGAGTATGTATGGACTTTGGCTTTGCATGGTAGAGTTTTAACTTGCATTTATAGATGTAGCGACAAACTGTTAACTGACTGGTTTTCTGAAGTCTTCTTGAGCCCATGTGGCAATATCATTTATACAATGATGCTTGTTTTTAATACGGTGCCACCTGAAAGATCGAAGATCAAGAGCATTCAATGTTTGGTTTTCGGCCTTACATGCAGAGATTTATTCAGAATCTCTGAATCTTTTGACAATCATGACACTCACCTGTTTCCAATTAACCTGTTCACCCATGGGATCTTCCAAACAGTTGTTTTTATGAGTATTCCTCTATTTTTCCAGTCTTTTGTTGTCCCTGTCCCAGCTTTATTTTCAAACATGTTTCTGGCATCACATTCAAAATGAGAGAATATTGAACCCCCCCCCCCCCCCAAAAAAAAACAATGTTTCCCTGTTTGAACATTAAACTGCAACCAAACAAATGTTTGTCTTTTGTTTCTTAAATACATGAAACATGTTTGAAGATAAGTGCTGAATACATGTGCAAAGACTGAGAACAATATAGTACGATACTGAATTGTTGAGTTATGGCTGAAAACTCTTTTTCACCTTCTAAATTTCCCTGATTTTGTGGTCGGGGCTAAAAAGTAGTCCTGTGACGTCACGGGGCTGGGGCATATGCCCCACTATATAAACACCAAGTGCCCTTATTCCATGCAGTGGCCATTCGGCGGAATTGCCACATCCTTATTCACGAATAACTTCACCCAGTTCTACCAGTCTAGCATACAATTAGCCATGAAACTATGATCATAACTAAAAAAATAAAAACAAACAAAAAAAACCCATCTTCCCAAAATTGTAATGTGTTTTGTGTTATTTGGGCAACGTGTCTTGCCGTCTGCCATCCACGCACGCTGTGCTGCGAGTCAGTAGCAAAACGGACGAGATCCGCCGCCCTACGGTCCATTGGCAACGATTTGAGAAGCCACTGGAGGTCCAGCACAATACCGTTGCTGGCGTAAGCCTCATAGCCTCCTTCCCTCCACCTCCTCCTCACCTAAAAATTCATTGTGTCGGGGGCCACAGAAGCGCGTTCTCTGCTGACTTTCAAAGGAGTGAATATTGTCTCGGCGGCATAGTTTATGGTTATTATGCTGTGGCTGCTTCTCTGCAGGCCATAAAAGTCTGTGATTTCTCTGTCAATGGAAAGTAGCCATGAGAGAAGGAAGGTACGTGCATTTGATTGACATGAGAGGCAGGATTTTCAGGGCCCTTAGTGACACGCCTACATCGTTTGAGATCTGAGAGGTGGCCCTTATTTTTCACGATTTTGAAGCCTGATTTCATATATATATTTTTTTATTCATTCATTCATTGTCCGGCTTGTTAACAAGACTGCTCTCTATGATGAGTCCATTTTAGAAGACATTTTTTTTCTCCTTTTTGGTTGCACTTTAAATATCTTTGTAGTGTATTCAATTGAATATACGATGAAAAGGATTTTCAAATCATTGTACTCTGTTTTTTTTACATTTTACACAATGTCCCAACTTCTTTGGAATTGGAGTTTGTACAAATTTAGGTGAATTAAATATATCTTGAACAGGAACTATGACTGGTCAGAATCCATCCATCCATCCCTTTTCTGAGCCGCTCCTCCACACAAGGGTCGCAGGCGTGCTGGAGCCTATCCCAGCTATCATCGGGCAGGAGGCGGGGTACACCCTGAACTGGTCGCCAGCCAATCGTGGGGCACATATAAACAAACAACCATTAGCACTCACATTCACACCTATGGGCAATTTAGAGTCTTCAATCAACCTACCACACATGTTTTTGGGATATGGGAGGAAACCGGAGTGCCCGGAGAAAACCCACGCAGGCGCGGGGAGAACATGCAAACTCTACCCAGGCGAGGCCGGGATTTGAACCCCGATCCTCAGAACTGTGAGGCGTATGTGCTCACCGGTCACCTACCGTGCCGCCTGGTCAAAATCAAATTGTAGATATCTATTAGTGGATCTACAGATATCTGTAATCCACATAGCAGATATCTTCGAATGAAATGTAGATAAGACAAAACCCATACATATGATTGATAAAAAGTGATGTCATTGGCCCTCGGCAAAATGACATCGCAGCTATCTGAAATGCCAATTGTGAATCGGAAGAATGAAGTTAAGGATGTCTGAAATGTCCTTTCGAATAGCCACAACTGAATGACGGAGATCTGTAACACATACCCAGTCTTCCTGTTAAATGTTAAGAATGCTTGCCATGCATTTTCTCCCTCTGTACCTGAGAGCCTGCCTGCAGCAAAGAAGCAGCGTCATCATACAGTAAATGCCTCGTATTCTGGCATGGGGTTTGACCTGAGGTGTTCCACAACTTCTTACCATTTTTCCACAAACATCCTAAACGTCTTAGCTGCTCGAAGCAAAAATAGAGCCACACATTTTGTTTGTATTTGCCAACATACACTGTATACATACACATTGTAGGATTACAATGTGTATGTATGATTGTATTAAAAATCCAAAAATAAAACAAAATTTCTTGCTTATTTATTTTTTTATTTATTTATGTTTTATTTATTTTTTATTTATTTTTTTTACACGAGATAAGTCGGGAAATCACTTTGGGGTAGTCAAAATACAGCCTTTACAAACCATTTCAGAGCCGCTTCTCCTCACGCGGGTCGCGGGCGTGCTGGAGCCTGTCCCAGCTATCATCGGGCAGGAGGCGGGGTACACCGTGAACTGGTTGCCAGCCAATCGCATGGCACACATAAACAAACAACCATTCGCACTCACATTCACACCTGGGGGCAATTTAGAGTGGTGAATTAACCTACCACGCATATTTTGGGGATGTGGGAGGAAACCGGAGTGCCCGGAGAAAACCCACGCAGGCGCGGGGAGAACATGCAATCTCCACGTAGGCGAGGCCGGGGATTGAACCCCGGTCCTCAGAACTGTGAGGCAGATGCTCTAACCAGTTGGCCAAAACATACCCCTTAACTATACTGATTGTGTTTGGAGTAAACTTGTGGAAAACTGGGATTGAAGTGATTAGTTTTCTCCATTAACTGTGAAGAAAAATATCCAACAAGATGTCGTCCTTATTTATAAATGAATTTCTTTGAAGGAAAAGGACACCTTTTTCGTGTCCAATTTTTCCCTGATTAAGCAAGATGGAGGGGTGATTGAGAAGCGGGCCGTGCAATTACTGATAAAGGTAGTTGAGAAATACAGGGTCCCCCATCTAATTTAAAATGTGTCTGCATTTCCTTTGAACCTTATTCAACAGACCTATCCCCTAAATTAAATACATGCATTCCTCTCATTGTATTTAGGTAGGCGAGGACAGAAAATCACTACTTAACATTTCTCTCTATTCAAGTTACCTTTCAAGTCAGTGATTAAAATCTGCAATGTTACAGAATTAATTAACTGTCCATTGTACTTTTCTCTTTGCTTCTTGGCAAAGATACTGTATTAAAATGACGTAATTCGGAGGTACAACTGGATCCTTAGCATTGCTGAAAAGGACATCGAGTAGTTTCTTTGCATGCGCAAAATAACTTCTTGCACGCTTTACAAATAATAGAACGAGGGTATTGCTTCCTTACCATTATCTGTTCAATAAATCTTTAACATTACATACCAAAACAAATGTCAGTGATAACAGTGACGTATTATACACATGCAAAGTGTGACAGTCGACGCCAGATACCTGCAGCATGATGTTTTTAGGTTTGCTTTTGCAGGGTGCTGACCAAGAACAACAATACTTTATCACTGACCGAGAGAAAAGGAAAACATTTTATAATTAACTTCACTTGGAACGTGTGAAAATGTATAAAAAATGTATTATAATGCCTCTAGCAAAGACGTGCTTTCCATGCATTAGCATATGTATTTTATATGTAATTAGGTTTTGGAGAAAAAATCTACAAAAATAACAAGAGAAAATATGTTATTGTGAATAAGTGTAAATTGTAAGAGAGAAACATCCATTTTCTGATGCACTTATCCTCTCTAGGGTCTGTAACAGTCACATGGTATATTAAATTGAGTTTAATTGAATTCCAATTGAAATACATCTTACGAATACGGCCCTTGCAGCGGTTGATGCTCGGGCTCTAAAAAGCATAAAGTCAACATGTTTTGTGATTGTAATCCTTCATGATGAAAGGAGAGGGGGGGCAGAGCTAGGGCATTGTGAGGACTACTCAGTGTTGCCAGCTTAACAACTTTGTCACTATTTAGCGACTTTTCCAACCCCTCTAGTGACAATTTTTCCAAACATTGACAAGCAGAGCAGTCTAGCAACTTGTTGTGTTATTGTAGACTCTGTGACGCCCTCCAAGCAATATGTTCAGCCCTCTGCATCCAGACTACAAATGAACTCATTCACTACCAACCATTTTCAAAGTCAAGTTCCACATATGGCGGCACAGTGGCCGACTGGTTAGAGCGTCAGCCTCACAGTTTTGAGGTGCGGGGTTCAATCCCTGTCCCCGCCTGTGTGGAGTTTGCATGTTCTCCCCGTGCCTGCGTGGGTTTTCTCCGGGCACTCCGGTTTCCTCCCACATCCCAAAAACATGCATTAATTGGAGACTGTAATTTGCTCACATATAATTGAGGTGACAAATTGAGATTGCTCTAATCTGACCTTTATCGCTAACGCTGATCTTAAATCCAAAGTGATGCAACGCTGCCATCTACTGGAATCAGTTTGTTATTACAGCCATGTACAAGCTTGAATTCACAGACAAGCTGGGAGAGATCCTCTTCGACACCTAATCGTTAAAATATTTTTCTAACTATATTAGTTGGTGGCAGTCAACAGTTTTTGCTTGCCTCTATCACTAAAGTGCTTCTTTTATCAGCCGTTTTCTCCTGTGCACCTTTGACCTACGCGCATTCTCCCATACAGATTCCTGACATAGCCACCGTGCATAACTTGAGAATTTGTGCACAACAACCAAAGTGGCATGACTCAATGAAGTCTGAGAATGGGTGTAAATTATGGAGAATGGAGTTTTCCTGAGACTTGAGAATGTCATTGAAATCCATTCGAAAAATATAGCACACTTTAAATATGAAAATATTTTACGTGACAAGACACTACACTTGAAGGAGAGCATTTTTTTAAATTATTATTCTGGATGAAATCAAAGCAATAAATGTAATTTTATCAGAATACTGTGCTTTTGACGAGACATGTTTTGAGGTCTATCAACAAAAAACGGGATATGCCTGCTGTTCTGGAGATCAGTGATGCCCATCCTTCTTTGCGCCACACTCTAACGTATTTGACGCCTGACATGTAAGCAAATTAAAACAAACGCAGGTGAAAAAAAAAGGTCTGACGCTGTTTTTTGCCAATTAATATGAAACAATATGACTGCGCTCGGTCATGTCGTAGGGGCAAATTATGGCCTTTGGCAGTCGGTGAGCCTTATGTGCTAAGGCAGTGGCAGTTCTGGGGAGACCAGCAGTGGGCTTGGCTCCATCTGTGCACCCCTCCAAACTCGGCACCCTCACCCCCTGCCGATGAAATTGAATGGACTCAAAATGTTTCGGACAGGATAAGCCCTCCAACGCCAACCTCATCTGACATTGAGCGAGAGGTGGTGTTCACCCTAACCCATCCTCTGCTGGGCCTTTTTGAGGATGCAGTTGATGTTGGTCTCCCACCTCAGGTCTTGAGAGACTGTAATTCCCAGGAACGTCTCGACAGTTGGCACAGGGCAGGTGGACAGCGTAAGGGGCAGCTGTGGCAAAGGATGTTTCCTGAAGTTCACGATCATCTTCACAGTCTTGAGCGTGTTCAGCTCCAGGTTGTATCGGCCGCACCAAAGACCCAGCTGCTCCACTTCCTGTCGATACGCAGACCCGTCACTGTCTTTGATGAGGCCGATGACTGTGGTGTCATCTGCAAACTTCAGGAGTTTGACAGCCGGGTGCTTTAAGGTGCAGTCGTTCATGTAGCGAGAGAAGAGCAGCGGAGAGAGGACACATCCTTGGGGTGCCCCGGTGTTGATGGTGCATGTGTATTTTTTCGATCAGTCGAACAGAACAAAGTTTCTAGAGGGGAGAGAGAAACGAAGACAAAAGGCAAAGCACTAATTTTAAACACATTATAAATGACATTATCTACAATGGTGCGTGTCAGCTGGTGCCCCCCAGCCTCACATGTTTCCACTGTTCTATTTAAGTTACTCCTTCAAGTGTGACTGCGCATAGTTTTATGAATGTGTTTTGGTTAGCTAAATTTGAGATTTGTCCAATTTTTTATTATTGTTTTTTGAGACAGGTACATTTGCGTCTTCGTAACGAATATCGACCCTCCGCTGATGGTAAATGACTCATTGCAAGCCATTTGATAGCCCATTCTTTATTGTAGCTAATAATCCAATCACATTCAAAATATCAATGTTGATGTATTTTTGAGTAATCTGATGTCACCATGCACCTGTAACGGTCTAAATAAAAGCTAAACACTGCGAGTATTATTCTTGGTCCAAATAATTGTATTTGATGTGTGCACCCCTCTTTCCAAAGCAAATTGGGAACTTGAATTAGTCCTTACCTCACAGAGTGTAGCACTACTGCCCCATACAACACTCATATTTAATGTTTCATTGTTGTAGATAATGTAATGACTTACTTTTCTCATCCTGTGTACAATTAGTGCTTTTGTCTTTTTTTCTCACTCCCCTCTAGAAACTTTGTTCTGTTCGACTGATCGACTGATTCTCAATAAATATCCATTATGATATGAAGAAACTACAGCGGCAGCTTAAAAACTCCACTGTGACACAGTAAAACTGTTCCGGGATAAAAGGGGTACAGAGGCTCCATTCTGCTTAACCTAAGAGCCGAACTAGATGGCTAGATTTGTGTTAAGTGTTTTAAGGTTTATTTAAGACCTAAGGTTAATACAAACAGTTGCATATTTTATGGGATATAAATTATACACGAGTTAAACAACGGAATATTGAATGCACAATTGTAACTGTGTCATTTAGAATTAAGCTGGGTTTCGGGGCACACATGAAAAGCCGAAGAAAAATAATTTTAGAATTAACTTGGATTTGAATAATGTGGTTCAAGGGACCCAGGGAGGCTTGGCTGAAGTAAGACAGAATATATGTGCATGAATGAGAGGGGTGGAGGTGGAAGAGTGAGGCTACAGGGAGAAGAGACAGCAAGGGTGTAGGACTTGAAATACTTGGGGTCAACCGTCCAGAGCAATGGTGATTGTGGTCAGGAGGTGAAGAAACGGGTCCAAGCAGGTTGGAACGGGTGGAGGAAAAAAAATAAAATCTCTGTTTAAGTGTTTCTCCGCTTATTTCATTTGTGCTTTTGGAGATGTTGAGATGCATCACCTCCACTGAAGCCGAGCATACAGTGCTTCCTGAAAGTTTGGGAAAACCTCCTGACATTTTCACTCATTTTGTAAAAAAATGATTATTGTACGTGTGCAAAAGAATGTGAACCCCCAGTTGCATTGGTTAAATCCAGCAGGTAAAAGGCACAATCTTTTGGGTGCTTATTAAATCATTTCAAGCAGACCAATGAAATAACCTAATCAATAGCGATGCAAGCAACCAAACCAACTGTGGTCCCGTACAAATCAACAAAACCAAGCGCAAAGGAGATAGCCGAGGAGATGAAGAAGAGGGCATTGACAGCCCATCCATCTGGGGAAGGCTGTCAGACCATTCGTGAAAGATTCCCGCTCCATCCATCCACTGGTAGACAAAATCATTTATTAAATTCAGTTATCAGTTTTTGTGGGGGGGGGGGGGGGACATTTGTTGGATTAAATAATAAAAATTTACCTCTTTTTTGTGTGTCTACTATTTTAAAGGTACAGTATGCTTTACAAATTAGGATTTGGAAGTATGTTTGCTTTTTTTAATCAAAAAAGTGACTGTGTCAGGAGGGTTCACTAACTTTCAAACTGCCCTGTATATGTATTTACATTGCGCCATCCTACTCATCAATCGTCACGTATGTCCTTAAACATGTCTATGCCCATAATTTCTCACTAATAGTCTGCTAACAACCATTAAACACCAAAACAAAACCAAGAAAATTATTCTGGGTGATGCCATCAAGCAGTAAGCAGTTCATCACTCCAGATATGTTAATTTCGGCTCCAAATAATCAATTCTGATGTTCAGTAAGTTTTATCGGTCGTAGATCTCCAACGCAACATTTTATCCGACTGTTTTATCTGTAATCATGATCACTTGACACTCGGCACATTCGGTCACTGCTTGTTCTGCTTCAGCATGTAAGAAAGAAAGAAATTATCTTCGTGCTATTTTTTTCCAACTCTTTAGAATTCCAGTTGGTTTCCTGTTATTGACTTTTAATGACCACTTTCTTTCAGTACTTCTTGAATGTGTGTTACATTACAGTCATCCATTAACCATCTTTTTTTACCTTGTCCATTATGTTAAATGTAGACTGTCGTGTCCATGTCATTCGGAGTACATTAAAGAAACTGTCATTTTGGGTACTCTCAACTCATATTAGCTTGGTGGAAGAGAAAGATAGTATTCTGACTTATTCTGTCAGTCAGTCTTTGAAGAGACTGTCTGAAGTGCAGTGGATGCCAGTTTGGGAGTTTTAGACCGAAATATACGTAGAAAAAGTGAGTTCCAAGCAGGGGCGGGCGCTGCATTTCGGACATGGGCCTTCACTCAACAGCCAAATATTGACCTCGAACCAACCACCCCTGGAGACGGACGGATGTACAACGACGGGGAAGGAGTTCCATCAGACCACCCTCAGAATATGAGTGTGAATGTTTATTATGTGCCCTGCTGTGAGTGGCTGGCGACCACTTCAGGGTGTACCCCGCCTCTCGGCCAAAGATAGCTGGGATAGGCTCCAGCACACCCGCGATCCTAGTGAGGATAAGGGTTACGGAAAATGAATGGATGGGATCTGGAAACTTCCAGCCTGAAACCAATCCTACGATCCATTTTTTAATAAACCAGGATTACTCAAGTCAAATGTGCTATTTTAGTAGGCAAAAGTCCTACTGTGGTTCTAATGCCAAATCTCTACAGTACAGCGTTCACAATCATTATGATCTAATAACAAGACAAAAACCTAAAAATGTTCAATCATACTCACCAGAGATGTATATTATTTATAGTTTTTTGCTCGCCTGTGTGTGTTGGGTCTGATCAAGCCAGCTGTACATAGTTGTTGAAGTGGCGAATCACCGTGGGCCCGCTAGCTACTGCTGTTTATTCATTCTGAAATTTAATTGGTTCAGATTGTGTCAAAAAAATAAAAAATAAAAACAAGTGACATTTCTATTGTGTGTTTTTGGCATTGGCCAGCAGTCTTGAGTCTGAAGGCCCTTGGAAGATTAGATGCGTAAGGGTGCACACAAAGAAGCTGAATTCTGATTGGACCACAAAAAAAAATAACCCTTAAAAGACAGAAGGCTGCTCAGCAGAGACACACGCTATGAAATGAATACAAGAGACTGTTTGAAATCAATTACTACAATTTTATGGAAGTTGTAAATGTAGGTCAGTGCTTTTGATTCGGGTTAGGCCAGCAGAGAAGACTCTGAAGGCCCCCACGTCACGCCACTGATGCCAAAGTCAGTTGATTTTGTGCCAATAATCCACTTTAAGATATTGAAAACTAAGATAACATACTATATGACAAAATTAATCTCAATCGAATTACTAGTCCCTCAATTTAAGGAAGTACATTAAAGCCACTGTAAATAAGTTGTGTACGGTAGGGTATGACAACTGTTATAGCTGTATAGAAATTGAGAGAGAAAAACAGGACTACTTCAGATGGAGCTTGGATCCTATGCAAAGTATACATAATTATTTGTATTGTCATGATATTGCACACATTTTTAAGTGCATACACTACACTTAAAATGTACCTTCTGCATTTAACCCGACACAGTAGCGGTGCGCACACTGGAGCAGGGAGCGACTTCGTGATCGCACGGAGCAGTTTCAGAGCTTTGCACAGGGGGGACTGGGATCCCCACAGTGACAGCCTCTGTTTTTAACCACTCCTCCACAGCTGCCCCTATGCCTATTAATCTAATCGGCTCATAGTAGATGTGAAATTTAAAGAAATGTTCCCAGATGGATCTTTCTTTGTGAAACAAAGCATCTGGTATCTCCAATTACTGTGCTGGCAGGTGTACGTGAAATTGCCACCTGAAATGTTGCCATGACAACAACATGAAAGAAACAAACTATCTGTCATGTCACTATGGTAATTGATTCCATCAAGCCCTACTCTGTTAAGGGCTGGTAAATCTGTGCAAAATGAATTATCCGTGCGATGACACACATTTAATAATCACAAGCATTCATAGCCCCAAATTCAGAGCTCGGCCACTAAATGAACACTCCACAATTCCTTGATTGAGCCCTAACGAGTGCTGGCTGCTGTTTTGACTGACTGTCTGTCGGTCTTGTCTGTCTGTTTTGTTCTTTCGGTCACGACCCACAGCTCATGACCATAGGTGAGGGTAGGAACATAGATCGACCGGTAAATCAAGAGCTTCGCCTTTTGACTTCGCTCCTTCTGATACAGAGTCTGCATCACTGCAAATGCTGCACAGATCCGCCTGTTGATGTCCCGCTCCATTCTTCCGTCATTCGTGAAGAAGACCCCAAGACACTTGAATTCCTTCACTTGGGATAGGATCTCATTCCCGAGGTGAAGAGAGCACACCACCTTTTTCTGACTGAGTACCATGGTCTCAGATTTGGAGGTGCTGATTCTCATGGCCCCCTCCTTGAGCCGTCACCTTATTGTGGAGGAGGGGTTTGTGTGTCCCAATGATCCTAGGAGCTAAGTTGTCTGGGGCTTTATGCCCCTGGCAGGGTCACCCATGCCAAACAGGTCCTAGGTGAGGTGAGAAAAAACAAACAAAGGACAGACATTGGCAAAGGAAACTGACTTGTGATGTGAGGTTTGTAGCGAGCATGGGATGACAATGCGTATTGCTGGAATTCCTGTTCTCGTTAATTTGAAACTCAAATATGCACTAATTTGTACTTTAGTAGACCACAATGTTGGATTTACGTGTGGTGACCAGGCAGGCGGGTCGACCTTCCAGGGGTTGGCAAGGGCGCTCATGAGGGATGGTGTTGCAGAAAAAGGAAGGAAAGAAAAGAGGATAAGACGCACTTCAAGTGGAGGTTGGCTGGCGCGCTGGCAGTGGCAATGCTTGCCACGCTTTCAGGGCAAGCTCGCACCGCAATTGCTTCCCAACGGAGCCTCGTCCGTAAAATGCCCCACACCCAAAAGGGTTGCGGTGGGTAGTTAGCAGGTGCCTTCTGCGGTCCACGCTTGGCAAGCTTCCGCCACCTCGTGGTGAGAGGTTGGGAGCTCCCCGGGCTGGGCCAGGCCGGCAGGTGGAACAACGAAAGAGTGAGAGAGCGAGCGAGACAAAGAGCCAGAGAAAAAGGAGCTTCAGCCTTTTTATCAGCTTCAGAGAGCGAGGCCGGCCCCTTTTGACCAAATGGAAGGCAGACTGCGCCTCGAGAATTGGATTTCATCTTCGTATAATTTGTGGTTTAAAAGCATCCATCCATCCATCCTTCCATCTTCTGATGCGCTTCCCCTCACAAGGGTCACGGGAGTGCTGGAACCTATCCCAGCTATCATCGGGCAGCAGGCAGGCTACACCCTAAACTGGTTGCCAGCCAATCGCAGGGCACATATAAGCAAACAACCATTCGCACTCACAGTCACACCTACGGGCAATTTAGAGTCTCCAATTAATGCATGTTTTGGGGATGTAGGAAGAAAGCGGAGTGCCCGGAGAAAACCCACGCAGGCACGGGGAAAACATGCAAACTCCACACAGGCGGGGCCGGGATTTGAACCCCGGTCCTCAGAACTGTGAGGCAGATGTGCTAACAAGTTCTTCACCGTTCCACCAGTTTAAAACCAGTGGAATAAAATATTAATTATTGGATTTAAGATAACGAGACCATTATTCAGAGTTGCATTGTCACACGCTCATCGTCTTTAATACCTGTAAACGAATGTTTCAAATGTTATGTGATTGTTGAGAACACTAACATTTGCAATGTGGTGTGGAGTGAAAACATTTCATCCGCTTCAGTTGACAACAGATTCGACATCAGACATTCAAGTTTGCAGAAATACAGTCACTAGTGGGGTTCATGTAAAGTTCTTAAAATATGAAATCTCAGTCAAGTCCGGTAAAGACTGTGGTTAATGAACCCGCGTCTGCACCCGCGTCTGCAGTGTCGGCGTGCAACAGCGGATGTCTGTATCTTGCTTTTGCGAAGTCTGTATGCGAAGTTGAGTCTCGCCACTCTGTGGGTGTCTATCTCGGCGCGGAGAGCGGCGGTCGCCGGAGACTGGGGTGCTGGGTGACTCGATTCGGAAAAAGATACGAGAAGAATTGAGAACTTACGTTCGGCTTGTTCAGAAAACGCTTGAAGCGGGACATGGAATAAAAAACGTAAAACGTGCATTAATTCGCCACAAGAAAATAATTTTTGGTTTGAAAATGGAAGAAGGTACGATATGTTACAGCCGCCAAGAAATGGATGGAAATACAAGCAGTTGAAGTTGAACGCCGAATAAAGCTTGCCTGGCAGGCTTATGGAAGGCTTCGTGTTATATTCAACAACAATCTTCCCATTTGCTTGAAAAGAAAAGTTTTCGATCGATGTATTTTACCAGTCCTCACTTACGGTAGTGAAACTTGGACTACGAATGCCAAAGTTATACAAAGACTACGTGTAACCCAAAGGAACATGGAACGCCAAATGAAAATAAGCATTTGCAATTGGTGCTGTCATTCAACAGCAGGTAATTTGCAGAAAAAAACAAACAAACTGAACTGAACGCTGAATTGCTGAGAAGGGGAATAATACAGGGCCGCCCCTGACCAAATTGAGGCCCTAAATGAAATTTTATTTGGAACAACATCCTCAACATTTTGCCAAACAATTGACAGGACATATAACATAATGTATTGCGTACTACATATTTTTCAGTGTAAAATACGGTCAAAATAAAAGGAAAACTAAAGTATCAATATTCAAAGTACTTTCAAATTTTTTAGTGAATTTTTGATGCAGACTTATAACCAACCATTCCTTCCCCTCAGCTTCAATGTTCTCGACACGGCTGCACTTTTTGCATGTGGAGATAAGCCGAGACTGCTTTTTTTTTTATTAACACCGCTGTCGCTGTTTGCACGTGGCTATCTCTGAAGCAGGTGCGGAGAGAAGCTTTGCATTTGTAAGCCATATTCAAACATAGAGGGGATTACATCTATTCCTCCAGCGCTATAGAACCGTCCCGCTGAGCCCAAGGGCTTATTTAACACAGGTTCAACATCACAGACACATCTGTAGGCAACCGAATGAACCGAGATAAAGTGGGGAACCATCAGATTTGGAAATGTGAGAGAGGTGGTACAATACAGTGATAAAGCTAAGCTGGCAGGCGAGAACATGCCAGAAAAAGATAAAGATGGGTCAAATATTCAGTATGTATTTGTTAAAATCGAAAACATATACATATCTGCGATGAATTGGCTAGTCAAGGATGTACCCGGCCTCTACCCCGAAGTCAGCTGGGATAGGCTACAGTTACCTGTGACGCTGCACGGGACAAGGGTACTATAGAAACGTGGAATGGATTGATATATTGTCCATATATTTTTTTGGAAGAGTGGATAAAAGCCATGAAACAGCAGTGATTAAGCATGTGATATAGTGGAGACTGCTTTGAGCGTTTGCCTCACAGTTCTGAGGACCGGGGTTCAATCGTGCATGTTCTCCCCGGGTTTTCTCCGGGCGCACCGGTTTCCGGCCACATCCCAAAAAACAGGCGTGGTAGGTTAATTGACGATTCTAAATTGCCCGTAGGTGTGAATGTGAGTGCGAATGGTTGTTTGTTTGTATGTGCCCTGCGATTGGCTGGCAACCACTTCAGGGTGTAAGTTAGAACTAACAGAGAAACTTGATAAAATCCTACTTTGATTTGAAGATGGTTGCTGTTGTTATTGTATAAAAACTTGAACAAAGCACCTTAAGGAAGAAAAAAGAATAAAGCATACTACAGGTACATTAAATTAGAACTGTGCCAAAAGCGCAATTTAATTAGGTCGTACAATTGAACAAGTGAAACTCGTTTTAATAGAGATGCAAACACATTACACGCACTCAGAGTGAAATATTACAGATGGTTTAAGTTTGATATAACTGTGCTTCATGATTTTATGTATCCATCTAATTTTAGGTCTTCGCCGTGGTCGCTTTGTGTCCATTGGTATCCAATTGATAGTTTCTGTGGTCCACCTCTTCGGCCAACGTGGCCAGCCCATTTCCATTTTTTGTTTTTTTTTAATGACATTGGTAACTCGCGTCCGCTGTCTTATCCAACTGCATCTTTTCTTGTCGCGAATGCTAATTTTCAACATTTGGGTTACACGTAGTCTTTATATATACCGTATTTTCACGACCATAAGGCGGGCCGTATTAAAAGGCGCAGTCTCAGTTACGGGGTCTATTTCTGTATTTAACATATACACAAGGAACGTGTATTATTGGGCGCAGGCATGGTAAAACATTAATCCATTGTTCGAGTTGGTCTTCCAACTCGGGCCACCTCGCCTTGTTTCCGTGGAAACTCAGCTTCATCTTCTTGACTCGGCGAAGCTCGTTTTCCTGTTTCCTCCGCTTGCAAACCGTGGATACGTTGATTTTGAATTCCCTCGCGGCTGCTCCATTCCCATGTTCCGCCGCGTAACTGATAGCTTGCAGTTTAAACTGTGCTTCGTAAGCGTGTCTCCTTGTAGGTGCCATTTTCGGGGGTCCGTAGCCAAACCGATGTTGTTTTGCACAATGCACATACCGGCGCTATATACCTACTGGGGGCGTGCCTTCAGCGTCCTCCTTCAAGCGCACCCTTCCCCCTTTAGCGTCCGCATGCTGTCCTCAGCCACGTCCGCCTTTCCTCTATATAAGCAGCGTGTCGGCAGGAAATGCTCCCAGTCAGTCAAGCGGAGCGCTCATCAAAGTCACACAACAACATTTACATATTTTGGAACTTGATGCACACTTAAGTGTGCATCGAGTTCCATGCCACAGGCAATCACCCTGTGGCATTGCCTGGGAGTTATGGAAGCCCAGATTTCCTTGATGCTTGCTGTCAGTTCTTTGTTTTTGGGTCTGGTGCCCCTCATTTCCCTCTTGATAATACCCTATAGATTTTCAATGGGGTTTAGATCAGGTGAGTTTGCTGGCCAGTCAAGCACTGTGATGGCATGGGCGTCAAACCAGGTGCTTTTGGCGGTACGGGCAAGGGAAGATGAAATCTGTGTCTTCATACAGATCCTCAGCAGAAGAAATCATGAACTTTATGGTAGACTGTTGCGATGACCTTGGATTTAAGAAAGCAGAGTTTACTAACACCTGCACTGGACATTGCACTGCAAATCATGACTCACTGTAGATATTTCACACTGGACCTCAAGCAACTTGGGTTCTGTTCTTCACCCGTCTTCCTCCAAACCCTTGGACCTTGATTCCCGAATGTAAGGCACACTTTTCTTCTCCTTGGCCAAGTTGAGACGCTTCCTACGTTGGCTCAGAAGTGGCTTGACCCGAAGAACCCGACAATTGTAGCCCATCTCCTGGAATGCATCTGAATGTGGTTGTGTTTTAGTGTGTGGCACTCAGTTTAAAACATTCCTGGCCTGCAAGATTTGGGCTGATTTCTTCACAGTATTCAAATTTTTGGAATTCCTGATTTTGTGGGTTTTATGAGGTGGAAGCCCAAATTATGTAAAAATAAACAAATAAATACTTGAAGTTGTTTAAATTGAGGGTCTTGAATCTATAATCCATGAAAGTTTAACTTTTTGAATGGCATTATGGAAGTTAATAAACTTTTTCATGATAAAAAATGTTTTTGGAGAGGGTCCGTATATATATATTTGGGGTGTTACAAATTATTGATTCTGCGATACATCACCATCTTACATTGCGCAATTCTCGTATCGACTCAAAATGTGTCCTCATCGATGTTTATCCATGCATTTTTGCCCGAAATATTCAATGCAGCGTCTTACTTTTGTGCTGCAGCTAAACTCCCGTCCACCAGATGGGACACACCACATCAGAGCCTTGCAGCCCGCCAAAGAAGAATTAGAATCTTGCGGGACTTGGCCTGGCTGGCTTTTTTTTACACTGAAGTCTACTGTAGTCTCGCGGGGTTTTGAAAAAAAAGTAAAACTTTAACATGGCAGAGAAGGAGCTACGAGATGAGACTCTGAATTGCCCGTTAGTGTGAATGTGAGAGCGTATGGTTGTTTGTTTATATGTGCCCTGCGATTGACTGGCGACCAGTTCAGGGTGTAGTCCGCCTTTCGCCCGAAGTCAGCTGGGATAGGCTCCAGCGCTCTGTGACCCTAACCGGGATAAGCGGTGTTGAAAATGGATGGATGGATGGGATTAAAAGCATTTCAGAACAGCATTATCATTCAACAAAACATAACCATAAAGAAATTAATGATGGTTGTTGTTCATTCATTAGTCATATTTAAAAAAAACTATTTCACAAATTCTGCCTGGGCATGTAAACTTATGAGCACAACTATACATATATGCAGTCATATGTACATATATATATATATTCAGGGTGTACCCCGCCTCCTGCCCGATGAAAGCTGGGATAGGCTCCAGCACGCCCACGACCCTAGTGAGGAGAAGCGGCTCAGAAAATGGATGGATGGATATATATAAACACACACAGTGGCTGAATTATGCAGCTGAATTATGCATATCACCATTTTCTCACTCAATATACTTCCAAAGGTGCTATTGACATGAAGATTTTACCAGATGTTGGGAACAACCCAAGTAATCCAGACATACATAGAAAGCAGAAGTCTTTCAATTCACTTTCAATGCTAGTGATTTCATGTTTTTAAAAGATGCACAAATGACAGTTGATATAATGTATAGCTGTGTCTGCATTCATGAATAAGTGTCTCTCAGTAAGAAAGAGACAAACTGCAAGATGGGAAAAGCCGAGCCAGTGAACAGGAGCACTGCAAGGCATGAATCATTCTTGTTGACAAGGAGACAAAGGTCTGAAACATGTAATAGCTCTAGCTCTTACTGTGAATCTGTCACTGTGGTCTCAAAGTAGAATTTTCCACAGTGCTTTATGTGGATGTGTGTACGATGAGGAGAGCTAAAATTCTCCATTTATGTGAAGGGCACCTCTGACTTCAGCACTATTGGTGAATAGAATAAAATTATATTTATCAGTGATGCACAATATTAACAAGCTGATGCGTTGGTAAAGACAATGGTCATTGGTGAGAATAAAAACAATGCACATGCACTTTGGCTATTGCAATGGATTTAATGATTCATAAGAAATCAGCTTATTTTGTCTGTTAAAAAAACATCTTCAGTCAAATATAACATCCTAAACATACTGTGTATACTGTGTGTGCATGTGTGTATGTGCATATATGTATGTATATATATATATATATATATATATATATATATATATATATATATATATATATATATATATATATATTTATCTTCTTCTTCTTCGTTTCCTTTGGGCTTGTCCCTTTAGGGGTTGCCACAGCGTGTCATCCTTTTCCATGTAAGCCTATCTTCTGCATCCTCCTCTCGAACACCAACTGCCCTCATGTCTTCCCTCACGACATCCATCAACCTGGCAGCTCCATCCTCATCATGCTTCTACCAATATACTCACTATTTCTCTTCTGGACGTGTCCAAACCATTGAAGTCTGCTCTCTCTAACTTTGTCTCCAAAACATCGAACCTTGGTTGTCCCTCTGATGAGCTCATTTCTAATTTTATCCAACCTGGTCACTCCGAGAGCGAACCTCAACATCTTCATTTCCGCCACCTCCAGCTCTGCTTCCTGTCGTCTCTTCAGTGCCACTGTCTCTAATCCGTACATCATGGCTGGCCTCACCACTGTTTTATAAACTTTGCCCTTCATCCTAGCAGAGACTCTTCTATCACATAACACACCTGACACCTTCCTCCACCCGTTCCAAACTGCTCTGACCCGTTTCTTCACTTCCTGACCACACTCACCATTGCTCTGGATGGTGGACCCCAAGTATTTAAAGTCCTCCACCCTTGTTATCTCTTCTCCCTGTAGCCTCACTCTTCCCCCACCACCTCTCTCATTCATGCACATATATTCTGTCTTACTTCGGCTATTCTTCATTCCTCTGTTTTCCAGTGCATGCCACCATCTTTCTAACTGTTACTCCACCTGCTCCCTGCTTTCACTACAGATCACAATGTCATCTGCAAACATCATGGTCCACGGGGATTCCAGTCTAACCTCATCTGTCAGCCTATCCATCACCACTGCAAACAGGAAGGGGCTCAGATCCCTGATGCTGTCCCACATCCACCTTAAATTCGTCTGTCACACCTACAGCACACCTCACGCTGTTCTGCTGCCCTCGTACATGTCCTGTATTATTCTAACATACTTTTCTGCCACTCCAGACTTCCGCATGCAGTACCACAGTTCCTCTCTGGGTCATTTGCTTTTTTCTAGATCTACAAAGACACAATGTAGCTCTTTCTGACCTTCTCTGTTCTTTTCCATCAACATCCTCAAGGCAAATAATGCATCTGTGGTACTCTTTCTAGGCATGAAACCATACTGTTGCTCGCAAATACTCCCTTCTGTCCTGAGTCTAGCCTCCACTACTCTTTCCCATAACTTAATTGTGTGGCTCATCAACTTTATTCCTTTATAGTTCCCACAGCTCTGCACATCACCCTTGTTCTTAAAAATGGGCACGGGCACACTTTTCCTCCATTCCTCAGGCATCTTTTCACACGCTAGAATTCTATTGAACAAGCTTGTCAAAACCTCCACAGCCCTCTCTCCTAGATGCTTGCATACCTCCACAGGAATGTCATCAGGACCAACTGCCCTTCCATTTTTCATCCTCTTTAATGCCTTTCAAACTTCCTCCTTACTAATCATTGCCACTTCCTGGCAATGATTGCCACTTCCTGGCAATGATTGCCACTTCCTGGCAATGATTAGGAATCACCACACTTGCCTCTCCTACTCTCCCTTCTCTCTCAATTTCCTCATTCATCAACTCCTCGAAGTATTCTTTCCATCTGCTGGCACCAGTCAACATATTTCCATCTCTATTCTTAATCACCCTAACCTTCTGAACATCCTTCCCATCTCTATCCCTCTGTCTGGCCAACCTGTATAGATCCTTTTCTCCTTCTTTAGTGTCCAACCTGCCATACATCTCATCATATGCCTCTTGTTTGGCTTTTGACACCTCTACCTTTGCCCTGTGTCGGATCTCAATGTATTCCTTTTGCCTGTACTTGGTCCTGTCAGTGTCCCACTTCTTCTTAGTTGACCTTTTTCCTTGTATGATTTCCTGTACTGTGAGGTTCCACCACCAAGTCTCCTTCTCTCCTTTCCTGCCAGAAGATACACCAAGTACTCTCCTGCCTGCCTCTCTGATCACCTTGGCTGCAGTGGTGCAGTCTTCTGGAAGCTCCTCCCGTCCACCGAGAGCCTGTCTCACCTCTTCCTGAAAAGCTGCACAACACTCGTCCTGTCTCAGCTTCCACCACATGCTTCTCTGCTCTTACGCACCACCTGAGTCATCTTACACACCACCATCCTATGCTGTGTAGCCACACTCTCTCCTACCACAACCTTACAGTCAGTAACCCCCTTCATATTAAATCGTCTGCACAAGATGTAATCCACCTGCGTGCTTCTACCTCCACTCTTGTAGGTCACCCTATGTTCCTGTCTCTTCTGGAAAAAAAGTGTTTACGACAGCCATTTGCATCTTTTTTGCAAAGTCTACCACCATCTGTCCCTCCAAGTTCCTTTCCTGGATGCCGTACTTACCCATGACTTCTTCATCAAAAATGTCTATTACAATCTGCACCAATCACGACTCTCTCTCTGTCTGGGATGCTCAGAACTACTTCGTCTAGCTTCTTCCAGAATTTCTCTTTCACCTCTAGGTCACATCCTACCTGTGGGGCATAGCCACTAATCACATTATACATAACACCCTCAATTTCAAGTTTCAGCCTCATCACTCGATCTGATTCTCTTTTCACCTCCAAGACATTCTTAGCCAAGTCTTCTTTTAAAATAACCCTGACTCCATTTCTATTCCCATCTACACCATGGTAAAATAATTTAAACCCTGCCCCTAAACTTCTAGCCTTACTGCCTTTCCACCTGGTCTCCTGGACACACAATATATCTGTCGGTAACACTGCTGAATTTGGCCACAGGGGTACTGTGGTTCAAATACCGGTCAGGGCAAAAAGGTAACATCCACGTGGGTCCTTGGGCACGTTGGGGTACCAGGACACTCTGGTGAGAAATTGACTACTGGTACAAGAGCAAGACATTCATGGAGCAGGGTGGAAAACAAAAACAAAAACTGATGCAGTGCTACTTTTGTAGTAACTTCAGTGAGAGGGGATACATGCAGAGAATATGGGAGGAATGGACTCTTCGAAACCCCACATCCACATGTAGCAAGAAACAACTACGGGCTCAGTGTGGAGGGAACAAGAAGAACTTGTTGTCACATTTGGCGATATTAGCGGTACAAAGATCATATGACAAGGGGGAGCCAGGACACAAGGTCAGTGTTTATTCTCGATGTTTGGGGGTGATTTCACCATCACCAAGGGTTGGGTTCCAAGTTCCACAAACAGCTCAATACAAGAGCAATTGTCCTGAGAGAGAAGATCATGAAGTCCTGGGGGAACTCAGCTACCTCCTGCTTGCCAAGGCTAAGGAATGGAGTACTATCCGAAACCCTACTGGACTACATCAACACAGCATTGTTGCATCCCGACCAAGAACATCACCGAGACCAATCGGATGATATATGCAGTGGTATCAGTTATCCTAGATGTGTTTGGTTACCAGACACACAACCAAAAGTAGCAAGGGCAACCTCTAGGCAAAAATAAGGGCGACCAGGAGAGAAGTCACCCTCCTAATAGCGTGAAGGAAAGCAAAAGTGTGAAACTGAAGAACTGCCTAAGAAAAACAACAAGCTGTTCACAGCCAAAGCACTTGAGACCGCAAAGACATACAGCCTCTGCTACCTGCCTGAAAAGGTACACGAGAGAGGTTAAGGCAAGGAGAATAAACAACAGCCAACAACCCAGCTAAGGAATACTCTCGGTGGCAAGGTAGCAAGACTGAAACATACTGGAAGAGTATCTGGGAGAAGAAAGCATCACACAATACCAACGCCCAATGGCTGGCAAGACTTAAAAGGAGAACACAGCAACATCCCAGAACAAAACCAGAAGTCATATCAGTGGAAGATATCCAAGCAAAGGTTTCGATGATGAAGACCACCAGATGAAGACATAAGTCACACCTACTGGCTAAAGAAGCTAACTGTTCTCCATGAATGCCTGGCAGCACAAATGAACGAGCTACTAACATCAGGGAGCCACCAAGAATGGCTAACCCAAAGTCAGACCGTCCTCATCAGCAATGACACCACCAAACTACTGGCCTATAACCTGCCTCACCACCACATGGAAGCTCCTATCAGTCATCGTAGCGGCTAAAATGAGTAGGCATGTGGATCAATCCATGAGCAGAGCACAGAAAGGCAATGATAATAACACCAGAGGAGCCAAACACCAGCTACTGATTGACAGGGCAATTGCCCAAGACTGTATATAGTACCAACCTGTTCCATTGCCTTGATTGACGACAAGAAATCCTCCAACTCAATGCCACATACATGGATACTGGAGTGCCTGGAACTGTGTAATCATCAATAACTCAATGACGCTGTGGAAGACAACTCTGGTAGCCAACTCCAAGGCAGTTGCACAGGTGGACATCTAATATTACATGTTCCAAGGAGATGCTCTGTACCCGCTGTTGTTCTGCATAGGCCTGAACCTGCTCAGTCAGATGATAACCAAGAATGGTTTTGGGTATCCGTTCAGAAGTGGAACAATGATTAGCCACCTCCTCTCTCCTCTCCTCTCCTCTCCACCTCCTCTTCAAGCTGTCAAGCTGTATGCCAATAATGAGCGTGAGATCGACTCCCTGATCCACATCACAAGGGTATACAGTAATGACATTGGAATGTCATTCGGACTAGATAAGTGTGGGCGAATGATATCTAGACAAGGGAGGATGATCACAATCAAAGGGATAGAACTACATGAGAGCAGCATAACAGATGTGCAGGACAGCTACAAATTTTGTACCTTGGAATTCCACAGGCAAATGGCAACCATGAGGAGGCAACTCGAAGGACAGCCATAGCCAGATATCTAAAGAGGGCGAGGCACATCCTGAATAGTCAGGTGAATGGCAAGAATAAGATCTAGACCATTAACACCTATGCCCTGCCCGTAATCAGATACGCCACTGGAATAAAACCCTGGCAAGTGGAAGAGATGCGAGCCACTGACATCAAGACAAGAAAGCTCCTTACAATGCACGGAGGGTTCCACCCCAACTCCAGCATCCTGAGGCTGTATACAAAGTGGAAAGAGAGGAGAGGGGGAGGAGGAGCAAGCATCACAGGCACTATCCAGAAGGAAGCAACAACTCTCCAAGAATACATAAAGACAATTGCCCCCAGGGACGAACTTCTTGTAATTTTCTCCCTCAAAGGTAATTTGTATGATGGGTCATCTGTGGCGATATACATAATATTTAGCAGCCTTTGGTCTTCAACGATGATAATTGGCCTATGTGATGTGGCTATCCATTTTGCAAAAGAGTTGCTTCATTTATCCCGGGTTTTTGCTGACAACATTGCCACGGGTACAGTCCTCCAGCGTTGTTTGTCGTCTTGTGCATGTTGCCATGTAGTTGCATTCTTGCTAGAGGCTGTTTCAAAAACGGTTTTGCTTTGAGATGGTATTTTAAACTTGATTCACTTCGATGAAAATAATATTCAATGCTGCAATATATGCAGTTTACTTTTGTTTTATCTCAAGTGTCATCGAGGTGACTTTTGAAGCGTCATTTGCCACCGGGCGCACCATTCGGAGTCTTCTCACTCATGACAACATGATATCTGAGTATGCTGAATAGTAGTTAGTGTTTGTTTGTTTTTTAACCTATAATGTCATCGCGAGCACGATAATGCTAATCACGAATGCTAACTGTTTAGCAAAGGCTGATTTTGTTGTCTCAAATTCTGTACAGTTTATACCATACACTCAGTACCAACATACAGTATGCAGTTGAAGGATAGAAGTACAGCCCTCATAAATGAGAATAAAATGCATGTTAGTAGTAATTGTTTTTTTTTTTTGGTGGGGGGGGGGGGGGGTGAATTACTCAAGTACTTGATAAAATATCTACAGGATAATCGATTCTAAAAAGAGTCGATAGTGTCCGAAAATGACCGACAAAGGAGGAGACGATTTGGAACAAATTGCGCTTAAATTGGAACAGGTAGAGTAATTTTTGTTTGTAGTTTTCACTGGGAGTTCTTATTAAAATTGTATGTGTGTAAAGTAGGTTAAATTCCTTTATGAAACAAAACTAAGGTTTTGAACAAATATAAGCTCTAAAACGGTTCAGATTTGTTAAATCAAAATGTGTAAAATTGTTCAAGACTGTTGTGTCAAAATTTGGCATCATTAAAAGAAAAGGGGAAATTGCAATTTTTTTTATATTTTTTTGAAGTTAAGCACTTTATTTGAGGACGTATAAATGTCTATTTTTTATTTACTTGCTCTTATTGTGAAATGCAGCCCTATTTTATGAAGTAAATGTATTGTGAAAGGTTTTGGGAAAATATGTATATATCGTTCTAAAAAATTTGCTATCGTGGCAGCGCTAAACGCATATAATATGTAAACTGAGAAAGAGCAAGAGTAATGTATAACAAAAATAAAAAAAACCTGCCTTTTTGCACCTCCCTTTCTTTATGTGTTCAATACTTTTTCCCTGTGTCACTTCACATTATTACACATAACTTTATTTCAGAATTTATTTATATATATATATATATATATATATATATATATATATATATATATATATATATATATATATATCATCATCATCATTATCTATGCACTGCAGGATGAAGGCCTCTTCTTCACGTTTTCAACTACAACCCCAATTCCAATGAAGTTGGGATGTTGCGTTAAAACCTAAATAAAAAAATAATAATAAATAATAATAATAACTAAATAATAAAAACAGAATACAATGATTTGCAAATCATTACAAAACTCTTTCCTCCCGTACTTGTTCACAAAGAGGTGAACTTCACCCCATCTTTGCTTGGGAATGACGGAGCAATTCAGGGAAGCTCATTTTCTACCCAATCATGGCACCCACCTGTTCCCAATTAGCCTGTTCACCATTCTTCAACTTTGTCAGTCTTTTTTGCCACCTGTCCCATCTTTTTTGGAAAGTGTTGCAGCCATAAACATCCAAGTTAATGATTATTTGCGAAAAACAATAAAGTTGATCAGTTTGAACATCAAATATCTTATCTTTGTAGTGTAGTCAATTAAATATAGGTTGAAAATGATTTGCAAATCATTGTATTCTATTTTTATTTATGTTTTGTCACATGTAGGGTGTAGCTGGACCCAAGAGCAGGTGGAGGCAGATGTAAAATGATGAACAGTTTATTGAGGAAAGGTTATGGATCCTGGATGTGTTGGCAGGCGGCGGCGTGGACAGGTAGCAGGCAGTGGACAGAACAGGTCGAGGAGAGGCTGCAATACTTTGGCAAGGATTTCCTGCAACAGGCAGGCTTAAATACTGGTGGTGATGAGGCTGATTGGAGACAGGTGCTGAAAACAGAGAGGGGAGGCGGGAGGGAGGTAGTACGCAAAGCGCCCTCCAGGGTACTATAATTTCATCTACCCATCTAATTTTAGGTCTTCGCCGTGGTTGCTTTGTGTATAGTGTTTGTTTATCAATTGGATAGTTGGTCCACCTTTTGTCAGCTCTTCTTTATTTTTTTAATGATGTCGGTAACTCGCGTCTGCAGTATTATCCAACTGCATCTTTTCTTGTCGTGAATGCTTATTTTCAACATTTGCCGTTCCATGTTCCTTTGGGTTGCACGTAGTCTTTGTATAACTTTGACATTCGTAGTCCAAGTTTCACTACCGTAAGTGAGGACTGGTATAATACATTGATCGAAAACTTTTCTTTTCAAGCAAATGGGAAGCTTGTTGTTGAATATAACACTAAGGCTTCCATAAGCCTGCCAGGCAAGCTTTTTGCGGCGTTCAACTTCAGTGCTTGTATTTCCATCTATTGTTACAAGTTGGCCTAAATAGATGTAGTTCTCGACGGCGTCTCGGACATAGTCCTCCATTTTGATATCTTTTTGAGGACAGTAACGATTGAACATGACCTTCATTTCGCTTTTGTTCAGTTTCAGACCTGAGCGACGGCTTTCTAACTTAAATTCCTGAGTACGACGCTGTAGTTCAGCATCGTAGGAGAATAAAATAAGCGGCGTTCATTTTTAAGTCCTTCTTTTTCCCAATTGAGGTTTTTAAATATTTCTTCAACGCAAGCTGTAAATAGCTTCGGAGACAGTGTGTTACTTTGCCTGACCCCTTTTCCTAGACTTATCCGCACTCTTTCATCCTCAATTCGTATTGAACCTGAAGAATCGTTGTATATTGATTGTAGAATGTTGATATAGGTCGGCTCTATCCCTTGATTTACTAGCGCCTGCAGTATCGAAGTGGTGGTGACTGAGTCAAACGCTTTTTCATAGTCGATGAAGGCTACACACAGTGGCATTTCGCACTCGTGTCGTTCGATTATTTGTTGAACTGTCTGTATGTGCTCCATAGTATTAAAACCGCTACGAAAACCTGCTTGTTCTATCGGCTGTGCTTTACTGAGTTTGATTCCAATTAGTTTGTCCAATATCTTTACAAAGACTTTATAAATTGTTGAGAGCAGGCTTATTGGGCGATCATTTCTTTGGTCCATTTTATCGCCTGATTTATGTTGCAAAATGATTTCTGCGTCTTTCCATGTCGCCGCTACTTCTTGCAAGTCCAAGCACCGTTGAAATTATTTTACAAGGATCTTATTAAGTTCGTTGCCAACTGCTTTAAGCATTTCAACCGAAATTTCATCCAGACCACAAACTCTTTGTTATACTGCAGCCATTTGTAAAAATAATTAAAGTTATTTTTTTCCCTCATTAATGTACACACCGCACCCCTTATTGACAGAAAAAAACTTTATTGTTGACATTTTTGCTGACACCATTGACATCTGCCTTCCCTTTTTGAATTACACAAAAATATCTGGCATGTAGACCAAAAATGAATAGAATATCAAGGAAAATGTTGGACAATGTGATAATAATGGAATTGTTAGCTTGAATGGAATGAATTGTAGAAATGTTAAAAAACACAAGAAAACAATAGAAGCAAGTGTTCTGATACCACAACAGTTCATAAAGTTGATATTCATCATCCTGAGATTCGCACTTGCTTTCACAGCAGGCTTTTGAAATGCGAGACACAGTGGATGCCATGCTGCGGAAGGCTTCAGATCTGCTGTTGATGGACTTTGGGTGATAAAAGGAGGGAGCTGAATAAAGCTGGAAGCACTTTTGCTGCTCAAATGCTACATTGAGTTTCAGCATCTGCAAAGAAAATGGACTTTTAATGGGCAGACAGACGTGCCGACTCATGCATATGTATGCAGTCAAGCTTAAACTCATTCATCTGAAGACAAATATACCTGAGTTTATATCTGTGTTAACCACCCCTCTACATGTAGAGAATACATCAACAATGGCACTTGTGCGTTCATAAGCAATCCATATCCCATAACCCTGACTTGCCAAAAATGAAATGAAGTTTCAATTTATTTTATTGTAAATGACATAAATCCAGCTATTACTGTTTGTGATTAATGTTTTACTGTCGAGCCAAAAGCTTCCTGAGCTAAGATGTTGTCAATTATTTGATTTAGGCTGACAGCATAGTTTGTTATTTTCTTCAGTCAACGTTAAGGAACATAAATAAAAAAATAAAATTTTTACATCTACAAACTAAATGGCTCATATTTTCAGATACTGTAGATATTTGCCAATAAAGTATAATATTTCACCCTTCATTACATGAAGGGGGTGAAACAAGAATGTCATAAACCGAATGGCCACACAACAGTAGCAGGAGTGGTAGTTGCCAGGTGACACCTATTTACGGCCCAATAAAAGGAGGGAATCAAATTATGTCTCCCAGCCGAGATACAAGTACGATATACTGTAAGTTTATTGTTCCATACAAGTCATACTGAAAGTGATAAGGTGTTTCAAAAGAAGTTGAGTTATAGAAATTACAGAAGCAGAGAAAAAAAAACAGCCTTTTGTTCTTGTATCTTCTTTTGTTTACAAGTGAACAGCATACGGCAGGCAACCAGCCAGTGGCCTGCTAGCACTTACCTCAATGCTCCAAACATCACAAGAGGATGGACTCAAATTGGCAACACTTGTCACAGAATATCCAAATTGAAGTGCTTTGTTCACAATAAATTGTTTTATCAAGCTAACGTGAATTGTAAGCAAAACAGGAAGTGACAACCTGCCAAAAGCAATAAGAGTGTGAAACGTTGCTAAACAGAGCCAACACTTCTACTCAGTCATCTGCATGGCATCTGGCGATCATCTCCGACTAATGGCACTGAAAGACTAACGTTGGACAGACGAGACCACTGTTGTCCCTTCTGCTTCGATTGTAAGGCTACTTATTATAGTGTGAGATGAGTTTGGAAATGCAGTGGGTTACAATTTACCCTGTTACCCTGTTGAAAATGGGGTAACATGTTACCCTGTTGAAAATTACCCTGTTGAAGTTACCCTGTTGAAAATGTAATAGTAGTGTAACTATTTCAGTTAATTCCTCAAAATAGCAATGAATTCCATTTGATGTATTTTCTGAATTTTGAATAAATGCATCACCAGGACCCTTGAATGTTTCCACCCAAAAAAAATTGGATTAAGACCATAGATCAATATTGAGGAATTAACCACATATTTGTTCTTTACACAGATAATAAACTGCAAACAAAACACAATGAAATGTAAATACATAATACAAAATGTGTGTATATGTGTATAGCGTGTGGAAAGCCACCATGTCATGTCGACTTCATGACCAATGTGCACAAATAAGAGAATTTCACTTCATATGACAAACCAGATAAGTGAATCTTGTCACGATTAGTAATCGTATATTGGACTGGACCCAAAATCAGACAGCCGCGAAGGAAATAGATGAGAATGGTTTATGAGGGGGTAGCTCAGGGATAGGAAATCCGAGGCGTGATGGTGGTCTGTCGGAACAGGGAATGTGCAGGAAGGGGTAGCGTGGGCAGGCGGAAGAGGTTGACTGGTGTGGCTGGACCATGCAGCGAAGCGAGAGACACGGAAGGAACACTGGAGACAGAGAACACAAGAGGATCAGTACAAATGCGGGTAGCCAAGTAATCAATCGAACACACTGAGAAGGAATCACCAGGGATGAGCGTTAATACTCTGGCGCTGGATTCCTGGATCTGTCAGGCTTATATTCAGGCAGTGATAAGTGCTGATTGAGAACAGGTGCGCGACCGAGGAGATGATGATTGCTGGAGAGAGAGAGAGAGAGAGAGAGAGAGAGAGAGAGAGAGAGAGAGAGAGAGGGAAAAGCGAGGCACAATGAACCACCCAAGTTTCAAAAAAGGAACTGTAGGGCACAGACCATGACAAATGTTCCATTAAAAATGTCCAAAATTATGAAGATGAAACCGTTGAAAAGTCAGTGTTCTTTTATGTGTTCCAAAGTGAAACTATGAGTCTAACCTTTTCAAAATTGAAGACAAACTAACATATTTCACCACGAGGTGGCACTTCAACTTCATTTTTGGGAAAGTATGTCATTATTTGAGACGACAGCAGAATGGCACATGACCAGAGAGAGCCAATCACAAGTGTCAGCTTTCGAAGGAGAAAGGGATATGAAAAACAATTCAGAGTTTTTGCGGTTATTTTTCAAATGTAACTAAAATAGTAATCATGGAAATTTCCAAAAGCAACTGTAATTTAATTACACATTTTCTCCAAGTAATGTAATGTATTACAACTACATCCATCCATCCATAAATCCATTTTCTGTACCACCAATCCTCACTAGGGCTGCGGGCGTGCTGGAGCTGACTCTGGGCAAGAAGCGGGATACACCCTGAACTGGTCGCCATCCAAATGGAGATTACAGGTAGATACATTTTGTAATTCAATTACATAATCTAGTTAGCTGTACTGGAGATAAATCAATTAGAACCCACAAATGCTTAATATAACACACTTCTCTGCCTCGTAGAAAGCAAACAAAATTTTCAATCTTCAACTCATTGCTTTTGTCTTGGAATTATTCGCATTTTTTTGTTGTTTTCTATCTTCCAAGAATGGGTGGCGACCGGCAGTGTTGGTGAAAGGTGACGTTGAGGTGGAGAGAAAGTTCTTTGCTGTTTGCATTCCCCTCTATTCTTCTGAGATTGTCACTTCTTCTGAATGGAGTAATACTCTTTCTCTTTTCCGTTTGGCTTGTCCTGTTAGGGGTCGCAACGGCGCGTCATCCTTTTCCATGTCAGCCTATCTCCTGCATCCGTCTTTCTAACACCAACTACCCTCAGGAAGGGGCTCAGGGCTGATCCCTGATGCAGTCCCACCTCCACCTCAAAACCCTCTGTCACACCTACAGAACACCTCACAACTGTTCTGCTGCCCTCGTACATGTTCTGTATTATTCTAACATACTTCTCTGTCAGTCTAGACTACCTCATACAATACCACAGTTCCTCTCTGGGTACTCGAAAGCTACAAAGGCACCATGTATCGTCTTCTGATGTTCTCTGTACCTTCAAGGCAAATAATGCATTTGTGGTACTCTTTCTAGGAATGAAACCATGCTGTCGTTCACAAATACTCACTTCTGTCCTGAGTGTAGCATCCACGACTCTTTCCCATAACTTCATTGTGTGGCTCATCAACTTTATTCCTCTATAATTCCCACATCTCTGCACATCACCCTTGTTTTTAAAAATGGGCACCAGCACACTTTTCCTTCATTCCTCACGCATCTACTCACCCACTAGAAGTCTGTTGAACAACCTGGTTAGAAATTCCACAGCCTCTTCTCCGAGATGCTTCCATACCTCCATAGGAATGTCATCAGGACCAACTACCTTTCCATTTTTCCACTTTAATGCCTTTCTAACTTTCCCCTTACTAATCATTTCTACTTCCTGGCTCTTCGACTCTTCCTTCTCTCTCATTGTCCTCATTCATCAACTCCTCAAAGTATTCTTTCCATCTCTCCGGCACACTACTGGCACCAGTCAACACATTTCCATCTCTATTCTTAATCACCCTAACCTGCTGCACATCCTTCCCATCTCGTTCCTTCTGTCTGGCCAACCTGTAAAGATCTTTTTCTCTTTATTTAGTGTCCAACCTGGAATACATGTCATTATATGCCTTTTGTTTGGCCTTTGCCACCTCTACCTTCACCCTACGTCACATCTCCATGTATTTCTTTCTCCTCTCCTCACTCCTCTCAGTGTCCCACTTCTTCTTAGCTAACATATTTCCTTGAGGTTCCACTACTAAGTCTTCTAACCCTTTCCAGAAGACACATCAAGTAATCTCCTGCCTGTCTCTCTGATCATCTTGGCTGTAGTGGTCCAGTTTTCCTGCCTGTACTGGAAGAAAGAGTTCACTCCAGCCATTTCCATCCTATTTGCAAAGTCTATCACCATCTGTCCCTCCAAGACATTCTTAACTAACGCTTCCTTTAAAATAGCCCCTACTCAATTTCTCTTCCCTACTACATGATGGTAAAATAATTTGAACCCTGCCCCGAACCTTCTAGCCTTACTTCCTTTCCAATTGCTCTTCTGGACACACAATATATCAACCTTTTCTCCTACTCACAACATCAACCAACTCACAACATCAACCAACATCAACCAACTGTTGAGCTTTTCCTGTCATCGTCCCAACATTCAAAGTCCTCACATTCCTTTTCTCTTTCTGCTGAAGAACCCGGTTTCCACCTCTCAGGGACCGAGGCCCAATTTAATAAACCTTTGCCAAACTAACCATTGCGTGTTTATTTTTCTCTGAAAGGGTCACTAATTAAGACACTCACACAAGATTGCAATTTGTTCCGTCTTTTTATCTCAGAGTTCAGTAAAAGTACATAGTTACAGAATCCTGCGCTGTTTTCTCTCTCCCTGAAACCGACTTCGCACCTGCGCCGCAGGAAGACGGAAAAGAGCAGTTTTCTCTCTTAGCCCCCACAATTTGTAAATGACAATAAAATTGCGGGAGGGGCGAATCTGTCATGAGCTGCCCTCTCTCTCTCTCCCTTCCCTGTAATCAGTACCATCTTGGTCGTGCACCTGTTTTCAATCAGCCATCATCATCTCTGCCTACACAAAAGCCTACCAGATCCTGGAAACCCCAGGGTATTAACGTTCACTCGTGGTACACCGGCCTAGTACTTGCATGTAAGCTACCCTTTATTCACATTATTCTGATTTCCATGTTCTTACTCGTCTTCAGTGCTCCTTTCGTGTTCCCCGCCTTGCTTCCACCACGTCGCCAAGACACGCCACCACCTGCCGCACGCTCCGTCTCAACGTCCTGCCATTACGCCTCGAAGTTCCAATTCCCAATTCCTTTTCAATAAACCATTCACCACAAACTTGCTTCAACGCCACTTGCGTCTGGGTCCAGTCACAACTGATAACTTTGTATCGTGACAGAATCATCCTCGCATGTTTCCATCTTATCCTTGTTCTGCGTCCTACACCCTTATCTGGATGTCCTCTGATGATGCCATCCTGTGACAAACAAACCACACAAGTACAGAGCTACCTGTGGCCAAGGCCACTTTCAGGCCACATCTAGTTTTCAGCAAACAGTACTAAATAAAACATATTTGGACAATATAACAGGCTGCATTAGAATGCAGTAACATTAAAGATGCAGTTTTCAAGAAGAAGAAGATTTGACTTTAGCCTCACTTCAATCCCTGGCCCTGCCCCCTTCCATCTCTGCCCAAAGAAACATCCCCAGCTCACTGAACTTGAAAAAAAAAAAGATTCTGGAAGAGACCAATCCATCACTACAAACGCTCCCTTCAAGCATTAAAAAAACAAGAATAAATGTGATGTAGGATTGAATTGGATTTTAAACACTGCTTTCAAATTTGTAATATTTGCTTTAATTTGAATTAGACATGAAAGAACAATGGAAATCTGGTTCATCACACACAGTACAGCTGTTTTCATTTTCCTCTCAACATAACAACTGATGAGAAGCTGCAAACTTGACTGATGCTGAATCAAATAAAAGATTGCTCTCACCTACCCCTACTAAGTAAAAATGTTGACTTTAATCCTTCTTAGGCATCAATTGACTAGTCAAATGGTCTGTGATGTTTTATGTATTTTTTTAATTGTGATGAATTCTCTTAATGACACAAATTCTAAAACAAAACAATAAATAACAGACTGCTGAAACAACTCAACATCTTTGCCTATGATTGTCTAAATTAGTTTTGTCATGTTATGAAGGGTTGGTTAAGTTCCACAGTATATACTGTGGATATATATCACGTTGAACGTGTACTTGTTCATAGTTACTGGCTGCACTGCTGAACAAGTTATTGGAAGAAGGATCAGAAAGCTACAGATTATGGTTTGGTTATGAAGTGTTTCAATTTGGGCTCATGAGGAGTGAGTAGGAAATCCCACTGTAGAAACAATATTTTGCCTTGAAAAGGCTTTATTTTCCCATTATTTTAAGAAAAACCCTTTTGTTGTTTCCCTTGGGGCAACATGCCTGTGAATATTCTCATTCATCCAGGTCATTTCATTCTTAGGGCATTGAATCGATCGTAACTGAGAGGCCACTGTCAGTCCACCAGAACTGTTGGGTGGAACCTCCCTCACTGATATTCCATTCAGGGCTGTTTGTTGGAGGCAGAATTATTGAGTTTCTTTGTAATGGAACAAAGGACCATTGTAAGTGGGAGAGGTGATGTCGTAAGCCCCCTCCTTTGTTAAGGGATGGTTTTCCACCTTTGTGTATGTAAATGGTCTATCTTAGAATCAGAATCAAACTCTGCTTAATTGGCCGAGTATGTTACAAGACACACAAGGAATTTGTCTCCGGTAGTTGGCGCCACTCTAGTATGACAACAAACAGCCTCTATGACAAAATATACACTTAGGGCAAATAAAACCAAAGTATGGTGAGTCATTGAGCAATGAAAGTGTACCACTAGTGTGGTAATCTGATATAATGGCAATTGTGCAAATGATGCAGAGTCCTTAAGCAATTTAAAGTGATTAATACTGCAATGATCTGGTACAGTGACGATTGTGCAAATGGATTCTCAAACACATAAGAGGAGAGACCAAGAGGAGGAGAGATCAACAACAGTATGCAAATCGTGCAGCGTGATAAAACAGTGAGTGTACAAATAATGTAAAAGTGTCCTGAGAGAGAGGTGCAAAATTGGCAGCATGTTACAGTGAAATTATAAGTAAACTGTTTCAGAAATTTATGGCAAGAGGGAAAGAAGCTGTTGGAATACCTGCTGGTTTAATTTGCATTGGTCGATAGCACCTACCTGAGGGAAGAAGGTGGAATAGGTGGTGACCAGGGTGTGGAGGGTGCAAGAGGATTTTGCATGCCCTTGTCTTAGTCCTGGTAGCGTGGAAGTCCTCAACAGCGGGTAGGTGGGTACCGATAATTTTTTTCAGCAGCCTTGATTGTCCGTTTGAGTCTGATTGTGTCCTTCTTTGTGGCAGCACCAAACCAGACTGTGATGGATGAACACAGAACTGATTCACTGACTGCTATGTGAAACTGCCTCAACAGCTTCTGTGGCAGGCCGTGTTTCCTCAGAAGTCGCAGGAAGTACATCATCTGCTGGGCCCTTGATTGATGTTGGTCTCCCACTTCAGGTCCTGAGAAACTATAATTCCCAGGAACTTGAAGCTCTCAATTGTTGACACAGGGCAGTCGGACAGCGTAATGGGCAGCTGTGGTGAAGGATGTTTCCTGAAGTCCACAATCATCTCTACCGTTTAGAGTGGTTCAGCTCCAGATTGTTTTGGCCGCACCAAAGCTCCAGCCGGTCCACATCCTGTCAATACATAGACTCGTCACCATCTCTAATGAGGCCGATTACTGTGGTGTCGTCTGCAAACTTCAAGAGTTTGACAGCCAGGTGCACTGAGGTAAAGTAATTCCTGTCGCGAGAGAAGAGCAGCAGAGGTGTTGTCCCCCCCAGGTGTTATCCCCCAGCCTCACCTGCTGTGTCCTGCCTGTCAGGAAGCTGGAGATCCATTGGAGATGGCAGGATAGACGTTGAGCTGGAGAAGCTTGGTGGAGAGGAGTTCGGGGATGATGGTGTTGAATGCAGAGCTGAAGTACACAAACAGGATCCTCGGGTAGGTCTCTGCATCGTCGATGTTTTCCAGGATGAAGTGCACTCCCATGTTGACTGCGTCACCCACAGACCTGTTTGCAGGGGATCCAAAAGGGGTTCTGTGACGCTCTTTAGGTGGTTCAGCATGAGGCATTCAATAGACTTCATGACCACAGATGTCAGGGCGACAGTTCTGTCATCATTCAGTCCTGAAATTGTAGGTTTCTTGTGGACTGGGATGATGGTGGAGCGTTTGAAACAGGATGGTATGTCATACAGTTCCAGAGATGTACTGAAGACCTGTGTGAAAACTGGATTGAGCTGCTCCGTGCAGACTTTCAAGCAGGAGGGGGACACATTGTCCAGGCCTGCCGCTTTGTTGGTCTTTTGTTGTTTAAAGACACATTTTACGTGTTGTTCGTGAATGCTCAATGCAGAAGGGGGATATATTTGTGGATTTAAAATCCTCCACCCTCATTTTTTTACTAATCATTGCTACTTCCTGGTTGACCACACTTGACTGTTCTACTCTTCTTTCTCGAATTTTCCTCATTCATCAACTCCTCAAAATATTCTTTCCATCTATCCAACACACTACTGGCACTAGTCAACACATTTCCATCTCTATCCTTAATTACCTTAACCTGCTGGACATCCTTCCCATCTCTATCCCTCTGTCTGGCCAACCTGTAGAGATCCTTTTCTCCTTCTTTCGTGTCTAACCTGGCATACATGTCATCATATGCCTCGTTTGCCGCCTATTCCTTCGTCGTACGTCGCACCTCCATGTATTCCTTTCTCCTCTACTCAGTCCTCTCACTGTCGCACTTCTGCATAGCTAACCTATTTCCTTGTATGATTTTCTGTACTTTGAGTTTCCACCACTAAGTCTCCTTCTCCCCTTTCCGACCAGAAGATACACCAAGTACTCACCTGCCTGTCTCTCTGATCACCTTGGCTGTAGTGTTCCAGTCTTCTGGAAGCTCCTCCTGTCCACCGAGAGCCTGTCTCACCTCTTCCCAAAAAGCCGCACAACACTCTTCCTTTCTCAGCTTTCACCACATGGTTCACTGCTGTGATTTTGTCTTCTTAATGTTCCTTCCCCATCACCAGAGTCATTTTACACACCACCATCCTATGCTGTCTAGCCACCCTCTCCCCTACCACTACCTTACAGTCAGTAACCTCCTTCAGATTACATCGTCTGCACAAGATTTAATCCACCTGCATGCTTCTGCCTGCGCTCTTGTCGGTCACCCTATGTTCCTGCCTCTTCTGGAAGAAAGTGTTCACGACAGCCATTCCCATTCTTTTGGCAAAGTCTACCACCATCTGTCCCTCGAGGTTCCTTTCCTGGATGCCGAACTTACCCATCACTTCTTCATCACCCCTGTTTCCTTCACCAACTTGTGCATTTGAGTCTGCACCAATCACGACTCTCTATTTGTCTGGGATCAGAACTACTTTGCCTAGCTCCTTCCAGAATTTCTCTTTCACCTCCAGCTCACATCCTACCTGTGGGGTATAGCAACTAATTATATTATATATAACACACTCAATTACAATCATCACTCAATCTGGGACTACTTTCACCTCCAAGACATGCTTAGCTAACTCTACTTGAAAATAACCCCGATTGCATTTCCTATATACACCATGGAAAAATAATTTAAACCCTGACCCTAAGCTTCTAGCCTTACTGTCTTTCCATCTGCTCTCCTGGACACACAATATATCAACCTTTTTTCAAATCATCATGTCAACCAACTCCCGAACTTTTCCAGTCATAGTCCCAACATTCAAAGTCCCCACATTCAGTTCTAGGCTCTGTGCTTTCCTTTTCTCTTTCTGCTGAAGAACCTGGTTTCAACCTCTCCTTTGTCTTCGACCCACAGTAGCTGTAGGTTAACGGCACCAGTGGTGGACGTTGTTAACCCGGGCCACGACCGATCCGTTATGAAATTCTTTGGATGAATGGTCATATTTGTGTACTATGTGTGGATGGTGACCTCAAGCGGTCAAATAAAATACCTTCACCTCAACAAAGTATCACATATTGGCAGTGTATTGCATATATGACACATACAAATTTATAAAATAAAGTAAGAAAGAATTGGATGATACTTCACAGATTTCACTTAATGAGGTTTACTGTGTTCGAGTGGATGCAAAGACAGGCAGACCCAAGTGCATGGAAACAAGCAAAGCAAGGTAGGAGGAGTGCAGCACAAATTCACAATGTTTATTTAACAAAAAAAAAAAAGTAAACAAGGGTGCTAGAGAGTGAGCAACAAAATTATAATTATAAAATGATAATGTAAACAAAAACTTGGAAAATAAGAGCATGCGGAATATACTCATCACAACATACCACATGCAAAAAATGACAATGTCCACAAGGAGTGAACAAACATGATGGAGCAATTGAAATAATCTGTTCCATTGTCCAAAAAAAAACCCCCAGCTCATAACAGGTTGACCTTTGACCAGTCCAGGGGGCCCAGAGTCAGCTGACATTGGCTTCAAATTACCCATGGCTCTCAACAAGGTAAAGCAGTAAAATTAAACGAACAAATGAATGAATGAATTGATTAATTCATAACATTCAGCCTTATAAAATCTGCATTGATGAGTCTTGTAAACGATGTGTTTACAATGTGAGCAGAGAGCGCCATAAAGGCATGCGGACTCTAATCACCAAGGGGTCCATAACCATTATGCTACGCTATGAGCCGTACACAATACTGAAACTCAAACGAGGCAGACATAATGCTCTTTACCATTTAAATGTTCATTTTGAATGCATTCACCTCTGACTCCCTTATCCCAAGGGCCTTTTTTAAGTTACACACAGCTTTATCAGACATTTTTCCAAACATGGTTTTATTTAAACATAACATTCATTGTACAAAAGCATTAGTACTTTAAGTGTCAAGCAATGCCTCAAAGTGTGACATTTTGTTTTTCAATTCATCATACAGTATTTCCTTTGCAGCTAAATGGTTACATATTGTCCACATTTTGCTTCTTTTCTCCTCCTCCGGTTGGGTGAAAAAGAAAGGTGTGTTTCAGCTAAAGATGAAAGGATGAGGTAAGACCAATGATACTTCAGAGGCTCACAATATGGTGTGCTGTTTGAAGCAGGTGGAAGCCGACCATTTCAAAGACATCTGGAGACCAAATGGCCAATGGCACTGCGTTGCCATGGCAGCACATTGCTGGACTCTTTTAACCACTGCACTCAACATAAGAAACCTTGTTGCTGTTATGCTTATTCTTGGTTTTATTTATATTGTGAGTATTGGGTACCCGGCTAGAGGACAAATGCCTGATTCATGGCTGTGAAAAATCTGAGAACGACCAGAAGATCCATCCATCCATTTTCAATACCGCTTATCCTGTTTAGGGTCCTGTGGATTTGGAACATATCCCAGCAGTCTTTTTGGTGGAATGTCTAAGAAAGGTCGTCAGTCAATTATAAGGCACAAATAAACACAGGTTGGTTGCTTTTTTTCAGCTTGTGTAATTAAAAATTTCATCTTGTCACACTTGTGCGACTCCATGTTTTAATGGTTGAAAGTTGCCATTTTTCTATCGCAGTCTACTCCACCTTCATGCTCTCCAAGAGGGCGAAAGAGATAGAATAGAGAGAGAGAGAGAGAGAGAGAGAGAGAGAGAGAGTAATTTCGATAATTGTTTTGAATGCTATTTGAGTTAGAGGTCCCATATGTTGGCTATGGAGAGCTTTGTACAAAAGTGTTATTTTCAGATAAAATAAAAAAAAAAAGACCTTGGTTTTTGTTATACGAGTGTCCAGAAAAGGCCCCTCTGACAGCTACTTCGGGTTGACCCAGTTTTGTATCCGCTTTGTCCCAATTTGGCTGACCGTCCCGTTTTCTCTGATTGCTTGCCTCTGTGTTGCAGATCCACTTTTTTTTGTTTTTGTTTTTTTGTTTTTATCTAACCTGTCCTGTTCATCTGAATGGCCAGGAAGAAGGGTGGATCTGTATGCCTTTTGTGAAGGAACAGTTTTGTAACCAGGGAGTTTGAAATACACACTCTGTTTAATTGATTCATTATTTTTGTTAATTATTCTGATGTTTATTGAAAATGCACAAAAGGGTTTTATAAGACAGACAGAGGGACAGGACGGACAGGGGTGTGAACCACAGCAGAATGATAGTCTAGATATTTGAAAGTAAGTAACATTACAAAGCCAAATCATGTTCTTATATGTGGACGGGGGGGGGAGACAACCTGTGGAGACATGCAACAGCTAATCAATAGGACAAGATGAGAGGACAGAAGAGGGCAGGGCGTGAGAAATGAGCAAGGCAGTGCTACTGATGAGGGGTGTGCTGCAATGCTTTTATATTGTCTAAAAACCTGTATGAATCTGTGAGTTGATATATTAATACAGCCTGTTTTACTGTCAGGTGTCCCAGCATAAGTAATTCAAGCCTATAGTACGTCTATGGAACTTATTAGTAAATAAACACTCCGGCACACCTAGGAAGGGTGGGACCTATCCCCTCCACCCGCGCAAGGGTGGGGGAATCAGCCAGGGGGACACCACCCGATCCCAAGGGGTCAGGGAGGTCCCCCAGCACATCCAAAATGCTTCAAGCAGCCCCTAAGGGAGGGAGCAAGGGCACCAGACCACGGATTCCTCATGCCCAATTCCTCCCAACCCTCACTATACTGCCAAGTCCACCCCCGCCACACCCGGAAAGCATGGGGGCCCCAACCAACAGCCTGCCAACAGTGATCCCATGTCAAGTGTAGATTAGAGTCTAGTGGAAGCACAAAACGTGGCAAGAGAAGATGCACCAGCAAAAGAGATGACCGTGGGCTTCAGCGGATTATCAAACAGAAAAGATTCAATAATCTAGCAGAGATCCAGAAAGAGTGGAATGTGGCGGATGTCACAGCTTCAAAAACCACCACATTCAGACGCATCCGGGAAATGGATTACAACTGTCGGGTTCCTCGGGTCACTTCTGAGCCTGAGCCAACGTAGTGTAGCGGACATGCACGCCGCAACTTTGAGACGTCACAGAGACTCGTGACCACCTGAGAACCCTACTCCTCCACGCTGCCCTCCTGTGAGACGGCGACTAGGACAATGCCTGGTGTACGTCAAGTGGACCTGAACCTAATTAGCAGCTTCCCGTCAAATCTTGATTCCTGTATTCAAAAGACCCCTTCCCGGGGAAGACTATGTGGTTAACATCCACCGATGCGCGTGAGGCTCCACCCACTGCCGTTGAGAGGAACTGCAAGCGCCAGAACTTGTGGACGTGCCTCTGATGTTTGTTAACAGAAGATAAAATGTCCGTTTTTATACCTTGCAAACTCTGTAGAAATATTCCAAATGTATGTCTTGGTGTCTGTGTCCCCATTCTCACTTTGACAGGTCCTCTGCACAATTTTGAAATCAAACAGTACGAAATGTTGTATTGAACAATAAGCAACCCATCTGCCACGACCAAAGTTTCAACAATGATTCTATGTGTGAGAGTACAAAGTTGGGAGTGTTTGAGATTAATATAATTTTAAAAACTCATTTATTAAAATTTGTAGACAAGATTCAGGCTGGTGGGCGTGGTCTTCTTCAAGTTAGCGGTCCCTCTTCCTACGCAACCGACCCTGGGTATTTAACTCTAAACTCACACCTTTCTCAATTGAGTAGAGTTGAGCTGAGTTGAGTTGAGCCTTTTTTTTCCTTCTGTGCTGGTAGCTCGCCAGCTGGGTGACCTCCGGCCACCCCTGCCCCTTCTTTTGTTCCCTTTTTGTCCTTGGGCACGTCCGGGTGCCACCACGTGTGCGAACGCCCGGCACAACCAAGCTGGCGGCCTTTTGGATCGAAGAAGTCGACCATGCGGACGGATCCCCCACGCCTCTGAGGACCAGAGCTCGGCTCGCCACCAGGTCAACCGGCAGGGAAGTTATGAGCGCATCCCAAATGGGACAACAACTTTCCTTTTCTACTACTTCTTTTTAGTTTTGTGCATCTGGTTTTCTCCAACCCAACCTGCTTCTTTCCCGCCTGAGGTCTGGAGGAAGACCACCCCAAAGACCAGCTGATCTGCGTTCGTGAGTCGACACTGCAATCCTTACTATGATGTACAACATCAGTGCGTAATAATTGTGGGGAAATTACTAGCTACATACGAAATCCCAATTTGGCCTTCTCTCGCGCTGACTCAACGCATTAAACGCTCGCACGCTCATTTAGTTTAGCCCAGCGACCACACACGATGTCCTCTTTTCCATTTTCGTACGCCTTATTTTCTTTCTTACATTTACCCTTAGTGTTATGTTCTTGTAGTTTGTAGTTGTAGTTGTGTGTTTCATTAAATATACCATAAAATTCCACTCGTGGTCGTATTTTGTTTGTGTTCTGAATTTGAGTAAACCTCTGTAACCTAGGACCCAAAATGTCGTAGCGTGTAGCAACCTACAGATCATGAGACTGATTTAAAAAGGTTTGTTGTCATTTCGTCTAAAGTTAAACTTGAAAAAATTGACGTGGTGCCCTTTTCGAGTTTAGTAATTTTTAACAATTAAATCAAAATTACGATAAACCGGAAGTAACGCCAACTTTGCTCCATCTTATTACTTTCTCCTAAATTAATTACAATTCTTATTTCATACATAATCGCTACAGTAGGAAGTGTCTAATTTCGTACTTTATAAAAACAAAGAGTAATACAATAATTGAATAGAAAGTAAATCATTAAACAGTTTGTACAACATGTTTTAATGCTGCAATTTAATTCATTTGTTGCTCCTTCCAGTATTTCGCCCTTGGCCACCAAAGGGCAGTATAATACAAGTATGCAGACACAAACGAAGAAGAAAAACTATTGTTAGTGACTCAGTAAGACTCTACAATATGAGTTATTATTCATAGAGGATCAAGAATATGCCTGTGGGTATTGTTATATTATGTGTTGACATGTATTGCTCCACTGTTTGTGTTGAAATATCTCTTGCTTAAAGGGTTCTAAAACCATGACTATCAAATCCTTACTATGTCAATCCCGTTTCCAATTGTATGTTCGCATTGGGTTAAAATCTGGGCTCTGACCTTCCTGCGTGGAATTTGCATCTTCTCTCCATGCCTGCGTGGGTTTTCTCCAGGTACTCTGATTTCCTCACACATTTCAGAAACATACAGTCGGTGTGAATGTGAGTGTGAATGGTTGTTCGTTATATGTGCCCTGTGATTGGCTGGTAAGCACTTCAAAATCTACCCTGCATCTTTGGGATAGGCTCCAGCATTGCCACCACCCCAGAGAGGATACGTGGTACAGCAAATGGATGGATGGATGTTAGCATTAAGCAGTTGTTTGATTGTTTTAAATCCACATGTAATTATCTTTAGATTTAGTTTGACGGTTTATAAACTTCAATTGCGAGGGGAAATAAAGAGCTTGAAGGCTCTTTTCTGACGAATTGTTCACTACTTGTCAAACTGCTGCTTAGAGTGAGGTGATTTGAATTGAGTTCACTGCCACTATACAACGCTCATATATCATATTTGCGCTCATAAGTCAAAGCAAAAAATCGGACGGTGGACGGCACGTATCTCTAAAAAGGTTGGGTCACATGTACCTTAAAGTGCCACTGTTTATGTACAGTATTTTTAGATGGTCTGGATAAATATTATTTAGTCAATGATGAGCAAAGTTGTTATGTTATTCTGTGTTGTCTGATTTTGCAGCTCATTTCCGGCCTGGGGGCACAAAAATCTTAACTACCCATAGAGCTCATTTGGATTCTGTTTTTTGCGAAGGAACTTTCCTTTCCTTTCCTATCTGAGCAAGATGATTCTGAAGTACAGTGGTACCTCGACATACAGTATAAGTGACCCGACGTACGGGAGGAGACCCCGGGGACGACCCAGGACACGCTGGAGAGACTACGTCTCTCGGTTTGCCTGGGAACGCTTTGGGATCCCTCGGAATAGCTAGAGGAAGTGGCTGTGGAGAGGGAAGTCTGTGCTTCCCTGCTGAGGCTGCTGCCCCCGCGACCTGACCTTGGACAAGGGGAAGACAATGGATGGATGGATGGATACTATGGCGCCAATTTGTACTTTCTAGTAATCACTGCAATGTTTTACTCACAAACCTGGGGCCTCATGTAGAAAAGGTGCCTACGCACAAAAATGTGGCATACGCTCTTTTTCACGGCACAGGTTAGATGCAACAAGAGTGGAATGACGGTGGAAATGCAGCAAATCCAACTGCATGGCTGGCGTAGGCACGTTTCGGCAGCTTTTGGTGCTTTGGCGACACTTAAAAACTGTTCTCATAAATCTGCACATCAGAGACACATGAACAAATAGCACTGATGAACAATTAATGCCTGGCAACATTTGATTTCAAGAATTTAATTGAGGCAAGGATTCAGAATTAATTTGTTAACCAGTGTATTTATTGAATCACTTTATTTGTGAGGACACCTATTAATTGATCAAAGCGATCATTAATGCCGCCTATTGCCCTCACAATCGCTTCTTGTGACTCCAGCACATGCACTGAAAAAAAGAGTCCTTTGAATTTACTTAATTTAAACATGTACATTGGTTGCGCATGATTAAAATGTGTTAAAATGAATTTTTTTTTAGGAGAAGAGGGGTAAATTATGTAATTTTAACACATTTTAATCACGTGCAACCAATGTACGTTCAAATGAAGTAAATTCAAAGGACACTTTTTATCAGTCTGCACGGGTGCAGCAGCAGCCGGTTGTTGGAGCGTAATTGCGTCGGAGACCCTGGGGATGCCGGAGGAGGCGACAGGGACGGTGGCCGAATCCTCTGAAAATGCAGCACGTGGCTGCGACTGCACTGATAAAAAAAAGTCCTTTGAATTGACTTCATTTGAACATGTACATCGGTTGCACATGATAAAAATGTGTTGAAATGACATCATTTACCCCTCTTCTCCGAAAAAACAAACAATTTTGTTTCAGTGTGCGTGTCCTCTCCTGTGTATTAAAATAATAAATTGAGTGATCAAAAAGGACTCCAAGTTTTTGATATCCTCTTTGATACGCTGATGTGTTCTATTTGAATTGAAAAGATTTATTACAAATACCATACATACAACATTTCCGCATGAACCTTTATCTCACAGGGCTGAGTGTAAGTTACTGTATAAATGCATTTGTTATGAATCATAAAAATGCATGGTATTAACCTTGTGGGGTGATCAGTCAGCCACGTCCTCCCATCACCCCTGAGAGAGCAGCGTCACCCACGATCGCAGCGATTCTCTCCTCGAACGGGGTGAGGCCCTCCGCGTCGGTTCCTCCGCCTGTTTTGGCCACACTTTGGGGGTGGGCAGCTGTCCTCCGCTTCACATCCACCTTTATGTCTGACCACTTCGTTTTTAGTTCAGCGTGCGTGCGCTGTTCCAACGCCACAGCACTGACAGCCGCAGACGCGCGGTCCCAGTCAGTCCTCTTTCGCGTGTTGTTAACGGCAGAGGACAACGTGCCAAAGAGGATTTTCTTGTGCATCCCCCACATCATTGAGCGACTTCACATTCAGAAAAAATATTTTTCTTCATTCACCTTGCTCATTGTCCTTTTTCCCTGATCATGCAGAGATTGGGATCTCAGGTGCAGGGTTCATTTAAATATGATTTGCATATTTAAATGTGGGCGTGGACAGGGAGGACTCGGCGACTCCACATGTGCGCTCATTTCCACGTTGATTGGAATGTACGAAGGAAATATGCTTGGATTCATGTGTACGCACAGATTCATACCTCTGGATATTTTTGAGCGTACGATGTTTTCTGGATTTGAGCATACGCCATGTTTAAGTAGGAAGTCTTTCTACATGAAGCCCCTGGTCTGGTCTTTCTCAGTTGTCTCAGGAGAAATTAAGCCAGGTTTACTTAAACAAGAAATTGCACAAACATTTTTAAAAAAGAGAAGCCAAAAGATAAGTTGTTGTTCACGTGGGGGTGCGCTCATAACCTTTCCTGCCATTTAGACTTGTTGCAGTCCACGCTCTTGCGCTAGACTGCAGGCGTAATGCCAGGAGTGTCTCCCCTCAGCCCCAAGAACAAGTCAAGGCTGGGAAAACAGGTAGAAGCCACATGGCAGGCTTCTTCAATTGGACAGCGCCACCGTGGTGACACAACAAAAGAAAAGAGGGAGATGGGGGAGGGGTTGGCTGAAGGATGGATCTATTCTAGTGGGATACAAGACCGGTGTTACAGTACAGTATTTGACCAAAAGGCATCTTTTCAGTTCTGACTGAAGTTTATACTGTAGCATCTGACGTTTCCCATGTTGTTTTACTCTGTGGCAGGAAGTACAGTATGCTGGAAAATGTGGTTAGCATCCTTGTCTCACAGTAGAAGTTTCTGGGTTTAAAAAGCAGCTCTGACTTTTCTCTGTAGCGTTTGCATGTTCTACCCATGCTTACGTTGGCTTTTATTCTTGATACTCTGCTTCATTACAACATTCCGAAAACATAAATTTTTAAGGTTAACAGGGTCCGACATTAACGGTGGCCCTGGGCAACTACGTCGCTGTGTCGCGCCACCACCTATGCATAGACACTTTCTAAGTCACTGAAAATTTTCTCCTGCCAAAAATGGCCCAAAACAAAATTTTTTGTGTCGGTCATCCGGACTGTTATGGACACAAAGTTCCAAAGCCAGCATCTGTGATGGTATGGGGCTGTGTTAGTGCCAATGGCATGTGTAACTTACACTTCTGTAAAGGCATCATTAATGCTGAAAGGTACATACAGGTTTTGGAGAAACATATGCTGCCATCCAAGCAACGTCTTCTTCATGGACGCCCCTTCTTATTTCAGCAAGACAATGCCAAACCACATTCTGCACGAGTTACAACAGCGTGGCTCCATAGTAAAAGAGTGCCGGTACGAGACGGGCTGGCCTGCAGTCCAGACCTGTCTCCCATTGAAAATGTGTGCCACATTATGAAACGTAAAATACGACAACGGAGACCCCGGACTGTTGAACAGCTGAAGCTGTACATCGAGAAAGAATGGGAAAGAATTCCACCTACAAATTTTCAACAATTAGTGACCTCAATTCCCAAACATTTATTGAATGTTGTTAAAAGAAAAGGTGATGTAACACAGTGGTGAACGTGACCCTGTCCCAGCTTTTTTGGAACGTGTTGCAGCTATGAAAATTCTAAGTTAATGATTATTTGCTAAAAACAATAAAGTTTATCAGTTTGAACATTAATTATGTTGTCTTTGTAGTGTATTCAATTAAATATAGGTTGAACATGATTTGCAAATAATTGTATTCTACACAACGTCCCAACTTCATTAGAATTGGGGTTGTACACTATATTGCCAAAAGTATTCGCTCACATGACTTAACTCACATACAGAGCTGCCAAATGTTACCGAACATCCGTATTTATCACAGAAATCACTTAACGTTCACTCGTTACGGATGTAAATCTGATCTGATAGTAGAAAAATAAATCCAGCATCTGACATTACTGCTGCGTTTTATTGCGCCCTCCGGCTGCCAAGCCACGGAGGCGAAAGTTCTCTTTGTGTCCATCAACACATTGTAAGTCACTGATCATCGCTTCCACCACATAAGCCAATAAACTACACTTCTTACCATGCGTCTTACAAACGTTTCACGAATGGGAGGACGAGGAGTGGATGCATAGGTGAAGACAATGTCAATGCCATGCTAATTGCTAAGCTATCGTTGCAAGCAATCGTAAAACATCGAAATAAGTGATTTGGTGAAACATTATACACTTGTCACAGAGGTCTAGCTGGAACCGCGTTTTCACAGAGAGGAACCAACTTTGAACAACAAAATAACAGGCCAATTAATACGTGATCAGCGATATGCATATAAAATAATACACGTCCACACAAGACACTGTGTCTGAAATGGAAATTAAATAGTTTGTCACTGTACACGTCACTTCAGAACGTGGGCAGGTTAAAAGTAGATTATTATTATTAATATTTGTATTAGAAAATAACCTTTAGTTATCCCCACAATTGGGAAATTTCCATCGTTTCAGCAGCAATTGTGGATATAGAAAATATGAATTTGTGATATAAATATCATGGAAGAGAAGATGTACTTACATTTCTTCATCATACATGTGCTTGTACATGTATAAGAAGTACATTGCACAGAATACAAACTATTGTCCATACATAAACTATCAAATTCAGTCTATGAAAAATGTTATTTGTTTGTTTGCAAAAATAGTGCTGAGTTTAAATTTTGATGTCTGAGATCTAATTAATCTGCTTTAATATACTTTTTTTAGTTTTTGTTTTTTTGCCACAGTTGGAAATGGAATTGGCAAAGGTGAATTAATCCATTAACACAGATATTTTTGATGATGGAACGTTGAAATCTCATACATTGCAACTGTGTCCACCATGACACATGACAGGATTTGCAAGATGGCACCAACCTGTGTGGACGCCTCGGTTACGCACTCTCTAGTATTGTTTTTGTTTTTGTGTTTTTCGTTCGTCTTTGGAGACATTACGTGACTCACTTACACAAGGGGAGACTTGCTAAACATCAAAGAGTCTACTCCGGACTTTCTTTCACCAACTTTTGCAAATCCGCTCAGTTTTTTCCCTGAGTTACTCACGGGAGCAGCGACCGCGGTTTTTGGGGCATGGAGACGGAGGCAGCGCCACAGAGGGAAGCGAGCCGGCATCCAAGTGAAGCTCCGCAAGAGAGGATACAGATTGCCATTTCTGTCGATCGACTCGCAAATCTACACTCCCTACCCAACAAAATGGACGAGCTTCATCTTCTGATAAAGACCAGTAAAGACGTCGGACGTTGCTTTACGGAGACCATGTGACTTACGGAGACTTGGCTTTGTGAGGCTGAGTTCGCATCATTCTTTCTCACCGGTATCTACTTTCCACCTCAAGCTAACACGGACATCGCACTGCTAATGCTCGCTGAACAAGTGAACGAAATTGGAAAAAAAAACACTCACCCCTCATTATTCTCGGGGTATTTAACAAAGCTAAACTCAACCACGAAATCCCTAAATACAAGCAGCACATAGACTGTCCTACCAGGGAAAATAACATTTTAGACCACTGCTGTACTACACTAAATAACACATACCGTGCCATACCTCGTGCAGCCCTGGGCTCGTCGATCACGGCTTAATTCACTTAATACCAACATACAGGCAACGACTTAAATGCGCGAAGTCTCCAGTGAAAACAGTGAAAAAGTGGACCAATGAAGCAAAGATGGAACTTCAAAGCTGTTTAGACTGCACAGACTGGAGTGTCTTTGAACACGGCTGGAGCTGTGGTGTGGCCGACACAACCTGGAGCTGAACACATTCAGGACTGGAGAGATGATGGTGGACTTCAGGAGGCATCCTTCGCCACAGCTGCCCCTCACGCTGTCCAGCTGCCTTGTGTCAACCGTCAAGACCTTCAAGTTCCTGGGAATTACAGTCTCTCAGGACCTGAAGTGGACAATCAACATCAACTCCGTCCTCAAAAAGGCCCAGCAGAGGATGTACTTCCTGCGGCTTCTGAGGAAGCATGGCCTGCCACAGGAGCTGCTGAGGCAGTTCTACAGTTCCTGTGTTCTTCCATCACAGTCTGGTTTGGTGCTGCTACAAAAAAGGACCAACTCCGACTGGAGAAAGATTGTCGATACCTCCCCACCCACCTTTGAGGACTTGCACGCTGCCAGAACTAAGGAAAGAGCGTGGAAAATCCTCTTGGACCCTCCACATCCTGGTCACCAGGTCTTCCATCCCCTTCCCTCAGGTAGGCGCTACCGATCAATGCAAACTAGAAATAGCAGACATTCCAACAGCTTCTTCCCTCTTGCCATCAACCTCTTAAACAGCTAACCCTCAATTCCATTGCAACATGCAGCCAATTTTTTCGTCTTGAGTTTGTTGTCACATTTCTGTCGGGCCAATTATATAGTACTCGTGCACTCAATTCTCGCCACGCTGCACTATTTGCATATCCGTTGTTGACCAATACTGGCCACTCATGCTAGAGTAGCATCTGCACCACTTGCACACTGACTGAGGAGTTTCTGCAACATTTGCACAATCAACATTGTCCCAGATTATCGCACTACTCGTCACTTTAAACTGCATACACTCCTTGAAGTTTCGGCGCCCTTTGCACAATGGTCATTGCACCGGACTATTGCTATATGAGTCATTCAAACTGCTCAAAGTGGTAGAGGACTTTTTGCATAATTGTCCAAAAAAAAAAATATATATATATAATAAAAAATTGTACCAGCGTTACCAGATAACTAGCAACCCTTAATTGCTCAGTGACTGTTTTTCTCAATGTCTTTATGTCTCAAAAGTGTTCTCTGTCAATTGACTGTCTGTTCTCGCACTCGAGTGGCTCCAACTTCCGGAGACAAATTCCTTGTGTGCTTTTTGGACATACTTGGCAAAATAAAGATGATTCTGATTCTGATGACAAGGTTGGTGTAATTAAAACATTAAAATGACAAGTATTGAAGCCACTATTTAGTTATGATTATGATTTTGAGTGATGCATGGAAATGTTCTTGAAAAAATGTGGGAAAATATGGAAATTCAGACAAATTCATCTCATCACATCACAACCCCTTGCAGCTATAACCGCTTCAACTCTTCTAGGAAGGCTGTCCACAAGGTTTAGGAGTGTGTTTCTGGGAATTTTAGTCCATTCTTCCAGAAGTGCATTTGTGAGGTCACACAATGATGTTGGACTGGCTCTCAGTCTCTGCTGTAATTAATTCCAAAGGTGTTCTATTGGGTTGACGTCAGGACTCTGTACAGGCCAGTCAAGTTCATCCACACCAAATTCTCAGATCCTTGTCTTTATGAACCTTCCTTTGTGCACTTGTGCACAACCATGTCAGAAATGGAAGACGTTGGGAGCAAAGTTGGGGAATTGTACAAAATATTGGCTCCTTAGTTCCAGTGACAGGAACTCTGAAGGATTCAGCATACCAAGAGCTTTTGGACAATTAATTGCTTCTAACTTTGTGGGAACAGTTTGGGGATGGCTCCTTCCGGTTCCAACATGACTGTGCACCCATGCACAAAGCAAGGTCCATGACATGGATGAAAGAGTTTGGTGTGTATGAACAGAGTCTTGACACCAATGTGATAGAACTCCTTTTGGAAGAATGAGAACGCAGACTGAGAGCTAGGCCGTCTCATCCAACATCACCTTGTGACTTCACAAATGCGCTTCGGGAAGAATGGTCAAAAATTCCCAACACACACTCCTGAATCTTGTGGAAAGCCTTTTCAGAAGAGTTAAAGCTGTTATATCTGTAAATGGTGGACCAATGTCATATTAAACTATTGATTAAGAAGGGGAAGGGAATATAGAATACTTTATATTCTAATATGTAATTCTAACTAGTTTGGAAGAGAATGTGTATTGGAGTATAGGAGTATATTGCAGGAAGGCCCCCAGCGGGGGGTATGTGGCCCTCATCAGGGGGTATTTGGAGACAGATGGCAAAGAAGAAAGGAACTGTGGGGAGCCACTATAAACATTGAATGCAGGAGACATCGGCAGGCGATGTCTGGACCCAGATCCAATAGTCATCATCTGGCCAAACAACGATGACGTCAGATTACGGACCAATCGGACGACAGCGATTCCACACCGGCCTGTTTGAAACATTGTATAAGTCTGGGGGAGAGCCAGATAGTTTTTGTTCTACTACTGTATCTGCTAAGAATAAGTTAGGGTAGTTACGAACCCAGAGCTCTGCAAAATGTATAGACTCCTCTGTCAGGAATAAATTGGTTGCTTTTTATACATTGTTGTGAACGACGTTCTTTCACGAAAACGAACACGCTTGGAACCACGGAAGTTAGGAGATTTTAAAACACAGGTTCCTTCAAAGGGGATGTCACTTCAGAACATATGTGAGTCAAGGAAGGTTAGCGAATACTTTTTACAATATAGTGTATCTTGAAGATATTAGCACAATGTAGATCTCCAAAAAGACTGTTAACTTTACCTTTTTATAGGTAAACCATAAAAACAATGACTGGTATTGTTTATATGAACAGGCTTTTCGCCATACAGACTGACAAAAAATGAGATAGGAAAGGCAACCGAACCATCTAACAGACAAAAAACTAAAGACTGCATCAACACATTTCTTTTACAGGTTACAGCAGATACATCAATAGCATCAACCTGTTTGGAGTAAGAATCAATCCTGAGACTATAAGTAGATTTCTTTGTTTGGGAGAGGTTCATAAAATAACTTTAGCCCTTCTCAGAGGACTATTCATCTTTGCTGGCTCTGTGGCCTCAGCACAAACACCAAAGAAGGCAAATGCAAAGTCCTAGATTGACCCAAGGTCAGTCCATCAACTTGAACAATGCAGCCCAGTCCTTCAGGGTCCATACACTATTATATCAATCTCTCTGGCGTCAAAAGCAATTCAGGCACATCAATCACATGCTATTGTGAAGCCGAGATGTGGCCACAAGGGCCGAACAGTGTTCATATCTATTATCTTGGTAAATACTCTTTTTCTTTGGCAAGGGATGACAAGAGTGTTAAGCAGACTTAAGTTAGTTTCAATTGTAAACTAATGTATTGTCAAGACATTTGCTTGGAACTAACATGACAGCTACAGAAAGCAAAGTCAAATGGGTAGCGTATATATATATAGATATGCTTTATGGAAGAAAAGAACAAATGAGTGTACTAGAACTCATCTCTAGAACTAACTTTCACTACAATTAAAATAACCCTTAATCCTAACCCTTCAAAGGGAGAGAAAAGTCACGTTAACTGCACAGTCATCTTCTTTGTTGCTGCTATCCTCAAGATCTTGACGACCCACTTAACTGGGACAAATATCGACTTTCTCTTCGAATCTGCGGACCTGCTCACAAACACCAGTCTAACATAATGAGTCTTACCGAGTGATGGGAATTTAGCTTATTTTTTCGAGAATTGCTTCTTTCGGCTTGCTTCCATAAAAAGAGCTGGCTCTTTCAGCTCACAAGTGGCCACTCATTTTTTGCGTTATATAATTTATAACCCAATTATGTGTAAAATGAATTAATAATTAAAAACTACATTTAAGGCGGCACGGTGAATGACTGGTTTGGTCTGCCTCACAGTTCTGAGGACCTGGGTTCAAATCTGGCAGCGCCTGTGTGGAGTTGACATGTTCTCCCCGTGCCTGCGTGGGTTTTCTCCAGATACTCTAGTTTCCTCCCACATCAGAAAAACATGCATGGTAAGTTGAGTGAAGACTCTAAATTGCCCATCGGTGTGAATGTGAGTGCCAATGCTTGTTTGTTTATATGTGCCCTGCGATTGGCTGGTGACCAGTTCAGGGTGTACACTGCCACTCGCCCAAAGATAGCTGGGATAGGTTCCAGCACACCCACGACCCTAGTGAGGAGAAGCGGTATGGAGAATGGATGGATGGAAAATACATTTAATTGAACATGCATTAGTTTCTTAAATTTTACAGTATATCAGAATCAGAATAAGAATCATCTTTATTTGCCAAGTATGTCCAAAAAGCACACAAGGAATTTGTCTCCAGAAGTTGGAGCCACTCGAGTGCGAGAACAGACAGTCAATTGACAGACAACACTTTGGAGACATAAAGACATTGACAAAAAAACAGTCACTGAGCAATAAAGGGTTGCTAGTTATCTGATAATGCGGGTACAAATTATTATTATTTTCTTTTTTGACAATTGTGCAAAAAGATGCAGAGTCCTCTAGCACTTAGAGCAGTTCAAATGACTAATATTGCAACAGTCTGGTGCAATGACCATTGTGCAAATGTTGCAGATACTCCTCAGTCAGTGTGCAAATGGGGCAGATGCTACTCTGGCATGAGTGGCCAGTATTGGTCAACAACAGATATGCAAATAGTGCAGGGTGGCGGGACTACTACATTGAGTGCACGAGTAGTATATAATTGCCCCGACAGAAATGTGACAACAAACTCAGACAAAAAAATTGGCAGCATGTTGCAATGGAATTGTAAGTTAGCTGTTTAAGAAGTTGATTGCAAGAGGGAAGAAGCTGTTGGAATGTCTGCTAGTTCTAGTTTGCATTGATCTGAGGAAAGAAACCGGAAAAGCCGGTGACCAGGATGTGGAGGGTCCGAGTGGATTTTGCACGCTCTTGTCTTAGTTCCGGCAGCGTGCAAGTCCTCAAGGGTGGGTAGGGTACCGACAATCCTTTCAGCAGTTTTGATTGTCCGTTGCAGTCAGAGTTTGTCCTTTTTTGTAGCAGCACCAAACCAGACTGTGATGGAAGAACACAGGACTAATTCGATGACTGCTGTGTAGAACTGCCTCTGCAGCTCCTGTGGCAGGCCATGCTTCCTCAGAAGCCATAGGAAGTACATCCTGTGCTGGGCCTTTTTGAGGATGGACTTGATGTTGGTCGCCCACTTCAGGTCCTGAGAGACTGTAATTCCCAGGAACTTGAAGGTCTTGACGGTTGACACGAGGCAGCTGGACAGCGTGAGGGGCAGTTGTGGCGAAGGATGCCTCCTGAAATCCACAATCATCTCTACAGTCTTGAGCATATTCAGTTCCAGGTTGTGTCGGCCGCACCACAGCTCCAGCCGCTCCGCTTCCTGTTGATATGCAGACTCGTCACCATCCTTGATGAGGCCGATGACAGTGGTGTCATCTGCAAACTTCAGGAGTTTGACAGTCGGGAGAGAGAAGAGCAGCGGAGAGAGGACACAACCTTGGGGTGCACCAGTGCTGATGCTGCGTGTGGATGAGGTTGTCTCTCCCAGCCTCACCTGCTGTGTCCTGCCCGTCAGGAAGCTGTGAATCCACTGGCAGATGGCAGGCGAGACGCTGAGCTGAGAAGCTTGGAGGAAAGGAGTTCAGGGACGATGGTGTTGAACGCTGACAAACAGGATCCTCGCGTAGGTCCCTGCGTGTAGGTCCCTGCGCTGTCGAGGTGTTCTTGGATGAAGTGCAGTCTCATGTTGACTACATCATCCACAGGCCTGTTCGCTCGGTAGGCAAACTGCAGGGGTTCCAGCAGGGGACCTGTGACGCTCTTGATGTTGTCCAGCACGAGACGTTCAAAGCACTTTTCATGACCACAGATGTCAAGACGACAGGCCTGTAGTCATTTAGACCCAAGATTGTAGGTTTCTTAGGGACTGGAATGATGGTGGAGCGTTTGAAACAGGATGGTACTTCGCACAGTTCCAGAGATCTATTGAAGATCTTTGTGAAGACTGGAGCGAGCTGGTCCGCGCAGACTTTGAGGCAGGATGGGGACACAAATGTATATTTCTTTTTCTCAGTTCTCCAAAAATTAAACTGTAAAATACAACTAAATTACATTTATAGAGCCTTTAAAAAACCCACAGATGTAACAAAGGTCTGTACATAAGATCAACTATATGCATCCGTCAAGGCGTTCCCAGGTCAACCGGGAGATATAGTCTTTTCAGCGTTTCCTGGGTCATCCTCGTGGCTTCCTCTCGGTGGAACGTGCAAGGAATACCTCACCAAGGAGGCGTGCAGAAGGCATCTTAACCAACCACCTCATCTGGCTCCTCTCAATACAGAGGAGCAGTGGCTCTACTCTGAGCCCCTCCCGGATGACTGAGTTTCTCATCCTATTTCTAAGGTTTGTCAACCCATCACTAAGGGAGAGCCCATAAACCCTGCAAAAAAACATTATGGCCACTTGTATCCGCAATCTTGTTCGTTCGTTCCATGACCCACAGCTCGTGAACATATTGTAAGTGTATAAGTGTAAGTGTATGTAAGACAGTTCAACCGATAAATCGAGAGCTTTGCCTTTCAGCTCAGCTCCTTCTTCACCACGACACTGCGATACAGAGTCCACATCACTGCAGACTCTGCACCAGACTCTGGTTTGTTTGTCACTCAAATCGTCCTCTTCCTTCTATCCCAACTTTTCTTAACCAAGGTATCATGGCTGCTCGGTATCCAACACAAATGGTCCTACAGATGCTATTTAAAAGAGCCAGTGACGGGACTGGATACTGAATCAGAAATATCGGACGATGAGGACCAAGATACAGTGTAGGTGGAGAAAATCTAATTCAGCCCAATCCTACAGCTCTTGTAACAAAAAAACTTTAAAAAAACTTTAAAAACAAAATCACTTCAAACTTAAAAACAGTTAAAAACAATATTATACAAATGATTATTCTTAGCCAAACTGGCATAAAACACATTGGACCTCATTCACTAATTGTGCGCACACACGGATTTGAGTTTAAATCGTGTGTATGCACGTTTGACGCACAAATTTGTGATTTATCAATATGTTCGTACTTTTTTTTTTGTACTCGGCGAACAAATTTAGAACATCTTCTGACCAAGCACACGTACAAATAATGCAGGATCATCTATCAAAAATACTTCAAATATCCCTCTTTTACCCAAGATGCACAATATATTGGAACAATAGTCATTCATTAAAATCAGTAATGATAACGTTGGTAATAATAACTCAAACCAGAAATTTGCTCATGGGTTGACTCTTCTAAATAACAATTAAAAGGACATTTCTCATCACTTTTACCCTAGTCCCTGTAAGGAATTCCCAATTAGGCCCGGGTGTTGCCAAGCCGGCCTAGTCAGCAAAAACTCTTGATGGAATTCATTTTTTCCGGTTCTTCTAATGTTTGGTTGCTGATCTTGTTACCAAATAAGAATCATGATAGACTGAACTTGTCTTTTGAGTATTTAATACAGCAAAATCATAAATACAATTGTACAAGTCTCTGGTCGTGTGGAAGAAACAGTGAGCTGGACTCTCTTCCGTTTCTCGTGGCATCCGGAAGCTGAGTGCGTCCATGTCCACACATCACTGACGTAAACGCATTGTGTCGAATACGGCACTGCCGTCTTCCGTCTTCACGAACGCTGTGGTAAACCTGATTTGCAGTTTTGCTTTTCAATGTTTTTTTTTATGCGCAAAATGCTAATTTCGACCAGGAAACTGCGATGTGAGACCGCTGAATTTGAGGTGCTACTGACATGAAAATTTCACCAGATGTTGGGAATAACCCAAGTAATCCATACATACAGAGAAAGTAGAACAAATAAGATCAGAAATTAAGTTCTGTGTAATAATCTAAACTGACAAAGGGAAAAAGTATTCAAAACGGCAACTGAAATTTATTTAATCCTTTGTACGAAGCCTTTGTTTGCAATGACAGCTTCAAGACACCTCCTGTATGGAGAAACTAGTCGCATGCATTGCTCTGGTGTGATTTTGGCCCATTCCTCCACACAAGCGGTCTTCAAATCTTGAAGGTTCCATGGGCTTCTTTTATGAACCTTGAGTTTCAGTTCTTACCATAGATTTTCGATTGGATTCAAGTCAGGTGTTTGGCTGGGCCCTTTATAGCAGCGTTTCATTTTTATCGTCCTCGTAGATGACAGCAGATTTTTGTCAAGAATGTCTCGGTAGATTTGCCCCTTAATCCTTCCTTCAATAAGGTGAGGTTAACCAGTACCATTTGCTGAAAAGCAGCCCCACACCATCATGTTCCCACCTCTGAACTTCACTGTTGGTATGCTGTTTTTAGGGTGATGTGCAATACCGTTTCTCCGTGGTGTGCATTATGGCATCCAAACAGTTCAATTTTGCTCTCATCAGACCAGACTATATTCTCCCAGTATTGAACTGGCATGTCCAAATGTTTTTCAGCAAACTTTAAATGAGCTATGACATGCTTTTTTTTTTTTCCAGCAATGTGGTCTTGCGTGATGAGCGTGCATACAGGCCATGACGGCGGAGTGCATGACTCACTGTTTTCTTTGGGACAACATTACTTGTGGAGAGCTTCTTTTGAAGCTCTCCACAGGTGGTCCTTGGCTCTTGGACAACTCTTCTGTTTATTCTTTGCACTAATGTGTCAGAAATCTCGCGAGGAGCAACTGTTTGAGGCAAATTTATGGTGGGATTATTGGCTTTCCACTTTCATATTATGGCCCCAACCGTGCACACTGGACCTTGCATAAGGTTAGATATGCACTTGTAACCAATGTCATCATTATGTTTTGCAACAATTAGTTTGCGATGGTCTTAAGACAGCTCTCTGCTGTTACCCATCATGAGATGTGTCTTGACTCACACCTTGGCAATGAGACCTTTTTGTAGGACTGAACCAGCTGATATTCATTTGTACTGACAAGGGGCTTGAATTGCTGTTTGATCATTGATATAATTTAGGTGTTGTCTTGGCTTTTTGTACCTCCCTTCCTTCACATGTACAATACTTTTTACTTGTGTCATTTCACATTTTTAAACACTACTTATTTTCTGAGTTTATTTTCTTCTTATTATAATCATTTTCTTATTCATTCTACTTTATTTTAATGTATGGATTAATTGGGTTGTTCCCAACATCCGGTGAAATTTTCAGGTCAATAGCACTTCTGGAAGAGAAAAATGGTGACGTGTTAAATAATTATTTCAGCCGCTATATATATATATATATATATATATATATATATATATATATATATATATATATATGTTTTACCATGCCTGCGCCCAATAATACGGTGCGCCTTATGTATGTGTTAAATACAGAAATAGACCCCATTACTGAGACTGCGCCTTTTAATACGGTGCGCTTTATGGCTGTGAAAATACAGTGTATATGTGTGTGTGTGTGTATATATATATATATATATATATATATATATATCCTTTCCAAAAAATTCAATATATATAGTTCTGGAGGCCTAGACTGGATCACAGGTATCATGAAATCTGAAAATTATATTAAAAAATGTTAATTATTTTAGAGAAAAATGTGTTATGGGAGTGTCGGAGTGCCTATGGGTAATTTAGAGTCTTCAATCAACTTACCAACCCTATTGAGGATAAGCGGCTCAGAAAATGGATGGATGGATAGGGAAAAAATGTCTTACCCAGTGTAAGAAAACTTGGTTTGAGGCGAAGATCCATGGGTCCTCCATCAAGACAAAGACCCAAAGTGCACATCCAACAGCACACAGCAATGGTTGAAAATTTTAAAAATTAACTGTTTTAAAATGGCCAGCAAAGACTCCTGATCTCAATACAATTGAAAATCTCTGGGGGAGGGGAGGGGGAGCTGAAATCTGCCATTGGGGAAAATAACCTTAAAAATGTTCAAGAGCTTGAACAAATTGCAAAAAAAGAGTGGGAGAAAATATCACCTGAGAAGTGCATAAAGCTTATAGATGGATACCAGAAATGTTTGGAGGCTGTCATCGCTGTCAAAGGGTGTGCGAGTAAATATTAAGGAGGGGTTCCAATATTGGTGCACATGCTGTTTTCTGATATTTGTTTCTTTGAAATTACAATATCTAAGTTGAAAAACAACAACTATTTTCTTTGTTAAATTACTTTGGAGCTCCAATTAAAAGATCCTGATGATATAAGTTTGGTATATTTTAATTTATTTCTGAACATAATATACAGGTTTGGTACAATATAAATGAAGGGTTGCCAATAATGGAGCGCATTACTGCGTGTGTGGCTGTGTGTCTGTGTGTGTATATATTCTGTGTATTACTGTATTACTACTAATATTCATTACATTCTCATTCATGATCCCTAAACTGCATATGTTGGTACTGAGTGTATGGTACAAATTTTATGTACTGAATTTGAGACAGCATTTTAGGTCAAAAAATGCTAACTATCATTCAGTTCACTCATAAATCTTAAATGAAATTAATGATACACTAAATGTACATTACACATTAAACAGTGTCTTAAAAATCACTTATAGAACCTCCTCTGTCGTTTTTGGCAAAGTTTATCAGTGGCCCAACACTGCGTCCGTCTGCAATAAATGTCTGTGTGAAACATTGCTTCTGGGGGGGAACCTTTTTCTTTTTTGGCCTCGGCGGAGCTTCGAGGCAGAAATTTTGCGTCGACCTCTTTTTTGAAGTCGACTTAGCTGAATTATTCAATTTTACCCCCCAGGCCAAGTTAAAAGGTCCAAGAAATGCTCATTCCGGGAGGGTTTAATTTTGGCGTATGCTTTCAGACATTCGCTTCCATCTTTGCTTTGCAATGGAACGTGTCCATAAGTGGAGAGCCCAGTTTCATGTTTCCCAGAGATCATGAGACAATGCTGTCATCCTTATTGTTGCTCTTCATGCAGTAATACCTACTCGTTGAGCTCAAGCAGTTTCATGTATTCCATTATAGAACCTAGACATGTAAAATAGCAATCTTCATATAGCGCTAAAATTAAAATGCTTATTGCCAGAGAGTAGATAGATACAATAGATCTTAATTTGTAATTGTCACAGGTATAACGAAATTAAAAAGCGGTGGTTTGGTTGGATGACCATCAAATTCTGGACCTCTCAGTCAGTGTGGGGATAAATGTGGAAAAAGTAATGATAACGATTATTTTGATTGATATTGAAATCATGATGATTAAACACGATTATTCATTGAATTGGAAAATAATATTTATTTAAATCCCAAAAACTCAACTTTTAATCTAACTTAATAGAACAACCAGAAAATAAATTAGTAACAAGTACAATCATAATATATTAAAAAATTTAAATACAAACACAGTAAATAAAAATAAATACAACCATGGCTAAAAACATTGGCATGTCTGGGGTGACTGTATTGTCTTTATACATGTATATACAGCGGCTGAAATAAGTATTTAACACGTCACCATTTTTCTCACTAAATATATTTCCAAAGGTGGTATTAACATGAAATTTTCACCAGATGTTGGGAACAACCCAAGTAAGATCAGAAATTAAGTTGTGTGTAATAATGTGAAATGACACAAGGAAAAAGGGAGGTGCAAAAAGGCATGGAAAGCCAAGACAACACCTAAAATCTATCCATCTATCAAGCAGCAATCCAGCCTCTTGTCAGTGCAAATGAATATCAGCTGGTTCAGTCCAAATTGATGGCCTACAAAAAGGTCTCATTGCCAAGGTGTGAGTCAAGACACATCTCATGATGGGTAAGCGCAGAGAGCTGTCTCAAGACCATCACAAACTAATTGTTGCAAAACATAATGATGGCATAGGTAACAGGCACATATCTAAACTTCCGATGAGCACGGCTGGGCCCATAATATGTAAGTGGAAAGCCAATTATACCACCATAAATTTGCCTTGATCAGGTGCTCCTCACAAGATTTCTGACAGAGGAGTGCAAAGAATAATCAGAAGAGTTGTCCAAGAGCCAAGGACCACCTGTGGAGAGCTTCAAAAAGACCTGGAATCTTCAGGTACCATTGTCACAAGAAAAGTAATGCACTCTGGCACCATGGCCTGTATGAACGCTCACCATGAAAGACCCATTGCTGAAAGAAAATCATGTCAAAGCTTGTTTAAAGTTTGATGAAAAACATTTGGGCAAACCAGTTAAATTCTGGGAGAATATAATCTGGTCTGATGAGAGCAAAACTGAACTGTTCGGATGTCATAATAAAAGATTTAGAGGAGAAATGGCACTCACCCTAAAAACACCCTACCAATAGTGAAGTTCACAGGTGGGAACATGATGGTGTGGGGCTGCTTTTCAGAAAATTGTACTGGTAACTTTTACATTATTGAAGGAAGGATGAATGGGCAAATCTACCGAGACATTCATGACAAAAATCTGCTGCCATCTACGAGGATGATGGAAATAAAATGAGGGGGACATTTCATCAAGATAATGATCCAAAACATACTGCCAAGGAAACTCTCAATTAGTTTCAAAGAAAAAAAATATAAAGCTTCTGGAATGGCCCAGCCGATCACCTGACTTGAATCCAATCGAAAATCTATGGAAAGATCTGAAACTCAAGGTCCATAAAAGAACCCCGCGGAACCTTCAAGATTTGAAGTCTGCTTATGTGAACGAATGGGCCAAAGTCACACCAGAGCAATGCATGCGACGAGTTTCTCCATACAGGAGACGTATTGAACCTGCCATTGCAAACAAAGGCTTTTGTACAAAGTATTAAATAAATACCAGTTGGCGTTGTCACGTACGTGGTTAGGGCGAGGGCGAGTAACGCAAGGCAAGAACATGGTGGACCCAATTGCAGGGAAGCAGGGAGGCAAGGCAGGAGTGCGGGAGTCTCAAAATAATATTTAATCTTCAAAAAGGGAAAACTAAACAAAGTCCCACAACAGATACCAATCAAATCAAAGTAACAAAGAAACACTCGAATATCTAAAACTGGAAACAAACTATGACCTGTGAGGAAGACGTGGAATAGAAAGGGAGAATGACACCTGACAATAACATACCACAATGATAAAGACAACTGACGACTATGACATGGCAGAGACATGTGACAACGACAATGAACCGACAAGAACTGAAAGAAACCAGGTAACTAAATACAAACAGATAGACGAGACAACGAGGAACACCTGGACAAGACACGAGTGGCTGGAGAGAGCTGATTGGTCGACACAAAGTAGACGAGAACAGGTGGACACAACAACTTAATGAGCACACGACAAACATGGAACACAGGAAAACATGGAACAAAACTAAACACAACCCAAACCAAAACACAGACCATGACAGGCGTGTTCAATACTTTTCCCTTGTCATTTCACATTATTACACATAACTTCAATTCTGAGCTTATTTGTCCCTGTGTTGTGCCTTCAGGGTGCATTTACAATGCAGGAACTTTGCACAATCCGCACCAGTGCACGTTCATTGTTTTTCTTTGATTATTACGTTTTTATGATTGTTGAAAGCCAAAATTGATATCACGATTAAATTTTGATTAATCGCCCAGCCCGAGTATGCGCAGTCTCATCTCCAATCAGTTTTTGTGCTTTAACTGTCACATTCAAATGTTAGATGACAGAAGTCAAAAGGACAGTCTGACCCAGGATACTGTATATAATTTCTTTTATGCTCTGCCGTCACGCTCTCAGCACAACCCATCATAAATCCTGTCTTCATGAACCTTTTAAGATTGCCCTGTTCTCCACTTGTCTCTTTTCATTTAATTTCTGTTCCATTTTGCTTCTAATTGGTTCATAAGGTTTGATGTCACTTTAATAATAACCTGTGAAATAGTTCCTCCAGTGAATTGTGATGAAAACGTTATCGACATGGTATGTTGATTGAAGACACTAAATTGCCTGTAGGTGTGAATGTGAGTGTGAATGGTTGTTTGTTTATATGTGCCCTGCGATTGGCTGGCGACCAGTTCAGGGTGTACCCCACCTCTCGCCCGAAGATAGCTGGGATAGGCTCCAGCACGCCCACCACCCTAGTGAGAAGAAGCAGTTTGGGAAATGAATGAATGAATGTTATCAACATATGACAATGGGTCTCATTTGTATTTTAATAGGACTAAGATGCTTTCAAATGTCGGCTCATGCACTCCTGTATGGAGTTTACATGTTGGTGACCAGTCCAGAGTGTACGCTGCTTCTCGCCCTAAGTCAGCTGGGATAGGCACTCGCGACCTACAGAATGTATGTACCTATTGAGGACAAGTGGTATTGAAAATGGATAGCTGAAAGGATGCATTAGCATATTTTCTGACTATATTTGTCACAAGGTCAAAGGCTGTAGATTGCACACAGAGAACAATATACTATTTGTTAATATGTAATATCTATGACTAAGTAATTTTGTGAGGTGAAGTATTTTTTTACACTCCCAGTGCTGTCTGAGTAAGTTGCCATTCTTATGCAGTAAACCACCACGTAGTGTGACACCAGAGTTAACACATGACACTGCAAATCCATTAGCGAGAAGACTCAACAACACTTAGGAATTTTCTCTGCTTGTTGACATCAGCATAAAAATTTCTCTGCTGTTTATAACTTATTCAGATTCACATTACATAGTGGCAAAATATTATTGGAATGGAAAGCATGCTTTTTACGTGATGTACCTTCTTTTGCGAATGACATGCACAGACAGATAATGCTGCTATTCTTATCTCCGATATAGTCTTTCCTTTTGTATCGTTCACCCAATTTCCACTCAGCTAACTGACTTAATTCTATTCTGCAGCTGAGTAAAAACTTTCAACTTTTGATAAGTGAAAATAAGATGCAATTTTATGATTCTACTTCTGTTGTGGTATTTAAAAGCGGGCTCTTACTTAAATTTACCATTTTGGATCATTCTTTGACAACACCACACGCACAAACATACAGTAGATGCCTCATTATACCTGACACAAGCGTCACATAGAATAGAACACACACATTCTGGCCACCACTACTCACACAGACACCAAAATCAGCTCCAGCTGACAAACATTGACCAAAATTATATATGTTATGTTATATATATTGGTCATGGATGGATGGATATTATTTGTATTCTGCCTCAATGCTTCCCCTCTTTGTCAGCATGTAGTACACCATAGGAAACCCATTCCGTGTTCCTGATCTCATTGGTGACGTGTTTATTGCATGGCAGTTGGGACTGTGTACACAGTGTGTCAGACAGTGTTTATGAGAAATGATAAACAGATGGAGGTAGACTTCACACAGTGACTTCAGCAGTGTTTTCCACAGATGAAAATACACCATTAAGTGGACCTCACCCCATATGGAATTGCTAGTGGTGCTAATGAAAGCATTTTGAGGTGACTGATACCTAATTTTCACATACAAATGCTGTGTTTGTTTTCGGAATAAAGTTTATGCATCGACAATATACAGTAGAGACAGACATTGTGAAGTGAATAAATGAAGCAAGAAATTATTAGAGCTGTCTACTGAATGCTCGACAGCAGGTGCAAATGAGAGAAATCCGATACATTGTCCAAAAGGTGAAGAACTAAACGAGTGGGAAACCTTTTAAATGATAGAAAACACAGAAACAAATCAGCACCAGAACGACTTCAGGAGAGGAAAATAAGTGTTCTGGAGTGGCCAAGTCAAAGTCCTGACTGGGTCACTCCCAAATGCTTTGGCATGACCTCAACTGAACTATTCACACCAGACATTCCAGGAATTTTGCTGAACTGCAACAGTTTTGCAAAAAATTAATCCCGATTATTGTGCATGTCTGATCTGCGAATACGGGAAATGTTTGGTTGAGGTTATTGGTGCGAAGTTGGGTTAACCAGTTATTAAATCGAAGGATTCAATTACTTTTTCCTCCCCATCCTGTGAATGTTTACATATTTTGCTTTTTAAAATTAAAAAATAATAATAATACAAATAAAATAAATTGTGTGGTATTAGTTTAAGCAGACCCTGTTTGTTTAGTCTTATGATTTAATGAAGATAAGACTACATGTGACAAATTGTTCTGAAATTGAAGAAATTCAGATTTTTTTTTTCCCCTCCCACTGTACCCTACATCTCCAAAATCTAAGATTGGGAGGACAGTCATTGAAAAGAGACGCAATTTAGTGAGGATTTGTTTCGGAGAAAGAGAGCATAATCCGCTGTTCACTTTCAAGAGACGAGTGTTCGTGTGAGGTTCGAATGTAAGTGAACTGTCAAGCTAGATTTTCTTATTTGTCGTATCAGTATTTGTAGCAAGTGACAAATTGAACAGCAGAACCATCCATCCATCCATTTTCTGAAGCGCTTCTCCTCACTAGGGTTGCGGGTGTGTTGGCACCTATCTCAGCTGACTTTGGGCGAGAGGCGGGGTACACCCTGAACTGGTCGCAGCGCACAACAAGACAAACAACCATTCACACTCACATTCACACCTACGGACAATATAGAGTCCCCAATTAAACTACCATGCATGTTTTTGGAATGTGGGAGGAAACCGGAGTACCCGCGCAGGAACCAGATGAGGTGGCTCGGGCATCTGTTTAGGATGCCTCCTGGACGCCTCCTTGGTGGGGTGTTCTGGGCACCGTCCCACTGGGTGGAAACCCCGGGGACGACCCAGGACACGCTGGAGATACGATGTCTCTCGGCTGGCCTGGGAATACCTCGGGTGTCACGTACGTGGTTAGGGCGAGGGCGAGTAACACAAGGTAAGAACATGGTGGACCCAATTGCAGGGAAGCAGGGAGGCAAGGCAGGAGTGCGGGAGTCTCAAAATAATATTTAATCTTCAAAAAGGGAAAACTAAACAAAGTCCCACAACAGATACCAATCAAATCAAAGTAACAAAGAAACACTCGAATATCCAAAACTGGAAACAAACTATGACCTGTGAGGAAGACGTGGAATAGAAAGGGAGAATGACACCTGACAATAACATACCACAATGATAAAGACAACTGACGACTATGACATGGCAGAGACATGTGACAACGACAATGAACCGACAAGAACTGAAAGAAACCAGGTAACTAAATACAAACAGATAGACGAGACAACGAGGAACACCTGGACAAGACATGAGTGGCTGGAGAGAGCTGATTGGTTGACACAAAGCAGACGAGAACAGGTGGACACAACAACTTAATGAGCACACGACAAACATGGAACACAGGAAAACATGGAACATAACTAAACACAACCCAAACCAAAACACAGACCATGACATCGGGATCCCCTCGGTAGAACTGGAGGAAGTGGCTGGGGAGAGGGAAGTCTGGGCTTCCCTGCTGAGGCTGCTGCCCCCGCCACCTTGGATAAGCGGAGGAAAATGGATGGATGCATGGATGGATGGATGGACAGAGCAGTGTGGAGGGAAGAGCTAGAAGTATTAACATTAACGGGACCAAAATTTCTAATTGTCTTCTGTAATAAATAATGTTAAAATATTGAAAACTTTTTTTGTCACGAATTCCCCTTTTTACAGTAACTGTAACTATTACAGGGATCTTGTTTGATGTGCGTCCCGCGTCTGAGATGCACAAAAACGAGCAGGGACGCATAAAGGAAGATGAATCTGCGTCCGAGGATGCAATGCTACGGATTAAAGTATTCCTGTGTGGTGCTGTTAATCCATCCATCCATTTTCAACACCGCTTATCCTGGTTAGGGTCGCGGGGCGCTGGAGCCTCTCCCAGCTGACTTCGGGCGAAAGGCGGACTACACCTGAACTGGTCGCCAGTCAGTCGCAGGCCACATATAGACAACGACAACCATTCGCACTCACATTCACACCGTCACTGAGTGGGAACTGAACCCACCAAAATCAGGCGAGTGTACCACTACACCATCAGTGACTGCTGTTAACCCAGTGTATGAAAATGTTTTGATAAAACAGGGCTCTAAAGTGCGACTAATTTGGTTGCATATGCGGTCTAATTTCTGAATGGTGCTGCTAAAAAAACAAAAAAAAGAGAGAGAGAGAGAGAGAGAGAGAGGATCCACCTGTACGCCCAGCCATTTGAGGAAGAACAAAATAAAAAAGGGTCGGGCGGGACCCTCAAGGGAGCCCACCCTCCCTCTGGTTGGCCGTGTGTGTGCCCGTGCCCGTGTGCGTGTGTATGTGCAAGCGTGCGTGGTTTTCAAATGCAGGCGCTAATTATTTTAGCTGGGATAAAAAATTAAAAAAAAAACGTTTCCATCATCTTTCAATTAAGGAACCCTTGTCCAACAATGCAAATACAAACGTGACAGCGTATATGGTTCACATACGTATGGTCACATATACAGTATAGCAATACTCACGAAGAGATGTATTCATTGAGCATGTTGACAAAAAAGAGTTTAAAGAAAGGCTGCATTTTTAAAAGTAGTACAAATCTTGAATGAAAACAGGTTGCTTTGATCTACTTGTGCTGTTATTAATTTTGCTATACTTTGGACTTTTTCTTAACCAACTGGAAACTTGATTGGCAGTATATTGCCTGTTAAGGCATTAATGTGTGTAACCTTTTAATCTGTGCTGTGTTTAATATTTATTAAAAAAAATTCTGAGCAGAGCCTGAGTGTGTTTTATTTATATGTTTTATTTATCTACGATATTTTATTTATTGTTCTACATTACAATGGCAATTTTCAATATATTTTTCGAGTTAATGTTGATTTAATTGCTCTAATATCACTGTATTTGTGGCATAAAAAACATTGATACTGTCATTTGTCATGATAGTTTTGGGGAAAATCTATCACACTAAAAAATAAACAAATATAATATATTCAGAGAGAGAGCCGGTACCGTCATTAAATATATTGGGTAGGCCTACATTAAAAGATGTCGATCAAATTCATCCCCCCTAATCAGGCCAGTGGATGGATGTGGGACACATTTGTAGTTCATTTTCATTCTTTGGGCATAACTACAAGACAATACAATTGTTGGCATGACCAAATACCACAAGCAAAGCTAACTCCATCAGCACAACATTTATTTTCTTCTTCGTGATGATGTACTTTCGTGGGTAAATTGGCCTCTTAATTAGGGACAGCGAGAAGAAGGTGAGCTTGACTGAGTATGTTGTTTTTCGGATTTAAAAGGTAAATGGATCACTCCAATAATTTAAGGGAACCCGTGTTTTGTTTTATTTTACTCACCTTGAGGAGGTAGCAAGTGAATGTACAGGTGATTTCACTCATTTCTCGGTTTAATTACGGCATTAAAACTCTAATGATGACTTTTTGGAAATTAACAGTGGGGGTTTGAAGCAATCCACGAAACTGCGCAATAATGTCAGTACCGATTCGGAAATGCTTACGTCCTTGCATTGAAGTCCAGAGCCACACTTGATCATTCTCTTTCATCTATTGCTAAGGATAGACTTCTTCAAGATGACAAGTTTCAGCTAAAAAGATCCACAAATAATCTCGCACAGTCAGAAATTCCAAGGGTTCTCCAAGTCGACCCCATAAAAAAATATTGTGGTGACTGTGTCATTTGCCCTAAAAAACTGGACTTAAATAGCGCAAGTAGAACATTATTTGTGAGAAGAGCAGTGTGGGCAGGTGAATAGGTCATATACTGTGTATCAATAGTGTTTTTTTTCCCCATTCATTTATTTGTTATGGAGAATTTTGAAGTGATCATTCCATGTTTTCCTTAGAAAATCCACCAGGATAGCAGCCACCTGTCATGTTGCAACTATCAACTTGCAGTTGATCATCCATCCATCCATTTTGTATGGCGCTTCTCCTGTTCGGGGTCATGGAAAACTGGAACCTACTTCAGCTGACTCCGGGTCAAAGGCAGACTACAATGGTCGCTAGTCAATCACAGGGCCCCTACAGAGACAGACAACCTTTCACACTCACATTCACACTGCCACTGAGTGGGAATTGAACCCACGGAAGTCAGGCGAATGAACCATCACACTATCAGTCACTACGTCGTGTTTGAGTAGACTCAGTTGTGATGGTGTCCCCTAATTCCACTTTCATCTACTTTTCTGTATAAGGCCTGTTTATTGCTTAAGAAAATAGGCGGTGTGACCTATTACAAATGGGGTTACACTGTGTTCAGTTAACTAGAGTTTGAAACAAGACCTGTATTACAATGGAATCAAAAATGATCGGTACGTCTCAATACCTCATCCTTCCTTCTCTCTTTTTTGAATTATTATTTTTAATCTTGTCCTGTACCCTGCATTGCAGAATTGTGGACCTGTATGCATTTTGGGCTGCAACAGTTTGCATGTTTTCCCGTGCCTGCATGGGTTTTCTCCAGGTCCTCCGGTTTCCTGCCACATCCCCAAAACATTTATGGTAGGTTAATTGAAAACTCTAAATTGCCCGTAGGTGTGTATGTGAGTGCGAATGGTTGCTTCTCTGTGAGTGCCCTGCGACTGGCTGGCAACCAGTTCAGGGTGTACCCTGCTTCTCACCCAGAGCCAGCTGGGATAGGCTCCAGCACCCCCGCGATCCTAGTGAGGATAAGCGGTATGGAAGATGAATTAATTAATGTTTTTTTTACAAAGGATATGGCTACTGTAGTTATATTTGCGTGCAAGTAGTTAAGGTAAAAATTTACATTTATAGCTCTTTCTGGAGTGTTCAATTTGAGGACTATCGTGTTTAATGCTCCAACAATAGTCAGCCATCATATGTATGTCCCATCGACCCTGATAACGTTCTTCCATAACCTTCAAATCTTGGTGAAATCGTTCACCTTGCTCGTCGTTAAAATCACCATGATTTTCCAGAAAGCTGGCAAGATGGCAATGCAGAAAATGTAGTTTAGTACTCATGTTGGAACCAAGCGCTTTGTAGCTCTCCAATAGTTTCTGAACAACTTCTGTGTAATTACTTGCACGTGTATTTCCAAGAAAGTTCTTGACGATGTCTTTGAATGATAACCAATACTTTTTCTCAAGGTCTGACATAGTCCCGATGAACTGTTCATCTTTGATGAGCTGCCGAATTCATGGACCATCAAACACACCGGGCTAGATTTTTTTCAGTTGACAGTCCAGGAAATTGCAAGATGATGTACTTGAAACAGTTGCCATCAGTTGGCAATGCTTTTACAAATAGCTTCATGAGACCTAGTTTTTTGCGCAGAGGTGGGAATATTATTTTCTTCCTGTCAACAAGTGGCTCATGTAGAATGTTGGGATCTCCAGAATTAAAATCGCATCTTGGAGGCCAATTCGTCTCAACCCAATGCTTCTCTCGAGCTCTGCTATCCCACATACAGAGAAAGCAGGGATACGTTGCTGACCAAGAAGGAAGCACACCATTTAAAGGTCAACACAGACGATCCAATTGTGTTTGTCATATTGCAATAACTCAATGACTCTCTTTACATCTCCATGTTCTTCAGAAAGACAGACAGAATGCCTAATAGGGACTGCACCAAATAAATTGCCATTGTGTAGAAGGACAGACTTCAAGCTCCACATTGAGCTATCAATAAACATTCAGCATTCATCTGGATTGTAGATTGAAAGCCCTAATTCCTTCAGTAAACTAGGATTGTGATGGCAAAACACAAAGCCGCTGTCACTTGTACTGCAGAAATGTACTTTCTCTGGTTCAAAAGTATCATACCTTCACTCCTTGTTAACGTAGGCTTTTCTCATTCAGTCTTGATGCTAGGTTTTCTGAAGCATTTTTTTGATAGGCCCAAATCATGTGCCAAATCATAAAATTTGTGCTGATCCAATCCCCTACAAACTAAATTCTCGTTAATTACAAAATCTGCATCTTTTCTGTCACTGCGTTCTTCAACATCGCTCAGATCTTCTAGAGGAGGTAGTTGTTCGAAAACTGGCACTGGAATTTCAGGTGAATGAGGCATTGGTCCTATCGCTGACGGTAGATTAGGATATTCTATTTTACTTTGATTTTTCTTGTTAAATTCTGATGTTTTCACTAAACAAAAGTAACAATCTGTGCAATGATCTTTTTGCTCTCACCAAACCATGGGGATACCAAATGCCAACTTTTCACGTTTCTTTGGTCCACATTCGTAAACTCTCGACACACTGCTTGCACACTTTGTGACGGGCCCATGGCTTGTCTTGACTGTACTTTAAAATACACAAAATATGCTTGTTTGACAAATGCACTGATGTTTGCCCTCTGACTTGGAATGGTGAAACTACCACAAATATAGCAAAAGGAGTCAGTGTTGTTTAGGCATTTACGACGAGACGTAGACATGATCTGGAACAAAGGAAATATATACCTATCTAAATAAAACTCTAAGATGGAATAGTTACAAGCTTTGAAAACTAAAAAAAACAGCATAAAACGAAATAGAACTTACAATGGTATGCCCATGGTTACAAGGTTAAGAGAAAAGCCAGCACAAATCCTCTTAATTCCTACTATGCTAGCTTTCTGTTTGCAGATATTGATAGTACTGACCTATTGGGAACTGCACACACCTCTCACCGCACTGTCTCAATTGTGACTCCACAAACAAGTTGCCACGTAGCTGTAAATTTTTCCAATTACAATCAGCTGCCAAGTCTTACTACAGCTAATCAGTGGAATTTTGCTTATCTGGAGGGTGAACTGTGTAGAAAAAAAAACTTGACGTGCTAGAAAAGAACTGACTCCAATTTTGGAATCAGCATGCCAATTTTAGTTTTAATCAGCATAAAAATCTAACTCTAAATCAAACATTAGTTTTTTTCAAATTGTCCCCCAGTAATTATGTACCCGCCTTCTGGGTTAATTATTGTGCGTAAAACGTATTCTATTATGAATTGGTATTGAGACTTGTCTTTGTCTGCTGTTACAGCTAGCTGAAAAGGTCTGACTAAAATTGAAATCGGAAAGGTAATTTTCTTCTGATTTTGACATCCATTTTAAATTTTGTGATATAATCCATAATAATTGGTTTTGCCTGTGAACAAATGCATTTACATTAAGTGTAAGTTTACAATTGTTATAAGTGAATGTGGGACAATCTGTGTGAGTGTATCACCTATATATGTGTGAGAAAGATAGATAACTCTGGTAATATAAAGCTGTGATAGGAGGTATTATGTATTGAGGTATTGAACGTGTTGTATATAGGTTCAGCATAGCCAAAACATGGAATTGGAAGACAAGGGAATATATAAGTATATGTTATACATACAAGCTTAAGTAGCATGCAAATACATATGTGTACGGGGAGGGGAGAGAGTGGGGAGTGAGCATTTGGTACGCGGGTACTCGGGGGTGCCAGAAAGAAGGGAAAAGGAAGTACCATAGAGAAAGATAACTAAAAAGAAAACAAGGGCAATGTCCCATGTTTTCTTTGCGCGTGATTCCCTTAGTTTTTTCCCTATACAAATTAGTACACGGTTTTTTACACTGTCTACCAAATATGAGAGCAAACTTGAATGGAATACTCATCTATTAGAAGAGCTAAGGGGTGACTTTGGAATCGCGAAACAGTTGAGCGTCTTCAGTATAGTTTGTCCACAACCAGTGAGGCGCGTTTTCCTTGTTGCCGGTAATTCTTCATTACAGGGGACAAGAGTTTGCGTCGCTCGTTGATTTCGCATGGAAACTGGTCATTTATCCCAAACAGTGTACCCTTCACCTCCCATCCTATTGACTTTACAAAGACTTTCTGCTGGAAATCTTTGAATTTGGCAATGATTGGACAGGGATGATTCCCTGCTCGTGGTCCTCCTAGTCTGTGTGGAAGGGGATACTAGCGAGAGTCTCCTTTGGGATTTTCAGTGTTGTCGACATGAAGTTTTTTATTGAGCCTCTAGATTATCAGGTGTACTCTCGGAAATGCCGGAAAAAATGATATTATTTTGCAGGCTTCTTGACTGTAAGTCTAGAATTGCGTCTTTGATTTTTTTTGTTTTCTTTCTAGAGACATTCTACCTCCGTTGTCATCGCTTTCATGGCTGACTGAAGTTCGACATTGTCTTCTTTTAGCTCTCTGACTTGTTGGTGCATGAACTCCAAGATGGTTTTAATCTTCTGGTGTAATAGATTGTGAAGTGATCACTTCTTGTCAATGTTAGGAGAGGACTTGAATATGGGTGTCAGGTGGGCTGAGTAGCAGATCTTCAGTGCTAGTAGAGTTAGCCTTTCGTCTTTTCACCGGGTTGGTGCGGTCGTCATGGTGGGATCCGCTAGCTTGCATGACGAAGCCATCAAAAGATCCATCGAGAAAATCTTCAAGTGGCTCCATCAGGGTATCTTGGCAACAGCAGGGATTGGAAAAAAGTAATCAATAATAATCAGCCCAGCAATAAGAGGAAAACAAGTGGATGCGGAGGAAATTAAGTCTTGGGGTTGCTAATTTGATTTTGCAGCATAGTCGCCAAAATTTCCCTTGAGAAATCCAGCAGTCTCTCGCAGTGTCAAAGCATGTCGGTCCTCGCGGTGTCAGACCATGTCCGACCATCCTTCCTTCTCAAGACCAAGAGAAGTAACTGAACCATCCAGACTCCCCAAAAGACAGAAGCTCTGGTCTAACTTAATTATCAATAGCTTGATAAATCGGATCTGCAAAGCCACAAACTTTGCCAAGAGAATTCGTCCCTTTTGAAAGTTTCGCTATCAACAGCAAGAGGACTCCTGTGGCGACAAAGTTTGCTGAACAGTGAAGCAACAGCACCGCCAAGAGGGGGATATTGGGACTGACAAACTGTTGATGCAAAGCTTAAGCTTGTGTTTTGGTGTGTTTTATATTGCAGGTGATGATTTGTGATTATATTGCTGATGTCCCCTAAACCGTGCTAATTGTTCCCTGGCATTCCTTATCCCTTTTATGAGCAAATATACGGAAGAATGGTCTGTAATTGATGATGAAGATGCAAAGTTAAAATAACACAATGTCATGTTTGAGTCAAATGAACAAAAATCCCCACCAAAGTTATTTTCTGTACCTCAAGACTCGGTAAAAATTAGATTTGTTTTTGAGATAGGAGAGAAAGTTTTGTCACCGCAAATTATTTTTCAAGAAAATTAGCACACAAACAAACTTTCACTTTCATCATAAACTTGGGTGGGTCCACCCTTCCACCTTCTTGTTTGTCCCCCGGGAAGGAGAAGCTCTCGGTCTGCCTCTTCTAGAGAAAGAGAGAGAAGCTTCTGTTCCTGCTCTGGTTCCTGACCTCTCGGGGTTCTAGGTTTCAACCTAGCCAGCTCCAGAAGGAAAAAAAAAAAAAAAAAACACATAAAAAAAACACATACATATAAAAACACTAAAGAAAAAAACATCTCATTTTATGACAACCGTCCAGAAGGAGCTGGCTGGGCCCCAAGTTTTCTTTCCATCTTTTATTTTTCCCCTCTGCAGTTTGGGTCTGTGCCGCTGGCTGGCATTACGTGCCCTCGTCACCTAAGGATTCTTGGCCATAATGACCGAAGTGGAACCCCTGTTTTGGCCGGAGGGCAAAACCACTGGCAATACCACGCGGCGAGATTTTTCAGCAAAGCAGCCACTTGCTCCCAAACAGCCACAGTGATGTGACCCGCCTAGCCGGCCAGACCTTGGGACAATTGGTCCCAGAAAATTTATTTCTGGAAAGCTGACATTTCTTCATCCTTCAAGTTGGTGCTCAGGGCAAACTTCCTCATCATAGTGCACAGCATCCTTCGCCGCTGCTTCAAACCGTGAGTCAAACTTTGCTAACCAAGATGGCCCCTACCAGTGTGATCGCCTCGGTAACGCGCTCTCTAGTATTGTTTTTTTGTTTTTCGTCCGTCTTTGGAGACCTTACACGACTCACTTACACAAGGGGAGACCTGCTAACCATCAAGGAGGCTACTCCGGACTTTCTGTCACCAACTTTCGCAAATCCGCTCAGTTTTTTCCAAGAGTTACTCACCGGAGCTGCCAGAACTAAGACAAGGGCGTGCAAAATCCTCTCGGACCCTCCGCACCCCGGTCACCAGCTCTTCCAGCTCCTTCCCTCAGGTAGGCGCTACCGATCAATGCAAACTAGAACTAGTAGACATTCCAACAGCTTCTTCCCTCTTGCAATCAACTTCTTAAACAGCTAACCTATAATTCCATCACAACAACCTGGCAATTTTTTGACTTGAGTTCGTTGTCACATTTCTGTGTGTGTGCTGCACTATTTGCATATACTGGCCACTCATGCCAGAGTAGAATCTGCTCCATTTGCACACTGATTGAGAAGTATCTGTAACATTTGCACAACCAACATTGTCCCAGATTATCGCACTACTCGTCACTTTAAACCGCACACACTCCTTGAAGTCTCACCGCCCTTTGCACAATGGTCATTGCACCGGACTATTGCAATATTAGTCATTCGAACTGCTCTAAGTGCTAGAGGACTCTGCATCTTTTTGCACAATTGTTTTTTGTCAATGTCTTTATGTCTCCAAAGTGTTCTGTAAATTGACTGCCTGTTGTACTAGAGCGGCACCAACTACCGGAGACAAATTCCTTGTGTGTTTTGAACATACTTGGCAAATAAAGATGATTCTGATTCTGATTTACGAAATTAAATACAAATTGATGCGTCACATATTGATTAAGATTACGAGTGGGAAACGTTCACGAATGTCACCCTTGGTCTATGAAAGGACTTCGAAGCGGTGCACTTTAGGCAGTTCACCCTGTGTCATCCCTTGCTATTTAACTCACCTTTCTTTCCTCCCTTTTCGATTTAATTGCATTTTACTCTGTACTTGTAGAATTAGAAATTAAACCTGACAAAATACATGGACTGAGGTCTTTGTGTTTCTTGAATAAAGGATTAGAACCTCTAATGTCGGAGAACTAAGCAAATTACATGAGTGAAGCAACTCTTCAGAAATAACTGATTTATCGAGGTTTTGTCATTGGGAGGACCTGTTCATAACAAACAAAGCAACGTGGTGCCCCTTTTAACGATAAAGATTGGATACGAGGTAATGCCAACATTTAGTTTCATTTTATCTGACTAGTGGTCGCAGGGAGGTACTGCTGGCGGTCCCTTTCATGATCTTATAACAAATTAAGTCAATTTATTGAATAAACGATTCACGCTACAGAGATATAGGAACATGTTTCGGTATCAAACCTCAAAAAGAGAATTGACGGCTGCTCTGCTTTAGCTTTACAAACGGCACCCCATAATCTACAGTTTGATGTCTACTGTGTAAATGAGAGCAGGAGTCATAAAAATGCATTTATTTGTTCATAGTTTTTTTTTTTTTAAACTTATTCATTTCATGAGCCCAGTCTTGAGATGTACAGAAATTTTATTGTATGTAACTAGAGCAGAAAGTAGCGCAAATGGATTCTGGTTGAGTGAACACTGGCGCACTCTGCTGCCGCTGCTCATCGGCTTCTTTTTTTAAGATTTAGTTTAGTTTGTTTTAATGTTTTTTGCTTTTTTTTAAACTTGTTTTAATATTTTATTGCTCTATCGCACTTGCTTTTAAGGGATTCACCAGTTCATACATGGGAGCTCTTACCTGTTTATCCAAGAAGCCTGGGGGAAGACATCAGTCTTCTCCTCTTTGCTTTTGTCCCAGAGTTTTAGTGTTCTTTACAACCATGTGCCCTACGAGAGTGAAAATGTGTAGCTCATCATGTTGTGGTGTCATCACCATGATGACACCACAACAATAAAATCCATCTGGTCCAAAATACTCCTGGTCAGTCGACCACACTGTGTTAGCCGGCCAAGCAAGGTTGGCTAACATACCACTCCAAACGAACAACACCACTGCAAACTTTGGATTTCTCAACATCCGGCGATTCACAACCAAGGGACATCTCATCCACGATCTCCTCGTTGACCATAAGATGGACTTTTTTTGCTTAACAGAAACGTGGCAACAGCCAAATGACTTGCAACCCTCAACGATGTGACCCCTCTGGAGTTTGTTTACATTTGCAAACCTCGCGCCTCTGGTTGTCGATTCCCATTTCTCCACATTTGAATCAACAACTATACAACTCTATGGACCCAGTCCTACTATCATGGCTGTTATTTACTGGCCACCTAAACACAACAAGGATTTTTAACTGACTTGCTACCTCTGTCCCATGTGTCTTTACTATTTCCAAATATTATACTGCTGGGGGTTTTTAATATTCACACTTCCGTCCTGCATTATTGCAATTCTCTCCTCTAACCCACAAGTCACTACAAAAATTACAGCTTTTCCAGAACGCTGCCGCCTGTATTGTCACTAGGACCCCTCCTCTCATCACATCACTCCAGCACTGCAACTCCACTCGGTCCCTGTTAATTCTGCATCCAATATAAGACACTGTTCTGCACCTTCAAGGCCAACAATAACCTTGCCCCACCATATCTTGCAGACTCCCAGATCTTTGTCCTGAATCCACCTCCCTGTCCCTTCTGCCCTTCTGTCCACTGTTGGGGGCAGAGCCTTCAGCTTCAGTTGAGCGAACTCCCATGCACCCTCGAGGACCCTGCTGAGGGTGTGGAGCTGGTCCACTGTTCCATGGCCAGGACGAAAACCACACTGCTCCTCCTGAAGCTAAGATTCGACTTCCTGACAGACCTTCCTCTCCAGCACCCCTGAATAGACCTTACCAGGCAGGTTGAGGAGTGTGATTCCCTTGTAGTTGGAACACAACTTCCGGTCCCCCTTCTTAAAAAGGGGGACCACAACCCCAGTCTGCCAATCCAGAGGCACTGCCCCTGATGTCCATGTGATGTTGTAGAGGCGTGACAACCAGGACAGCCCCACAAAATACAGAGCCTTTAGGAACTCCGGGTGAATCTCATCCACCCTCAGGGCCTTTCCACCGAGGAGCTTTTTAACCACCTCAATGACCTCAACCCCGAGATAGGAGAACCCGCTTCAGAGACCCCAGACTCTGCTTCCTCGTGGGAAGGTGTGTCGGTGGAATTGAAAAGGTCTTCAAAGTATTCTTCCCACCAACTCACAATGTCCTAAGTTGAGGTCATCAGTTCCCCATCCCCGGAAATTGCCCGTAGGTGTGAATATGTGTGCGAATGGTTGTTTGTTTATATTTGCCCTGCGATTGGCTGGCGACCAGTTCAGGTTGTACCCCGCCTCTCGCCCGGAGATAGCTGGGATAGGCTCCAGCACGTCCATGACCCTAGTGAGGATAAGCAGTATGGAAAATGAATGAGTGAATGAATAATAATAATAATAACTAACAATTACACCAGATAGCCACTGATGGAACAGAAGCATCCATCCATCCATCCATTTTCTGAGCCGCTTCTCCTCACTAGGGTCGCGGGTGTGCTGGAGCCTATCCCAGCTGACATCGGGCAGGAGGCGGGTTACACCCTGAACTGGTTGCCAGCCAATCGCAGAGCACATAGAAACAAACAACGATTCGCACTCACAGTCATGCCTACGGGCAATTTAGAGTCTCCAATTAATGCATGCTTTTTTGGGGGGATGTGGGAGGAAACCGGAGTGCCCGGAGAAAACCCATGCAAGCACTGGGAGAACATGCAAACTCCACACAGGCGGGGCCGGGGATTGAACCCGGGTCCTCAGAACTGTGAGGCTGACGCTCTAACCAGTCGTCCACCGTGCCGCGGAACAGAAGCACTCAGTCGTTATATCGTGTGGGAGTGGCGACTCATGCTGGTTGTGTCACTGTGTTGTGTCACTGACACGTGTTTTAGCCACGGCAAAAAAAAATCCAGAAAACTGAAATGGTGAAAAGCTGTTTAACGCTATAGCTCCACAGTTGGGTACTTCAGAGTTCTTAGCCTTTGCACTTTTTCAGCAATTACTGTATCTTAAAACATGTATAATGTGTTTAGAAACACATTTTTTAATTCACTTTACAGGATCTTTCACTTTTTTTTGAATAATAGAAAAAGATACTATTGCACAACAGCATGAAACAAGGGTTTATTTCACTGGAGGAAGCAATCCTCCGAACAGGCTGTGTGGTTTAGATAAGCAAGTGTGCTGTCAACTCAGCACCTTGCTTGAGTGGTAAAAAAACAGCCCAAATCAATTCATGATTAATCATCAGTTTAACGTGGCCAAGCCCACCGTGGACAAGCATCGAAATGGGGGGATTACTGCAAGGAGAAATTCACTTGATTGCTTGCATTGGAAGTTAGAGAGCTTCTACCGATAATCCAGATAAATGATGAGTGAGAAATCTGCTAAAGAATTCGACTCGAAACTGACGGATAGCTCAAGGCTGTACGTGTTTATGTTTATGTATGCACCTGCATGATGTGCTGCAAGTCAAACTGGGCATTCATGTGATGACACTTTAAATGATAATTTCATCATGTGAGCGCATTCCAGTATTTGCCAATGCAGCCGACGATAAAATGGATTTTCATACAGACAAAAAAGAGACAAATTCACATCACAGAAGTAGTTATGTATGTGTTCAGTTTGTAATAACGAATCCAATTATATGTAATGTTCAGTAAATTATTTAAAATGTATTGTATCAACAGTCAATATGTATGTGTGTCTGTCAGCAATTGGAAATTAAATAGAAACAACAAATTAATTTGACTTCAGATGGTTTGGACTGAGAAACATTTCTGCTTTACATCGATAGTACAGCCATGCAGTATAAAATACAAGCGTTCCAAAATATTTTCCGTCTGTCTGTCGTGGCCACTGTGTCCACTGTCCTACTACTATAAAAGAGTACCAATGACAAGATCAAGGCAGAACTCTGATGTTGCACACACAGTCACAGTAGGTCTATTTTTGCTCTATAAGCTATACATTTTGTATGAAATGTGTCACCCTTTGGAACATGTCACTTGCCTTGACGTCCCACATGAGTGCCACTGGAATGAAAGAGAAGTATTTTACAACTGCCACAAGAAATCGAGCATGAGCTCAAGCAAAAGGCTGTGGAGTGCTGCAGTCAGCTTATATATTTATTCACTCTCATGATTCCCCTGAGTGACACTCTAGTGAGTCCCTTTGGTAAAATGTATTTATGACTGCATATTATTCAGCTAAAACTGAAGAAAAAGCCAGAGTGAAGAAGTAAATTGCCTTTATATAGTGCTTTTCTACCGCTAAACGCTTTTACTCAAAACGCTGTACAACCAAGCAAGTGATTAATGATGATGGCATTTGTTCCCATGGGAGGAAAGTTAACTGCTCATTCGCAGAGTTTTGTTCAAGGATACTTTGACAGGGCTACAGGAACTAGGGAATTCATCTGCAACCTATGACTTGAGAGACGATACCTGGACCAAGCTGTGTACGTTTGTATACAAAAGATGCATAAGCTTCAAGAAATGGTGTTTCAACTTAGATATATCCGTCCATCAAGCCTTCTATTCTCAATGCTTTTCAGGGTCACACGCGACGTGGAGCCTATCCCAAGTAACTTCGGGCGACAGGCAAGGTGCACCCTCGATTGGTCGCCTTGTATGTCAGTAACAGATTTTTTTGTGAACGGTGTCATAAGATTTGGAATTGTTTGTTCAATCATAGTCTCATACTTGTTTGTGATGGAAAGATCCAGTTCGCTTACAAGGATGTAGACCTAGGTGAATTTTGTAATACTTGTTTTGCCCACAAATTACTTTATTAGTGCTTATGTCTGCTAATGGAGGTAGCAGTGTCCTACTTGCCGCATTTGCCCTGCATCATATGCCCTAAATAGTAGAAAGTATACCGATAGTGTATGTAAAGGGCAGAGAAGTACTGGTACTGTATTCTGCACCACCTTGCCACAATGTGAGAGTTGTGGAGAGCTTGGACTCAAGTTATCTACATCGATGACCTTAGTGCTATTTAATGCAATTTTTAAAAGATCAAAATTGATCGTGAAAAGATACCATTAATATTACTGTATATTTTAATAAACTCTTGATTCCCATGAACATGTAAAATACATGTTTGAAATGTTAGACATGACACACAGTCAATTGGACCAAAACCATGAATGACTGTTTTTTAAATATCCTATCTGCAGCAAGAGGAAATGTTATAAGGCATATTACATCATGGAATCTTCATGTTCATGCAGTGAATACGTATAGACTAGACATACTTTGTTCTTTCTTTACAAATCCTAAAATGGTGTTTTGGAATTAGAGCTTTGGATAAACCAAACAGCAGTATATATATACATAGACAAAAAAAAAAAAAACCCAGCTTTGTAGCGTACTGTGATTGTTGGCAAATATTAAATTGAGATTGACCCAACACCCTCCAAAGGACTGATTTTGGAAGTTCTTGTGTCAGCATTTACTGATTTTGGCAAACTGACGGTCTTTGCTGTTGACAGTCATGCTTCTCACTTATTAATGAGTGTTCTCAACAACAAGACTCAGCATGAAATCATAACTGATTAACCCATTACCCACTGTCACAACCTTTAGAGTAAGGGTTCTTAACTGGTTTCACACTGGGATCCCAAGTCGTGATGCACTTTCATAGAAGTCTAACCAGGAAAATCCATCCATCCATCCATTTTCTGTGCCACTTTTCCTCACAAAGGTCGCGGGCATACTGGAGCCTACCACAGCTATCTTCGGGCGAGAACTGGTCGCCAGCCAATCGCAGGGCACATATAAACAAACAACCATTTGCACTCACATTCACACCTACGGGCAATTTAGAGTCTTCAATCAACCTACCACGCATGTTTTGGGGAAGTGGGAGGAAACCGGAGTGCCCGGAGAAAACCCACGCAGGCACATGCAAACTCCACACAGGCGAGGCCGGGATTTGAACCCCGGTCCTCACAACTGTGAGGCAGATGTGCTAACCAGTCGTTCACCGTGCTGCCCCAGAAAATCTATTTAGATCAAAAGTCTTCTAAAACACATGGGGGTCATCTTTTTAAACATAAATAAAGTAGTAAATACACATAAATGCAATGTTTTACAAAGCGGACAGCACTCCTACCTGTCACCTGCAGAATTTCTCTGATGACTCTGCCATTGTCGGCCTCATCACTGACGAAGACCACCAGTAGTACAAAGACTTGCACTCGCTCAAGGCTTTATGGAATGTTGCTATCAAAACTGCCTCCATATCAACATTGGCAAAACCAAGGAGCTGCTGGTGGTTTGTAGCCGGCGCCGTCATTCTCCAACTGCACTGCTTAATATCCAGGCAACAGGCATTGACTCTAATCTATACGTACCCGGGTAAACTGAACTGAAGTAGGGCTGTCACTATCGACTCTTTTTAGAATCGATTATCCTACAGAAACTGCATTGACTCTCGTATAATTACCCCCCAATTTTTTTTATTCTTTCATTCTCATTTATGAGGGATGGACTTATGTCATTTAACTGCATACGTTGGTGCTGTGCTTATGATATAAATGCATTGTGCACAATGTGATTTGAAGTAAATGAATTGAAGTACTGTACTGTCTTACTACTAATTATCATTACATGTCTTACATGTATATGCGTCATTGTCTGCAGGAAAACACAAGGACATTCCAAAGTTATAACTAGTGATTGTAGGGTATATTACTTTGGCTAATAAGTATTAAAACAGCAACAACAACATGTTACCTTAGTACGCCGCAAACCTCGTCCAGCCCGCATGTAAGTGTGCTATCCCAAACTGGCGTGTTAGGCCAATTTTAACCACTTCATTTTCATCATTTTTGGTTGAAAGTTATTCCAAAACTTGGGCATCCTCAGTGTACAGCAGTGTATTCCAGCTGGTCCCAAGTTCCCAACCATAGATATGAAGACTAAACATGAGACAACAGTACGTTCTAAGTAGCAATCGTAGTTACAGTGCATTCTAAGTTAATACTAGCGATTTTAGTGTATATTACATTGGCTAAAAAGGGGGGAAAAAACAACAACATATTAACTTAGTATGCCGCGGAGCTCGTCCAACATGCGTGTGAATGTTATTTTTCCCAAGCAGCTGTGTAAAGGCCACCTCTGCGTTTGCAGTAACGGTAACCACTTCATTTTCATCCTTTTTGTTTTAAAGTTATTCCAAAACTCGAACAAATGTCCATGAGAAAACATGGACAGTAACCATACATGTTTCTGGGTAGCGCAAATATCCTTTTAATCATATTTTTCATTGCTTCGAGGCAGAAATGTTTTTGGGGTCGACTGGAGCGACAACACACACGCTCTCCGCAGACTTCATGGGGCTGAGGGCCTTCAGTGTTCAGGGGACACCCCTAAAGAACCTTTACCACTCGGTGGTCACAGCGGTCATCTTCTATGGAATGGTCTGATAGGTCGGGACAGAAAATAAAAAGACTGGACATAGAGGTGAACAGCGCCAGCACTGTCATGGGCTGCTCCCTGGACTCAATTGACACCGTGGGGGACAGGAGGATGATGACTATGCTGTCATCCGTGCTGGACAACCCTGCCCACCGCCTCCAAGACACTGACAGCACTGCACAGATCCCTCAGTGACAGACTTTCACACCGAGATTTCACTGCCCCTTCCTGTCTGCCAGTACACAGTACATTATACAACCACAACGTTGAATAGTTTATGCACGGACAATAGTTATTGTGTGACTAATAAAGCTATCTTAAAGCACCGCTAGCCCTTTTTTGCCAGCTGCAGGGTCGTCAGCTGGGAGCCACCCTTCACTGATGTTTTACTGCTTTGTTTTCCTGCTCTTTTTTTTCCCTTCCTCCTTTCCCGTCAAATCCACCTGTTCCCCTGTGCAGACCGGACTGGCCAAACATTCGGGAGCTCGACCAGCCTGCCTAAATTTCTTTTACACGCACGTAAGTCCAACTTGCGGCCTACTAAAAGTACAGATTGGTAGATTCCCATGTTAGCTCATTAAATTTCCTATAAAAAAACACTACCTGTATCATTTGTGTGTGTTTGGATTCCACAAAAGACTTCTGGTTATCGAGAACTCCCATCTAATTCATGTAGCAACCTTCAAATTAGGAGACTGATAAAAAGGTTTCTCGTCACTTTCCCTAAATTTTATACATATAAATAAAAAGTGCCCCTTTACGAGACAAATGAGTTTGATTTTCACGTCAAAGCGTAAATCGGACTAACCCGGAAGTGAAAGTTGGCGTTTACCTTCCTTCGTATCTTTCTCCAGATTAATTACATTTTATTTAACCCCCATATATGCTGCACTGTATGAGCTGTCTTCGTACTGGGTATCTTGTCGAGAGGTATTCGGGAAATAGATGACGCCTCTGTGGATTGATGAACTACGGGACTTAGCTGGTTTTCATTCTTAGGGGTCTAAAGGTGCATGCACCATTCTGCAGAACATTGGTGACATTTGACTTATATACAGTTGATGACTCATAAAATGCTATTCCAGCGCTGAATCATTGGACTGCAATCAACATTGTGAAGCCAAGCTAGCTACCCTGCACAAAAGCACATTTTTGGTAAAGTAAAGTAAATAAACATATAAATAACAAACATGCAGTAACATGTTGACTGGCCTAAAGAGAAATGGAACAATATTTAGTGGACTGTTGAAAGATCATTGTTTTCTTTTTGGGTGTAGGGGCTGGAGACAATTTGTCAGATGACTCCCAAATACTGAATTCAAGCTACATTACATCGTGAAGAGTAACATTTGGTCTATGTATCACACAAAGTAACCGCCACAGCCAAATGTGGTGAGTACCTCCTTTGCACAGCCCCCCAAAATAGTTAAAACTATGTTTATCCGGTGTTATGGCATTGCTGGCTGCTCTCAACAGCTAATTCATTGGTAGTTAATACACTTTTTTTTTGTTTTTTTTAAAATGGAGGGTAATAAATGGATTGCAGATTGAGGCAGCAGTCTAATAAATCAAGCAACTGTAAAAGTAAGGGCTGTCATACACATTCCACTGTTACGAATGAGCTGCCAGAACTGGTCGGTCAGGCTATGGAAAGTACCACTTGATCTTCTGAACTTCAACATGGGATTTTAACTGCTTATGTAGGGTTGAAAATAATAATAATAATAATAATAGTAATACTAATAAAAAGTAGTTTTATAGCGGTTCATAACTAAGATTCGCAAAACAAATTATGTTATTTCCCCAATGACACTAAGTCGATGTCACCTGAAATCACATATACATGAGCAGCAGCAACAGAGAAAGGTCATATATTGCTCCAGGCTGCTCAAATTAATTTGCTAATGTTGGATCTTGGATTGAACTGGAACATAAAAAAAAAAAAAATCAGCCCTGGCATTTTGATTGGAGTGGCCCCTCATAATTAGCAGAGCACAACCTGCTGGTAACGTATGTTTGTGTTCCGTTGGAATTTATTTTACTATTATCCCAAACCCAATTCAAATCATTGTGGTGGGCAAATAAATAGCCACATTTGTCTTGTGGACTTGGTGAATCAATCATATCTGTGACAAAATCCTCTGGAAAGAAATGGTATGCTAAACAAATTTTACATATATATCAAATTCTTGAAAATCTCATACGAAAATTGAATTTAAAAACATCAGATGGATGACTCACACAGAAACCAAATTCCACAGCCTGGCTTGACTAGACGGGAAGTGAGGGAGATTATTACAATTTATGAAGTGGTAAATTGAAACACTGATTAAAATAAATAAATATTTGGAACTGCGTTGAAAAACTGTACAGCAATCCTAACCGATCGAAACCAATCAAAATGCTCAGAGTCTATCCCACTAATGCTGAGCTGTTTCATCTTATTTTCATTTTGTTCTGTTATCTAATTAGCTCTATTTAGTATTTTAAGGTTACATTTGTATAATAATTGAAGCCGTTTTGCGGATGTTTGCTTCCTCTTTCTTGATGTACCGCACTGTAGATTCATTCACGCCATAATGGCGTGCCACTGATGCATAACTTCTGCCCTCTTTGATCATATCTAAAAGTTTCACTTTTTCACTGATGGTCATCATCTTCTTCTTCCTCTTGGGCGCCCCGGAGGAAGAAGAAGATGATGACCGGGGCACAGCGCTTAGGCGACATTGTAAGGGCTTAACTAATCAAAAAACGTTATCGCTTAAACAAAAAAAAGTTATCACGAACACAACACTAAGATACAGTATTCGAGACAGTCAACAGCGTGGACGAGACAGGCGAGACACAACAAGGGAAGATGCTGGGTGAGGCTGCGATGATGCGCAGCCAATCAGCTCACAGGATAAATCCACTCGTGCTCTCATTGGCCGCTCTGTCTCCTCAGTCAAAGCAGTGGCAGTGCGCTCGGGCACTCCCAGAGTGTGAAGCTCTTTATAACCGAACGGCACACTCCCAACAATTCTCTAAGTTTCCAAATGTTCTGGAGTGTAGAGCGCACGCTTGGAGAGAATTTCCGAACATACCCAATGTTACTTACAATTGCAATGTGACAAGTGTCTGCCATCTTGGGGGAATTTTCTAAAAAACATTTGAGCACTTCCAATGTCTCTAAAATCCTCCAGAACAAATAAATTAATGTGAAAATAACTAATGACTAAACATGACCTATTCAACTGCCTACACTGCTCTTCTCACAAATAATCTTCTATTTGCACTATTTAAGACATGTTTTCGAGGGCAAGACACGAAGTTAAAACAGGACGTCATTTGGACTGGTTCGACTTGGAGAACACCTTGGAGTTTCGGCCCATACAAGCTTATTGGTGGATATTTTTTGCTGAAAGTTGAAGGGTTTCCCTTAGTAGCAGACGAACTGGAATGATTGAGTTTTGCTCTTGCAATATTCATCAAACCACTTGCAACTGTTATACGTCAGAGTGCTCGTAGTAAAAGTATCTGCTCGCCAGTGACAGAACACAAAATCAACTTGTATGAGGATGATATTCTTTATTGAACGAAAAACCAAAGTCATCTCTTCGAGCAGTCTTCAATCTCATAAAAACATTTTCACAATTATAAGATTACGCCATCAGCTAGAAAAAATAAACAATACTTCCAATAACATCAAACCCATGGAATCCTGCAGATCAAATCCCGGATTACCCTATTCATATAGGAAACATTAAATATTTAGGTGTTAATATTTCCCCAAAACTCACAGAGCTGACCAATCTAAATGATACACCACTTCTGGAAAAAATCACAGCTGACTTAATACGTTTGCCAAAATCACTACTGAGAATAGCCACAATAAAAATGAAAACCTGACCTCAAATAAATTATTTATTCTCAATTATTTCATTTAAGACCACATTAAAATGGTTCCCAACCTTAGATTCTGCCATAATATTTTTTTTATTCAAAGAATAAGAAAAATAGGATGAGTTTATCCACACTTCAGAAAAGTAAACAGGAGGGAGGCCTAAATGTTCCCAACTTTAAAGACTATTATTGAGCTAACCAATTACAATACCTCATCAAATGTATGCACCAAAATGAGGAGCATCATTCTTGGCTAGAATTTGAACAGATACACTGCAACAACATCAAACTCTCAAAACTCTCATTTATTTCTACAAACTGCAAAGGAAATTAAAGGGAACCTTGCAGAAAAGCTGAAACACCAATTTGCTGCTCATGACTCTGCGTCAGTATGGAGAGGATTAAAAATCAATAACCTAAGACAGGAGACCATCCCCCAAAGCGGAGTACAAGAAAGGACTGGCTGACTTGAATATGTTTGACTGCAGATTTGAAAAGAAAACTTTCACACCCCACACCCACCCAGACCTGCCACCAACGACCTCCATCACATCTCTTATTCCCACTTCTGACTTGACCATTCATGAACAAGACGTGAGGCAGCTCTTCAGGCAACAAAAGATTAAGAAGGCGTCAGGCCCGGACACATCTCCATCCTGCCTGAAAGTCTGCAATGACCAGCTGGCTCCAGTTTTCACTCGGATTTTCAATTGATCTTTCTAGAACTGTGTGACGTCTCATCCTGATCCAAACACCCAGTCCCCAAGAAACCTGCAATTTTGAGAATGAACAATTATAGGCCCGTCACTCTGAAGTCTGTGGTCATGAAGTCCTTTGAACAACTTGTGCTGGATCAACTAAAATGTGTCACAGGTCCACTGCTGAACCCCCGGCAGTTTGCTTACCGAGCAAACAGGTCAGTGGCTGATGCAGTCGACATGGGGCTGCATTTCATCCTGGAACACCTCACCAGTGCAGGGACCTACACAAGGACCCTGTTTGTGGACTTCAGCTCTGTGTTCAAAACCTTCATCCCTGAACTCCACTCCTTCAAGCTCCTGCAGATCAACGTCTCTCCTGGCATCAGCCAGTTTAGAGCTTTTCTGATGGGCAGGACATAGCAGGTGAGGCTGGGGTCAACCACCTCTCATCCACACGCACCATCAGCACCGGGGCCTCCCAAGGATGTGTCCTTCCTCTGCTACTCTTCTCGCTTTTGCAGACAAAACAATCAACGGACTCATCAACGACAGACGACGAGTCTACATATCGACAGGAAGTTTAGCTGCTTGTGCTCTGGTGCACCCAATACAACCTGGAGCTGAACATGCTTAAGACCATAGAGATGATTGTGGAGGAAACAGGAAACATCCCTCGCAACAGCTGTCCCTCACGCTGAACAACTGCCCTTTGTCAACTATTGAGATAATCAAGTTACTGGGAATCACAGTATGATGATGATTAACCATTGAGCAGCCGTGACCCAATGGTTAAGATCATCACCTGCCACCGTGGGGGACCTTGGTTCAAGACCGGACCATCCGCCAAGACTGGACCATCCGCCAAAATACCCCAGACTCACGGCTGTGGTGTCCTTGAGCAAGACACTAATACCCCGAAATGCTCCCCGGCCGCTGCAGCTGCCCCCTGCTCCAGTGTGTTCCACTAACATGTGTATGTGTTCACTGTGATGGGTTAAATGCAGAGAACAAATTTCATGTGCATGCATGCATGTTCATGACAATAAAAGGTGATTCTTCTTCTTCTTCTTCTTCTAAGGGTCTAAAGTGGGAAGCCAATATCAACTAGATCCTGAAAAAAGACCCAGCAGGGGATGTACTTCCTGCAACTGCTGATGAAGCCTGGCCTGCCACAGGAGCTGTTGATGCAGTTCTACACAGCAGTCATATAATCTGAGTCTGGTTGGATGCCGCTACAAAGAAGGACAAAATCCAGCTACAATTTACAGTTAGGAATGCCAAGAGGATCATCGGTACACCCCTTCCCACTCTTGAGGACTTGCAAGCTGCTATCAAACAACGCACACATAAACCAGCAGACTTTTCAAGATGGCGCCTTACCAAGTGGCCGCCTCGGTAACGAGCTCTCGAGGATGGTCTATGTTTTTGTGATCGTTCGGCTTTGGATACATTACGCAACTTATTTACACAAGGGAAGACTTGCTAAACATTAGGGAATCTACTACGGACCTGCTTTCACCGACTTTTCGCAAATCCGCTCATTTTTTCCTCTGAATTGCTCACCGACAGAACGGCTGCGGTCATTGGCGCATGGAGGGGGCAAAGGTGACACCACAGAGGCTTCCGGGCTTCCAACCACACCGAGTGGACCAAATCATGGAGCTATCGGGAAAACTAAAGGTAGTGGAATATGCTCCTATATCAACAAAACAAATGGTGTGCCGACGTCACGACTCTCAACACACACTGTAGCCTGGACTTAGAGTCGCTGTTTTTTTAACTGTAAGTCATTCTACTCACCGCGCGAGATCGCTTCATTCATCCTTGCTAGTGCTTACATCCCCCCCCAGGCTAACACGAACGCCGCACTGCTAACGCTCGCTGAACAAGTAAACCAACTTGAAAAAAAGCACCCGGTTTCACCCCTCATTATCCTTGGGGACATTAACAAAGCAGAATTCAACCACAAACTCCCTAAATACAAGCAGCACATGGATTGTCCCACCAGGGAAAACATTATTCTACACCACTGCTACACCATGCTAAATGACGCATACCGTGCTATCCCCCATGAAGCCCTGGGCTCATCTGATCCCTGCTTAATTCACTTAATACCAACATACAGGAACAGACTGAAATGTGCAAAGCCTGTGGTGAAAACAGTGAACAAGTGGACCAATGAAGCAAAGATGGATGTTCAAGACTGTTTAGCCTGCACAGATTTGAGTGTCTTTGAAACATCAGATGGCAGCCTGGATGAATATACAAACAGTGTCACATGCTATATTAGTTTCTGTGATGATGTGTGTGTACCAACAAAGACATTTTGCACGTTCAATAACAACAAGCCGTGGTTCACTGGCAAACTTTAGCAACTTTGCAAGACTAAATAGGACGCCTATCGAAGTGGGGACAGAGCCCTGTACAATCATGCTAGAAACCAGCTGACAAAAGAAATTGACATCGCAAAGAGAAATTATGCAGAGAAGCTGGAAAAACAGCTTCGTGTCAGTCAGTCTGGCGAGGATTATAATCGCTAACCAACGACAAGTGACCATCCCCCCTAACAGTGAGATAAAGATAAAAGTGAATTAAAACAAAATAAAAACAAGAAAAACTACTGTATGTTGATCATTTTTATATAGTAACGTCCAGTGTTTGGAAAGTTCATTTTCTATGCGAACTAGTTCAAAGTTCAGTTCATAATTAGAAATTTTGAACTAAATTCACTGTTCCAATAATGAACTAGTTCATAGTTTTTTTGTTGTTGTATTAAATACAGTATGTTGCTAATGAGTTATTACCCTTAAAATATTTTTTCCCCCATTGTTGCCACAAATTCAGTTCAGGCAAGTAGCTAACTACAGTTTTCTCTCTACACTCTCAAAAACATGAGAAAAACCTGTTGTTTGAATGATTTTTTGTTTGTTTGTTTTTAAATGAGAGTTTAAAACAAAAACAGGACTTCTGTCCTTGTTGTGCAAACCAAAAACATGCAATACTCTATGACAGGAATGATGGTGAAAAGGCATTGATAACTTTGCATTCCTAGCAGCTCTGGCTGACTATATTAACAAAATATTTTATCATAAACAGTCTTATTTTACAAACAAAATAAATTCCATATTACGACAGTGTGATCGTTCAGTGTTTTAACTAAAGCATTCTGACACAAATAGTAATTTTTCTAACAAAGGACACATTGCCTTACATTTACGGAGTGTCCCTGCAATCTGAAGCTGAACACACTCAAGACTGGAGAGATGATTGCGGAGTTCAGGAAACATCCTTTGCCATGGCTGTCGGTCACACTGTCTCACTGCCGTGTGTCAACTATCGGGACATTCAAGTTCCTAGGAACTACAAACTCTCAGGAACTTAAGTGGGAGGCCAACATAATTACATCCTTAAAAAGGAGGGAGGAGGGTGTACTTCCTGAGGTTGCTAAGGAAGCATGGCCTCTCACAGGAGCTGTTAAGGCAGTTATACACAGCAGTCATTCAATTAGTTGTGTGTTCATCAATCACACTCTGGTTTGGTGCTGCTATAAAGACGGTCAAAATTAGTTGGGACTGCAGATAGGATCGTCAGTACCCACTACCTACAATGGAGGACTTGCAAGTTACAAGAACCCTTTTTGGAGTTGTCCATGTGAATATTAAAATCGCCACGCAGTATAATGTTTTGAGATAGTGAAGACACATGGGACAAAGCAAAGTTAATTAAAAAAAACAAAAAAAAAGTCCTTATTGTTTTAAGGTGGCTGGTAAATAACCAGAGGTGGGTAGTAAAACAGTCACTGATGGTGTAGTGGTACACTCGCCTGACTTTGGTACAGGCAGCGTGGGTTCAGTTCCCACTCAGTGAATGTGGGTGCGAATGGTTGTCTGTGTCTATATGTGCCCTGCCGCTGACTGGCGACCAGTTCAGGGTTTAGTCCGCCTTTCGCCCGAAGTCAGCTGGGATAGGCTCCAGCGCCCTGTGACCCTAACCAGGATAAGCGTTGTTTAAAATGAATGGAATGGAAGAACCTTTTTCCAGCGCCTTCTCTCCTTCTCCAGCAGAATTAAAAAATTTATTTCCCCTTGCCAATGACTTCTTCTTAACAGTTGACACTTTGTTAATGTTGTAGCGTATATTGCTGTTTGGATCAAACGTAATTTATTTAAGAAATAAAATTGTCGAAGCAGCGACTCCTGCGTTGCTTCCGGTTTAGCATGATTTGCTGCTTAACGCTATAAATCAAGCTATTTTGTCTCGTAGATGGCACCACGTCACCTTTTATACGTATAAAATTTTATAAAAAGCGATGACAAACCTTTTACCAGTCTCATAATGTAAGGTTGCTACATTTTATAAAATATGACTCAGAGGTGACAGGTTTCCTAATTAAACTCAAAACACAACAAGGAGTAGAATTTTATAGAATATTTAATGACATCTACAATGGATCTATAGGGAAACACACATAGTCTAACTACAGGAAGAAAATAACACTAATAATGGTGAAAGAAAGAAAAATAGGCATACGAAAAGGGAAATAGAACATTGTGAGAGCCGCTGCTCCTCCACATCGAGAGGAGCCAGATGAGGTGGCTGGGGCATCTGATTGTGGCATCTGATTCGAATGCCTCCCAGACGCCTCCCTGGTGAGGTGTTCCGGGCACGTCCCGCCGGAGGGAGACCATGGGGATGAAAATGGAGAGACTATGTCTCTCGGCTGGCCTGGGAACGCCTCGGGATCCCACCGGAAGAGCTGGATGAAGTGGTTGGGGAGAGGGAAGTCTTGGCGTCCCTGCTAAAGCTACTGCCCCCGCGACCTGACCTCGGATAAATGGTAGAAAATGGATGGATGGATGGATGGATGGCAGAAATGGCATAAATATTTTAATACATGTAATGAATGAAATAATGACAATTGTAATATAATAATAATACAATTCTTATTACATTGAGTAAAAACCTTTTGAGTCTGCTGCTACTAATAGTTCCGAAAAAAGGAGTAAATGAGGAAGTGACGTGGATTTTCCCCTCTGACAATAGTTACTGTATAACAACTTCAATTTTCACAAGTGGCCCTACAAAATCTGTAACTTTAAAGAAAAATACAAAGAATCAAGTTGGTAAAGGTAATAGGGAGTTCAGAGTGAGGTTGCCCTGTTTTTCTCTATCAATCAAATGTTTCTATATTCTGTTTGAAAAACACTCGCTGAAACAAATATGGCAGTGAGGATGCAATTCTATTTTTATTATCATTTCGGCGCAGGGGAAATGTGCGTTACCAAATATAGTTTGGTTAGTTCATTTTATCCATCCATTTTCCATACTGCTTATCTTCACCGGGGTCGCCGGCGTGGTGGAGTCTATCCCAGCTATCTTTGGGCGAGAGGCGGGGTACACCCTGAACTGGTTGCCAACCAATAGCAGGGCACATATAAACAAACTACCACTGGCACTCACATTCACACCTATGGGCAATTTAGAGTCTTCAATTAACCTACCATGCATGTTTTTGGGATGTGGGAGGAAACCGGAGTACCCGGAGAAAACTCCCACAGGCACGAGGAGAACATGCAAACTCCACACAGGTGAGCCCGGATTTGAACCCGGGTCCTCAGAACTGTGCTCACCAGTCTTCCACCGTGCCGCCATTGGTTCATTTTTATCCCTGAAATGTATGAATGGGAGTATATTTTTCAAGTAAGGGATATCTAATGATGACTCATTAGGGCAGAGAAAGGAAAGTTGTTTAAAATCACAAGCTAAAAAGGACAGTCAGACTTTAGAATGCTTTCCCCCTTTGTATTACTAACAAGCACCATCTTTACAAGAATTATAGTTTCTCTGCAATGTATCTCAGCTGTTTCTACTCATTAAGGATGTAATGAAATGGCCTATACTTAAAGGGTCTTGATCTAGGAAGACAGTTCTGTGTTTAGATGTTAGTTATACATTTCATTTGAGAAATGGCACAATCTCTACAATAATGTATGCTGAAGTTGACATGGTGGCTGAACACAGATATGAGTCAAGTCGTTTTCAATGAATCTGATTCAGCTTTGGTTTTGATAGGGCCAAATTACAATGGCATTTATCTCAAGACAATTTCCATTGAGAGCATTTCTAAAAAAGGGCACCCTTGATCTTCAGGTAAAAATTAATCACATTGACTGCTTCCTGTTGTCTCTTCAGTGCCACTGTCTCTAATCCGTACATCATGGCTGGCCTCACCACTGTTTTATAAACTTTGCCCTTCATCCAAGCAGAGACTCTTCTGTCACATAACACACCTGACACCTTCCTCCACCCGTTCCAACCTGCTTGTACCCGTTTCTTCACTTCCTGACCACACTCACCATTGCTCCGGACGGTTTACCCAAGTATTTAAAGTCCTCCACCCTTGCTATCTCATCTCCCTGTAGTCTCACTCTTGCCCCACCACCCCTCTCATTCATGCACATATATTCTGTCTTACTTTGACTAATCTTCATTCCTCTGCTTTCCAGTGCATGCCTGCATCTTTCTAATTGTTCCTCCACATGCTCCTTGCTTTCACTGCAAATCACAATGTCATCTGCAAACATCATGGTCCACGGGGATTCCACTCTCCCCTACCACTACTTTAGAGTTTTAACCTCCTTCAGATTATATCGTCTGGACAAGATGTAATCCACCTGCGTGCTTCTACCTCCACTCTTGTAGGTCACCCTATGTTCCTGCCTCTTCTGGAAAAAAGTGTTCACTACAGCCATTTGCATCCATTTTGCAAACTCTACCACCATCTGTCCCTCCAAGTTCCTTTCACGGATGCCGTACTTATCCATCACTTTTTCATCACCCCTATTTCCTTCACCAACATGTCCATTACAATCTGCACCAATCACGACTCTCTCTCTGTCTGGGATGCTCAGAACTACTTCGTCTAGCTCCTGCCAGAATTTCTCTTTCACCTCTAGGTCACATCCTACCTGTGGGGCATAGCCACAAATCACATTATACATAACACCCTCAATTTCAAGTTTCAGCCTCATCACTCGATCTGATACTCTTTTCACCTCCAAGAAATTCTTAGCCAACTCTTCTTTTAAGATAATACTGACTCCATTTCTCTTCCCATCTACACCATAGTAAAATAATTTAAACCCTGCCCCTAAACTTCTAGCCTTTCCACCTGGTCTCCCGGACACACAATATATAAATCTTTCTCCTAATCATCAACTCCTGAGATTTTCCTGTCATAGTCCCAACATTCAAAGTCCCCACATTCAATTCGAGGCTCTGTGCTTTCCTCTTCTCGTTCTGCCGAAGAACCCGTTTTCCACCTCTTCTTCATCTTCGACCCACAGTAGCTGAATTCAACCGTCAACCTGCAGGGCGCCGGTGGCGAACGTTGTTAAGCCGGGAATTCTTTGGATGAACGCTCATATTTGTTTGGCAAAGGTTTAAGCCGGACGCCCTTCCTGACGCAACCCTCTGCATTTATCTGGGCTTGGGACCGGCCTACAGTTTGCCGGCTTGTGGCTCCCATAGGGCTGCAATCTCCAATGTTTATTCCTTCATCAAGTAAACAACAACAACAACAACAACAAAAACATGCATATGCTTGAATTTGTGAAATATTATGGGCAATGGTAGCAACGTTCCTCTCATTGCTCAAGCTTTATCCCATTATTTCTCAGAAACTAAAAGCTATAACCAAAGAGCCAGGCATGAGGGTTTGTTTTCTAAAATGTCCAGTGTACAAGTGGCCCATCAGGATATTGAAAGGAAGTTATGCTGTTTGTTGTTCTGTGTTAAATGCTCACATCATCTCTCCTAATGGGGAAAATCTATCATTTCTGCAGTAGGGGAACGCTGCGGGTATTAAATAAACATGGATTTTATATTTGTTTATCTCAATATTATACAAATTCAAAACAGATGGAGGGAACAACCTCAAGAGCAGAATGTGTATGGGAGCAGCAGGGATATACGTAAGCACCCTATGTTAGAAGTAGATGTGACGTGCAATACTAATCATATATTTTAGTGGTACAGTTTTGTAAGTGGGTATAATATAGCAGGGATGTTCTCCTCATTTTTTTTAAAAGGGCTACACTGTAGTAATGGTTTCAGTCAGAGTGCTGTTATGACTGTGAAGCCATGTAAATGTAGATGCCTCATCATATCGTTTATTTGGTACCAATAAGATGCTTGCAATATCTCAAATTTATTCAAATTAAAGGAAATTTGCAATTTTCCTACGTTTGGTGAGTTACATGACGTAGACGCATATTATTTGATTTACTGGGCCACATGAAATGACGTGGCAGGGGCTGTATCTTGAGTTTGACACCTGTGCTGTTGAGTGTGCATCTTTTGTATACCTGGCATGATCGACCCATCTCTATTGCTATGATTGAAGAGATAGCTTGACCCAGTTCCAGAGTGTGTGACAGGAAAAATCGAATTGTTTATTTTAAGGCTGAACCTGACAAGGTGGTGATGGCTGGGGTTGAAACTGAGGTAAGCGGTAGGATTGGCTGATTACCAGGCTCTCTTGTGAAGCATTGTGGAGCGAAAACGGGAATCAAAACTGGCAGGAAGAGAAGTTATGTTGAGTTGTCTGCAAAGTTAACTGAGGAGTTTTTGACAAAACAATTAGAGCTAGTTTTTTTGTTTGTTTGATTTTCCTGTTCGGCTGTTAGGTCAAAGAGAAAGGAGGATCTGTATCCCTTTTATGCCGGAACACTATCACTGTGTTTTTAAGTTGCTGCGGTGGTTTCGTAGTATTATAATGGATATGTATTGAGAATCAGAGTCGATCAGTCAAACACAACAAGGTTTCTAGAGGGGAGTGAGAAAAAATACACTTTTATAATGTACATAATTAATGCCACCACACTTCAGTTGTACAGCCGGGTTCACCACCCTTGTCCTGCATGCTTCTTCTCCTGTCCATGTCCTGTTCTATCTTGTCCTGTCCTTTCCTCACAGGGTGTAGCACTACAGACCCAGTTTCATTGTTGTAGATAATGTAATGATTTACTTCTCTCCTCCTGTTTACAATTAGTGCTTTGTCTTTTGTTTTTGTTTCTCTCTCCCTTCTAGAAACTTTGCTCTGTTCAACTGATCAAGTCTGATTCTAAATAAACCTCAATTATAATACCACAGAGGAAGCTTAAAAACTCCACTGTGAACAGTAAAACTGTTCCGGCATGAAAGGGATACAGATTTAACTAACTGTAAACAAGATGAGGAAAGTAAATCATTATGGTGGGAGTGGCTATGATGGCACGGTGGCCGACTAGTTAGAGAAAACCGGCCACCCGGAGGAGGCCACTGGGACCCAATGCCACCCCCATCTTTTTTGTTTTTTTTAATCTAACACAAAATAATTCCCCAAATAACTTATTTCTCATATTTATACTAAATTTTGGGCTCAGATCAAAAATACAAAATAAAAAAATGGGCCACAGTAATTGATTAGATTTTTACATTTATTTAGTTGGGTTGACACGATCCGGACGTTTTTGCTTAATTTTATTATTTTATTTGACTTCACCTTTATTTACCAGGTAGGTCTAATTGAGATTAAAAAACCATTTATTTCAAGAGAGACCTGGCCAAAACAGGAAGCAGCAAAAGCACATAGAAGTTACATACAAGGAAAAAGAAAGTCCAATTATAAAGCCAGCATTTTGGATTTAACCATGAGTCATACCTACAAATCAAGTGTTCAAGCAGCTGAACTAAAACATTGATGTTCTATAGAAACTGCTTCAATTTTTTTCATTATAGATTTAAAAAACATATAAGGACACCAGTTACTTGGTCTTTAAGCCATTCTGCAACAGATTCCAGTTTGAGTGTACAGAGTACCCCAAAGCTCTTCTCCCAATTTCAGTCCGAGCTCTTGGAACAGAGCGCATCAAGAGGTCCTGAGAATGCAACAAATACTTTCCGGTATTTCTCTGCCTAATAAGACACACAGATGGGGGGAAGCAGACAAAGAATTGCCTTATAAATAAAGGTGTGCTAGTGAGTGAGCCTGCGTGTCCCCAACCCAAGAGTACAACTCAACTCACAACAGTGACACCGAGCGTTAAAATTTGTAATGAAGCTCAAAGATGAATGGTAGATAGCATCAAACAGATGGAGACACTGTGCAGAGGCGTACTTCATGTACAACAAATCACCATAATCTAATACAGGTAAAAATGTTACAGGGACAAGCTGTTGAAAAACAACTTGTTTCTAAAATAAAAACCTAGTTTTAGCCTCATTTATTTCACAAAACACAGTTGATGTGATTTAAAATTTAGGGAGTTATCAATCATGCCTCGGTATTTGTAACTGCACAACCACAATCTCCTTTCCAAAGACAGTAGAAGGCACAGGAAGATTTTTGTCTCATCTTTGATCTCGTAAGGAAACATAAGCTTGGTCTGATCTGGGTTTCAAACAAGTTTGCGCTCATGCAGTGTATTTTGAATGATCACAAAGGTATTGGCAATTATTGCAAGCATTTGTCACGATGGATTAGCTGCCACAATCAATGTGGACCAGGAGCGTTGAACAGGGGAGAAAAACTTCACACTGTCATGGGGCCCTGAGCATTTGGGGGACCACTGGCTGACCACTGGCTGTCCAACACGCTGCCTCGTCGACAAATAAGTTCGGGAAGGTGATGTCGCCCCCCAACCTCCAGGAAACCCGCCCACCATTGACAAATAATTATCTTGAAGGAAATATCAGTCCACCGCACAGCACACTCCCACCCCATCCACAAATAAATGGGGGTAAACTTGTTGTTTACTTTATACATTTTTTTTGGACGGGGCCATTTCTGTATAAGGGCCCATAATCTGGTGCTACACTCCTGCCTGGTCTGGACCAGAAGTTTGTCCAGGTCTCTCTCCTGAACTCTCAAATGATCCATCAGCCATATTATGTCAAGGGCAAACGTGCAGAAGGCTACCCTCTTAAAATCATATATATATATATATATATATATATATATATATATATATTTTTTTTTTTTTTATTATTATTATTATTTACAGCCACACCCAACACTGTGAATAGTCCTCACTAGATACTATTGAGCATGCACATATTTAGGGTTTCCTTGAGAAGCGGTGCGAGACATGGGTATACAGGCGGCGGACCAGGCTTCAGCTCAATTATGTTGTTTTCTGGTTGGGGGCTGGTGCTCCTCCCCTGGCCCATGGCAAATGCTTTCCAGCAGCAGGGTTGGCATTGGGTCATGAAACCTCTTTGTCAATCTTGTTAAGCAGTTTAAAAATCTCCGAGCCACACTTGAGTGTAGTTAGCCCCAATGTCCCGTGTTTTTGAGGCTGAACCTGTAGCCACACAGCCAGTCCTTGTCACTGCCTTGTAACCACAGACAACAAGAAAGCTAGAATTGACGAACCCCGCTATATTCACATACAATACCTAATGTAAACCAGAATTGTATACAAATAATGATTTCGATGAAATCATTATTTGTATATTCAAGGACAGTGTTAATGTTTGAACTGTGCATAATGTTACAGTGTTTTACAATAATAAGTACAGTTATACTATTACGAATAAAATTGTGGTTTTTGAAGAACACTGAGGCCCACTATGTTATTGTGTTTGAATGTTGGTTATTGTGGTGATACTTGGAGAGCAATGTCTTCTTTTAGGTGGTACTTGCTGTAAAACGTTTGAGAACCACTTCCTTAGTTGAATGATTGATATTGATTATATTTATGTTCGTATTATTGCAGACATACTTTGTCAGTGGCATTATGTCATGATTACTGCTTCATTACATACAGTTGCACTATGCTATACGACTACCACAAAGACATCAATAAATGTGCATTGTGTGTGTCACTTGACGTAGAGAAAGCTTTCGATAAAGTTACCTGGGCTTTCCTATTTGCAGCACTTCGCAAATTTGACTTTGGAGATTCATTTATACATTGGATAGCAGCATTAAACAATCACCACAAATAGGATTACTTCACAAAGTTTTACATTACAAAGAGGAACCAGACAAGGATGTCCACTCTCACCAATGCTATTTGCAATATTCATCGAACCTCTTGCTGCCGCTATACGTCAGAATGGTAATATTAAAGATATCTGCTCACTAGTGACAGAACACAAAATCAATCTATATGCTGATGATATTCTTCTTTACTTACAGGAACCCAAGTATTCTCTTCAGGTAGTCCTCAATCTCATTAAAACATTTTCACAAATATCAGACTCCTCTATTCACTGGACAAAATCAACAATACTCCCAATAACAGAAAACTCATGGACTCCTGCAGATCAAATCCCAGAGTACCCCAGTCCTACAGGAAACATTAAGTATTTAGGTATCAACAATTTGTCAAAACTCACATAGCGAACCAATCTAAATTACACACCACTTCTGGCAAAAAAATCTCAGATGACTTAAAACGCTGGAATAACTTGCCTATATCATTACGGGGAAGAATAGCTACAATAAAAATGAAAACCTTACCTCAAATAAATTATTTATTTTCAATGATTCCATTTAAGCCGCCATTTAAATGGTTTCAAACTTTAGATTCTGCTGTAATACATCCATTCATCCATCAATTTTCTGTACCGCTTATCCTCACGAGGGTCGCCGGCATGCCGGGGCCTATCCCAGCTATCTTCGGGCGAGAGGCGGGGTACACCCTGAATTGGTCACCAGCCAATCGCAGGGCTCACACATAGACAAATAAGCATTAATACTCACATTCACACCTACAGGCAATTTAGAGTCTTCACTTAACCTACCATGCATGTTTTTGGGATGTGGTAGGAAACCAGAGTACCCAGAGAAAAACCACGCAGGCATGGGGAGAACATGCAAACTCCACACCCTGAGGCCGGATTTGAACCCGGGTCCTCAGAAGTGTGCGGCAGATGTGTCGTCCACCGTCTTTTTCCCCATTTGCCCGTCTGGCATTTGAAAACTATTTTCTGTTAGATTAAAAAACAAACAAAAAATAGTAACTTTATTCATTTATTTATTTATTGTTTTGATTGCCAATTGAAGATGAAAATAAAGAAGATTCACATATAATAGAGTGTGATGATGAATTTGTTGTTGAAAGCAGAAAAGTAGGATTATCTGTTGGCATTATCTGTAAATATTGGGCATGATTCAGAAATCTAATCTGTATTCTAATTCATGCATGTTATATTGAATGAGGAAGTGGCCATTCTGCTGAATGGCTGCATGGAATAAGGGCGCTTTGTGTTTACCTAGTGGGGGAGGTCCTCAAGCTAGAACGTTTACGACCCAGTCCACTATTGTCATAGGGCTAGATTTTAGCCCGCCCACAAAATCTGGCCAACTGAGATGATGAAAAAGAATTTCAAATTCAACAATCTCAACTATTCAGTACAAAATTGTTCTCTATCTTTGCACATTTTCAGCACTTACGTTTTGAAACATATGCAATGTATTTAGAAACAAAACACAATGAGTTTGGTTCGACTTCAATTATCCAGTTGTGCTTTATGACAGGTTTTTCTTTTTTTTTTTTTTTTTTTTTTTTTTACTGTTGCACATTTTGATGAATTTGTGGAATCCTTTCATTATTATGTTTTGCTCTGTTATTGCTTCAAGTGAATAAAACACATTGGTCCTCAGTCACTAACAAATGCATCGAAATGTTCTCACTGCGTACAAGTTGACCATATAAGCAAAATTACAGTCAGATTCATGACACATGCATACCGACCAATTTTCTTGGCACCACCATACGAATATGTAGTACTGTAAATATCTGATGGCCAATGAAGTTATTTAAAAAAAAAAAAAAAAACGTTAGCGGTGTGGGACAGACAACACGTCAGAGACAGGCAACATGTAATGCCAGGATCAAACTACAAGACAAATTTGCTCTTTCACGATTGCACTGTCAGACTACTGCAATAAAATCTTGTATTCCGATACCACTGCACCCCGGTTTTTTTACGATCATTGGGCTTTATCTTGTCACCTCAAATGCGACCGGATACACTCGTTACCGTGGCGACGACAACAAGAGTGCCGCGCCCGACGGTATTATAAGCACAAAATGGGGAAAAACGTGTGTTGGTGGTTACTGGTGCTAAGGACAGGAGAGGACGCTCATTTAAGGCTTGCTTAAGGTATGTTCCTGTACTTTTAATACGATACGGCTCACAAGCAGGCAATAAAATATTATGTCACCTAGCAAGCTACTGCTAGCACGAACGTTTGGACGTGAACATGCCGCCATTCTGTCGGATCATGCTCTAAAGCTTCGATGTGGGTGAAGTAATTTAATTCAAAATAATGTAATTTAATTACAGTAAGTTAGCACCCATTATTTCTGTCATGTAATGTTGGTTTTAGCTGACTGATTAGAATACATGATCTGACGAGAGCAGTGATTTCCAACCTTTATGGAGCCAAGGAACATATTTTACAATAGAAAAATCTCACGGCACACCAACAAACAAAAATGTCACAAAAAGTGGAAACACTAATTACTTCCTGCCATCGAAAAGAAGACCATTCATTTGTTCTGTCTGTCACTATGCCTAACTGGCATAAATAGAGGAACAAAGATACATTATTTATTGTAAATATCATTTTTGGAGCAATTAAGTACACAAGTAGATACAGTAAATGAACAGGTCAGATCTTGTGACACTCGCCATGAGTCCCGAAAACGGACCTGTTGAAGCGTTCTGTCCTCACTTCTGAATCTTTGTCGAATGACCAATGAGCAGCCAGCGTGCAGTCGGGGGTGGTACTTCATTAAACATACTCCCATGTGATTGGCGATACGCCAGCGGTGTCACACACTTTGGCGAATGACCAGTGAGAAGCCAGTCTCAGGCAGGGCCGTGGAGGCGGGGGAGGGACTTAAGTGAACTGAGTGATTTGTTCAGTGTACTGGTGTACTGAGGAACTGAAGAACTGAAGATTGACTCGTTCCTTGAACTTCTTCGTTTGTGATCCGCAAAGGAGTGATGTACTAGTACAATGAGTGATTCGTTTGCGCAAGGAACGACGTACTACGCAGTGAACGAACTCATAAGAAAATTTAACCGCAAGTTCTGACATCCTCGCGGGGATAGCTTTCACTAGCAGTTTCAAGCTAACGGCTAATTTCTGAGTCAGTCAAGCACACATTTAAAATAAATGTAAATTAATTATAAATGTATATACGCACACATACATATCATTCCCTCTGTGTCTCTAATATTATTATTGAAGCTTTTTATTTAATTATAATAATAATAATAATACATTAAACATCTCTCGCTTCTCAAGACACTCAAAGACGCTTTCCACTAATCAGAGGACAATAACAGTAAGGTGGGTGAGCAGATCGGTGAAGATCCACCAGCCGCTTATTTTTCTCTGTAGATCGAGTTAGAGCAGCCTTACAGACAGACTGGACCCGCCCACCGTCTTCCAGAACTCTCAACACACTTGGAGAAACGGTCTATAATGGTCATGATGATGGTGTTACCTTCAGAGGGGGGCAGGCCAGTGACAAAGTCCAGGGAAATGTGGACCAAGTGCAGCTCGGAATCGGTAAGGGGCGCAGCAGACCAGCTGGGACTTGATGCGAAGCCTTGCCTCAGGCATGGACAGAACAGGCTCGGACAAACTCTTGGGTGTCTTTAGCTAGGCTGGGCCACCAGAAGTGTTGCTGGATGAAATGGATGGTGCGGGTGATTCCGGGTTGACAGGTAAGCTTGAAGTTGTGGCCACACTGAAGGACGTCAGAGTGTGCAGAATCTGGTACAAACAGAGGAGGTCTTGGGATCCGGGTGAGTCTTCTGAGCCTCCTTAACCACCTGTTCAATCTTCCAATGAAGCAAGAGGAAGGAAGGATGGGTTCTGGTTCTGTTGGGCTGGAGGGGGGTGTATACATACAGGAGAGGGCATCAGGCCTGCCATTGCGGGAACCAGGGTAGAAGGAGAGGCAGAAATTGAAATGGCTGAGAAATAAGGCCCAACGAGCATGCTGGGGATTAAGCCGCTTGGCGAAACGGAGATAAGACAGGTTTTTGTGGTCAGTCCATATAATAAAGGGTGTAACGGTCCCCTCCAACCAATGCCTCCACTCCTCCAGGGCCCAGACGATGGCTAGCAGCTCACGGTTCCCTAAGTCATAATTCCGCTCGGATGTAGACAGGCGATAGGAGAAAAAGGCAAAGGGATAACGTTTTTGGGAAACTTTGTGCCGCTGGGAGAGGACAGCTCCCGTCCCCGTGTCAGAGGCGTCAACCTGCACCATGAACTGCAGGGAGGGGTCAGGGTGTCGCAGGATGGGGGCACTGGTGAACTGTTCCTTGAGGCGTTTGAATGCTTGCGATGCGGCAGGGGTCCAACGGAAAGGGGAGCTGGTGGAGGTGAGACTGGTGAGAGGTATGGCAACCTTGCTATAGTCACAGATGAAACGTCAATAGAAGTTTACGAAACCTAGGAAACATTTAAGCTCTTTGCGGGTGGAGGGAATGGGCCATTTGACGACCGCTTGGATCTTTGCTGGGTCTCGTTGTAACTGTCCTTTGGCGATGATGTATCCCAACAAGTGAACGGAGGAGAGGTGGAATTTGCACTTTTCTGGTTTCACGAAAAAGCGTTTCTCAAGAAGGCGTTGGAGGACTTGACGGACATGCTGGCGATGTTCTTCGAGAGAGCGGGTGAAGATGGTATTATCTTCTAAATAGATGAAAACAAACCGGTTCAGTATATCACGGAGGACATCATTGATGAAGGTTTGAAAAATGGTGGTTGGTTTATCCAAACGGCATGACCAGGTATTCAAAGTGTCCAAGGGGGTACTGAAAGCCATTTTCCATTCATCCCCCTCTCTAATGCGGATGAGGTGATATGCATTGCGCAGATCCACTTTGGTGAACATCTGAGCGTCGTTCAAAGGAGGGGTCAATAAGGAGCAGTGGGGCTTTGTTTTTTTACAGTGATGTCATTGAGGACTTGGAAATCAATGCAGGGATGGAAAGTTTATTTTCTACAAAGAAGAAGCTAGCTCCCTCCAAAACAGGGCATGTCACTTTTTCTGTCCCATCCATCCATCCATCCATTTTCTGAGCCGCTTCTCCTCACTAGGGTCACGGGCGTGCTGGAGCCTATCCCAACTGTCATCGGGCAGGAGGCGGGGTACACCCTGAACTGGTAGCCAGCCAATCCCAGGGCACATTTAAACAAACAACCATTCGCACTCACAGTCATGCCTACGGGCAATTTAGAGTCCCCAATTAATGCATGTTTTTGGGATGTGGGAGGAAACCGGAGTGCCCGGAGAAACCACGCAGCCACGGGGAGAACATGCAAACTCCACACAGGTGGGGCCGGGGACTTTTTCTGTCCCATACTCTAAAAATAATAATAATTTAAAACAATTTTTTTTTAAACACCACATATGAACACGCCCTATCTTGGCATAATATACTTCACGGAGACATTTCACATTGTATAAGATAAACTGGGTAAAAAACTTTTTGCTATTCAAGTAGCTAGCAATGGCTCCAAGTACCTAATTAGCTTAGTAGCTAATTGCTACGCAGTACGCTGCCGAGTCAGTGCCGCCACATAACATAGCAATTCAAGAGGAGGCATTGAACCATCACTGTGTGGTCAACTGTCATTTCATAGATTGTGTCAGGGTTGTAAATGAAGCATTACTTGGTCATTAGTGTTAACACAGCTGTAAATGTGTGTCGCGGTACTGACCATGGATATGAAGACTATACGCCAGCGTGCTGTAGCAGCCCGGCGAACCGATGTGCCTTTGTTGGAAAGGTCGCTGTCTCCTTCAAAGGCAATGCATCAACATTGAAATTAAGTCATAACACAAGGTTTACTTCTTTGTCATTTCCAAAGCCTGTGCTGTGCTATCACCACAGAAAAAAAAAATTCTTAAAGAATTTTTTTTTTTAAATGAAAATATAATGTACATATTTTTTCCGAATTAATTTGAGGACGAATTCAAAGGGTGGGCTAAGGCCAGTTTAAAATAGGGCTGGCCTCGCCACTGGTTCCAAAGCTGTCAATAAAATACACAACATAGTTTGTTCAGAAATAAATTTGTGTTAAATTGGGTTTGAAATAAAACTTTAAAACTGTTAGCAATTGTGTGTGTTTATGTGTGGTCAGTTTCAACAAACCAAAGCTAATGTGTGTGTCCTATTGTCCTGTAGGCAGCAGCATATAAATATAGCTAACAAAACAATTCAGTGAAATCAATTCAATAAATCATAATCTCAGCTGTTGTTCATTTAACTTCTGGTCTGAATACTTTTTTTAGTGTTATGAAAAAATACATTTTCCACTCCAATATAGTATGTTGCGACTGAAGAAAGATTGTATGACTTTACTTGCGACTTACGTAAACTAAGTAAAGACTCGAATTGCTTGAATTTTTTGCCACAGTGACTTGGGACTTGCTTGAGACTTGAAGGTTATGACTTGAGAATTGCTTGTGACTTGCACATACTGTATGTGCCTTATTCTCACCTCTGGGATGCAGAAGTGAAGCTACTCGGTTGAAGGAGCAGGAATACAGCGCTTGCAAGATGCGACGCGACGCCGAATTGAGAAGAAACAAAAAGACAAAACGGAAAAAGTGTGGGAGCATTTCATTGTAAAATGCACGACGAGCACCCATTTCTTGAAACATGGTCCTTTCTTTCCAAAGACACTGCATATTGGGACCTGAGAGAAGAAGGTGAAATTAACAAAAAGCAAATCAATGAGATTAACGTTAGTCTACCTTACAAATATAACGTTAGCAGTGTGGAGTGTCTCTGTTAACTGTGAGTGCCGTTGAATGTGGGGTTTGTTTATTACAAAGGTGACAAGAACAGTATAATGCAACCGTAATGTTATTTACAGTAGTCAGATTTGGCCAGTATACTACCATCTGATGATCTGTAAGTGACAAAATTTTGTGTCAAGTAGGTGACAAATTGAGGAATAAGCGCAAAATTAATCATGTACCCAAACAGAGGAGAGTTTTGGTGAAGACACATGAAGGAAATATTTGTTTTCTTTTGACGGTTCTTCATTTTTTTTCAATTCGGACAAATTGAACACTTCCAAAACTTGTAGTAGTAAAAATGTGCCTTATTCCCAGTAAACTACTCTAAAATCATAAATGCACAGCCATGAACCTAATGTATTAATCTATCACAAAATGCTAAAATGCTTGCTGCTTAAGTGAAGCTGCCTAAAGGCTTAATGCTTTTTTTTTTTTTAATTAATGTCTTTTTATGCACAATGCGAATTTAAGATTTAAAAACTGATTAGAAATTGATTATATTAAAAGTCAGACCAATTAGTCATACATTATTAAATACAAGGTCTAATGTTCTCTTTTGTATTCATAATTCCTCTTTAACCAAGCAAAAATATAGTTTATCCAAATACTTGATTGTTTGCTTGAATTTTCAGTAGGATACTCAAGTCCTAAAATATTCAATAGCTGCAACCATACATTCAACTCCCCTGTTATATTGTCGTATTAATATTGTTTAATAAAACCCTTGCTTTGGTTCCCTGTGCGTTTCACTCCCCAAAAAATTGTCCTCAAAATTCAAAAGTTGCTCCTCACATGAAGAAATTATTAGCAAAACTCCTCAAAGAAAAAAAAATATTTCGAGCCTGGCACTAAGTTTCGGGTAAACTGGGTTTCTGTGGCCACTGGAAACATAGTGAAAACGTAAAATTAACAGGCTCTTTTCATATGACATCAGATCACTTCTGCTCTATAATTTCTTGGGTATATATTTCATTCCGCAACCTGTGCTGAGGAGGAATGGATGAAAACATCCATCCATTTTCATTACCGCTTATCCTCACTAGGGTAGTGGCCGAGCTAGTGCCTATCTCAGATGACTGTGGGCGAGAGGCAGGGTACATCCTGAACTCGTCGCCAGCCAACTGCAGGGCACATACTGTAAAGACAATTCACATTCATTCACACTCACATTCACACCTACGGGTATGGGAAATTTAGAGTCTTCAATTAACCTACCATGCATGTTTTTGGAATGTGGGAGGAAACTGGAGGACCCAAAGAAAACCCACGCAGGCACGGGGAGAACAAGCAAAGTCCACACAGGCAAGGCCTGATTCGAACTCAGAACTGTGAGGCAGCTGTGCTAACAGGTCGTCAACTGTGGCGTCCGGATTAAAACATAGACAAATAAATAAATAATCAACGATAAACCGAAACGGCACCCATGAACGTTCCTCAGGCCCGTAGGCCTCCCAGTCCACAAGATATTGCAACCCCCTCCGACGAGACGACAACAGCCGCCTCACCGTGAAGACGGGGCCCCCGACCACGAAACGGGGGGGGGGGGGCTTGGAAGGCGGGACCAGAGGGGACTCCCGGGCGGGCTTGAGCAGGCCGACGTGAAATGCAGGGTGGACCCGCATCGACCTTGGGAGCCTAAGCTTCATAGTGACAGTGCTGATGACCTTTGTGATGGGGAAGGGCCCAACGAACCTGGGAACGAGCTTCCGGGACTCCACCCGGAGTGAAAGAGGCTTGGTGGAGAGCCAAACTCACTGACCCACTTTGTAGTTTGGGGCTGGTGTCCTCTTACGGTCAGCTGCGGTCTTGTAGGACTGTCCTTGGTGTAGCAGCATTTGGCAGACTCGCTCCCAGGTCCTCCTGCAGTGTCTCACCAAGGTCAATGCAGATGGAACCGTGGCCTCTGGGGCTATGGCAGGAAACAGAGATGGTTGGTAACCATGCACAATGTGAAAAGGCGATAGACCAGTGGATGCAGAGAGGAGAGAATTGTGTGCGAACTCGACCCAAACCAGCTTCTGAGTCCAGGATTGTGGCTCCTGTGACGCGAGACATCGGAACCCAGTCTCTAGGTCCTGGTTCAACCTCTCAGTTTGTCCGTTGGTTTCAGGATGAAACCCAGATGACAGACTGACGGTAGCATCTATTAAACTGCCAAACTCCTTTAAAAATCATGAAACAAATTCGGGGCCCCTATCCGATACGACATTCTTGGGAATACCATGAAACTTGAATACCTGGTTTATCAACAACTTGGCAGTTTCTTTAGCTGAGGGGAGTTTCGGCAGTGCAATGAAATGTGCCATCTTAGAGAACCTGTCAACAACTGTGAGAACGGTGGTATTTACTTTAGAGGCCGGTAATCCTGTCACAAAGTCTACGGAAATGTCTGACGAAGGACGTTGTGGTATTGGCAGGGGTCGCAATTCCCCAGAAGGACGTTGATGAGAGGGCTTGTTGGCAGCACATACCTGGCAAGCATTGACATAATCGATAACATCCCTTCTGACTTTGGGCCACCAAAAGCGCTGTTCGACCACTGATTGAGTATTGCAAATGCCTGGGTGACATACAGTCCTGTTAGTGTGAGCCCAGTGGATAACTCTTCCCCTTAAGGTCGGGACCACATAAAGCCTGTTTTCAGGACAATCTTCAGGGCTAAGAGGCTTCTTCAGAGCCTCTTTTACCACAGTTTCAATGTCCCAAACAAAAGCAGAAATAAAACATGAATTGAGCAAAATGGTTTTAGGTTCGGACAAAGAATTTTCTACGCAGAAAATACACGATAATACATCTGGCTGACCATTTTTAGAACCAGGTCGGTAGGGTAACGTGAAATTAAATCTTGTGAAGAAGAGAGCCCATTTAGCCTGCCTAGCATTTAATCTTTTAGCAAACTTAAGATACTCAAGGTTCTTGTGATCTGTCGATACTAAAAACGGGGCCCATTCTCGCCAGTACCTCCACTCCCACCAAAGCCACCTTGACTGCCAGCAGTTCACGGTCACCTATGTCGTAATTTCACTCAGCTGGAGTCAGTTTTTTAGAAAGATAAGCACAAGGATGTAATTTATCATTCTTGACACATTCTGGGAGAGCACTGCTCCTATTCCGGCATCAGACACATCAACTTCTACAACGAACTAGTGTTTGGGATCTGGCAAAGTCCGGATGGGAGCGGAGGTAAAGCTTGATATTAGTTTCTGAAAAGTTCAAAGCGGGTTCCACACAAGGGGTCTGTGTGGCGAGATAAGATCATGCAAAGGCGAGGCTATTGAACTGAAATAGCTAATGAACTTTCTGCAGAAATTTGCAAATCCTAAGAACCTTTGTACGTCCTTGTGTGATGTGGGAGAAGGTCAATTAGTCATGGCATCAACTTTGCAAGAGTCAATTTTGATTTCACCTTGAGCCAGCATGAAACCCAGAAAAGAAACAGACTCAGCCTGGACATATACAGTGGGTATATTCAGACCCCGTTAAAATGTTCACCCTTTTTTTATATTTCAGCCATTTGCTAAAATCATTTACGTTCATTCCCCCCCCCCCCCCCCCAAATTAATGTACACACAGCACCCCATATTGGCAGAAGAAAAAAAACGGAATTGTTGAAATTTTTGCAGATTTATTAAAAACTGAAATATCACACAGCCATAAGTATTCAGACCCTTTGCTCAGTATTTAGTAGAAGCACCCTTTTGAACTAATACTGCCATGAGTCTTTTTGGGAATTATTTTTCACACCTGGATTTGGGGATCATCTGCCATTCCTCCTTGCAGATCCTCTCCAGTTCTGTCAGGTTGGATGGTGAACGTCGGTAGACAGCCATTTTCAGGTCTCTCCAGAGATGCTCAATTGGGTTTAAGTCAGGGGTCTGGCTGGGACATTCAAAAACAGTCCAGAGTTGTTCTGAAGCCACTCCTTCTGAATTTTAGCTGTGTGCTTAGGGTCATTGTCTTTCTTGAAGGTGAACCTTCAGCCCAGTCTGAGGTTCTGAGCACTCTGGAGAAGGTTATTGTCCATGATATTCCTGTACTTGGCCGCATTCATCTTTTCTTCGATTGCAAAACACATCCACAGCATGATGCTGCCACCACCATGCTTCACTGTTTGGACTGTATTGGACGTGACTGGGTTTCTACACACATGCCACTTAGAATTAAGGTCAACAATTTCTAACGTGGTCTCATCAGACCAGAGAATCTTATTTCTCACCATCTTGGAGTACTTCAGGTGTTTTTTTAGCAAACCCCATGCGGGCTTTCATGTGTCTTGCACTGAAGAGAGGCTTCCGTCGGGCCACTCTGCCATAAAACCCTCCACTGGTGGAGGGCTGCAGTGATGGTTGACTTTCTAGAACTTTCTCCCAACTGCATCTCTGGAGCTCAGCCACAGTGATCTTTGGGTTCTTCTTTCCCTCTCTCACCAAGGCTCTTCTCCCCCAATTGCTCAGTTTGGCTGGACGGCCATCTCTAGGAAGGATTCTGATCATCCCAAACATCTTCCATTTCAAGATTCTGGAGGCCATTGTGCTCTTAGGAACCTTAGGTGCAGCAGAATTCTTTTTGTAACCTTTGCCAGATCTGTGCCTTTCCACAATTCTGTCTATGAGCTCTTCAGGCAGTCCCTTTGACCTCGTAATTCTCATTTGCGCTGACATGCACTGTGAGCTGTAAGGTCTTATATAGAGAGGTGTGTGGCTTTCTTAATCAAGTCCAAGCAGTATAATCAAACACAGCTGGACTGGGTGTAGAACCATTTTAAGTATGAAATGGACAGCACAGTTAAATATATGAGTGTCACAGCAAAGGGTCTGAATACTCATGGCTGCGTGATATTTCAGCTTTTCTTTTTGAATAAATCTGCAAAAAATTCAACAATTCCATGTTTTTTCTGTCAATATGGGGTGCTGTGTGTATGTTAATGAGTGAAAAAAATGAACTTAAATGATTTTAAAAAATGGCTGGAATATAAAAAAGAGTGAAAAATTTAAGGGGGTCTGAAAACTTTCCGCAGCACGGTGGCCGACTGGTTAGAGCGTCAGCCTCACAGTTCTGAGGACCCGGGTTCAAGCCCCGTCCCCGCCTGTGTGGAGTTTGCATGTTCTCCCCGTGCCTGCGTGGGTTTTCTTCGGGCACTCCGGTTTCCTCCCACATCCCAAAAACATGCATTAAATGGAGACTCTAAATTGCCCGTCGGCATGACTGTGAGTGTGAATGGTTGTTTGTTTCTATGTGCCCTGCGATTGGCTGGCAACCAGTTCAGGGTGTACCCCGCCTCCTGCCCGATGACAGCTGGGATAGGCTCCAGCACGCCCGCGACCCTAGTGAGGAGAAGCGGCTCAGAAAATGGATGGATGGATGGATTTTCTTCACAACCACTTCACACTCACCTGTCTCCTCTGCAGCGACACTTGGAGATTGCGGCTTGATGAAGCCAACAGAACCACAACATCTACATAAAGCAGACCCACAATGCTGAGGCCACTAAACAGGACCCCTTCAACACCTCACCTCGCCACTCTGCATGTTGAAATGCTGTCCATAAAAGTTATTAACAGAATTGGTGACAAAGGGCAGCGTTGGCGGAATCCAACTCTCACTGGAAAGAAATCCGACTTATGGATGGATGGATGGATGCAAACTTTCCGTACCCACTGTAGTTTATTCTGCAGTAACCGCTGCAACACAGAGCGGACATGAATAATGTGATTCTCCTCATATCAATATATCATATCAGAATATCAGAATATCAGAGAATATCAGAATATCAGAGAATATCAAAATATCATCCAAATATACAAAAACGTACACATTCAACATGTCACGCAAGACATCATTGACAAAGTTCTGGAAAACAGCTGGAGCGTTAGTCCAAAAGGCATTACCAAATACTCATAATGTCCCATTGGTGTGTTGAATGCTGTTTTCCAATCATCCCCCTCCCTTATCCTGACTAGATGATATGCATTTCTCAAGTCTACTTTGGTGAAAATCTTGGCTCCCTCCAGGAACTCAAAGGCGGTGGAGATGAGAGGAAGATGATACCCGTTTTCCACAGTTATTTCATCGAGACCCCGGTACTCGATACAGGGTCGCAGGGTCTTGTCCTTTTGGTCCACAAATCAAAATCCTCCTACCCCAGGGGATGAAGATGGGCGAATGATCCCGGGTGCCAGTGATTCTTCCACATACTCCTTCATAGCCTTGTGTTCCGGCCCTGAAAGAGAGAACAACCTCCCCCGTGGAGGTGTGGTTCCAGGCAGCAAGTCAACTGCACAGTCATAAGGTCTGTGGGGTGGAAGGGATTTGGCTTTGGACTTGGAAAAAACTTCTTTAATGTCATGGTAACAGGTGGGCACCTGAGACAAGTTAGGATCCCCAGTTGGGGTCTGTGGAATATCATTAGAAAAGCTTGAAACAGTTCTGGGCGCAATTGCTGCCCCATGACATAACATGCCCAGAGGACCAGTCAATGTGGGGGTTATGTAATTTCAACCAAGGGTTCCCTAAAATAAGGTCATAATTCACAGGGTCAAAAACATGAAAACTAATGCATTCAGATTGAGAATCATGAAATGTTAATGTGAGTATTTGGGTGCGGTGATTGATATTGGTTTGGCTGGTCACCGAGGCTCGTCCTCCAAGTGGGGGATGATGCATCCTTCCGCCGATCTCCATCCAGCGATGAGAGTGTCCAGGTCGGTCGGCAGGGCTAGTGGGACCAAATGACCTTTGATGGCAGGGGATAGTCCTTGAAAGAATGCATCGAGTAGTGACCTGTTATTCCACTGACTCTCAGCTGCTAGAATGCGGAACTCAATTGCGTAATCTGACACCCTGCGCTTGCCTTGTTGTAAGGTGACAAGGGAGCAAGCTGCCTCACGATCTGGCGTGGAATACTGAAAAATTTGCTCCGCAGTCTTTACAAAAGATGCCTAATAATGACACGTGGCGGAATTCCGGCTCCATTTAGACGTAGGCCACGCCTCCGCACGACCAGTCAGGTGGGAAATGACAAAATCGGGTGCTGTGCCTCCATTATAATATATATAATGCGCATCATTGACTTGACATTTTTTTGGGTGGGGGGGCTGGGGAGGATGCGCATTATACACGAGAAATTACGGGACTTTGTTTTTGTATTGATAGTTTTTTATTTTTTCGCTTTTTGGTCCTCCAGCTGTGGCTGCGTCCACCCCTTTTTGTTAGTATTTTATTTATTAGTCTGGGATTCAGTACTCTCGCATCGGCACATTTGCCTTTGTAGCTGTCTGTTTTACTTAAGATTACTCCTGCTATCGGGTGCAGTTTTGTTTTGTCGTGTAGAGTTAATTTTTCTGCGACCACAGCAGTTGTCATTGTTTGTTGTCTGCTGGATTCCTGTTAAGAGTTTCTGGTTGAATAAAAATTGTGCAAAAAGGTTTCAAACTTTACCTTCTGCGTGGTGGTCCATTCACTGGCCTAAGGCCATTCATGACAGGGGAGTAACGAATTACATACAACAATGTTATGTCATTCATTACCAGCTTTACATATTTGTAATTTGTACTACTGTGAGAAAGTATTAGTAGTATTATGTAATTTAATCACTGTTAATTTTGGAAATTTTCATGATTACATTTTTACTCACATTAAAAACATCGTTGCAAAGGGTAAGCGGTTGACCACCACTTGGGGTCCATGTGTGCACGTGTCTGACTGTGTATATTACATGATGAACAAATAAGAGCATCACAATTGGCTATTGATTCTTTTGAAGTACATGGGGAGTTTGCAAACCCCGACCCCCCCACCACCCCCCAACTGGCAAATTTGTCAAAACTGTCAGTATAACCTGACAGTAGAATATGAGTAGAATGATCTGTGGAAAAAGTCAGCCCTTTCTGCCCCCATCTTGTGCCTCTCAATTTGATTTATGAGAAACCACTGTGCCTGAGGGGGGAACAATGACCAATCAGAAACAGAAGGCGTTACTGATGAAGTGTCACTCGCGGGCACACTCATAGCGGGCACAGCCCAGCAGCCTTATGCTGACCTGTGACCTTGGGCTTCAGGAGCTTTGCTAAAACTACTGCCCCTTTTCCATCGCAGGAAACCTTTCAGGAACGTCCTTATCCACCCAGGTAGTTTGAGAAAAACATTTTTTCCAAGGTACAGATGGTTCCATGAGGATCATTTAGTTCCCCCTGTACCCCAGGGTCTTCTTAGACATGATAGCAACTCTAGAGGGGGCGGTCTGTGCTGACAAACACTGATTGCAGCACCACTGACGACCACCAGTGGGTGCATCTAATTTATCTATCTATCTATCTATCTATCTATCTATCTATCTATCTATCTATCTATCTATCTATCTATCTATCTATCTATCTATCTATCTATCTATCTATCTATCTATCTATCTATCTATCTATCGCCACACACACAACCCGACTTTGCTTGCTTTTCTACTGTGTTTTCACTGTTCCCCATCTTCTCCCTCTGGCTTTCACATAGTTTCCCCTTTCAGAGCTTTCACACGTTAGCCAATTACCTGGCTGAAGTAATCCAATCTGCCTTTTAAATCATCTGATGGACTAAGGGGATAACATTAGCTCACCATCAAAAGTGATCCCTAGCTTATTGCATTATAGCGTTTTTACGGGTCAGGTCAAAAACGCAGCTGCTTTATAAAAGGGTTTAAGAGGTCTTTGGAAGTGTTAGTGCGTTAGCTTTAATTTGACGGTGTAAAGAGACTTTTCAACTTTATGCTAGTTCTTCAGTTTCTATTTATGACACTATATGTGCCTGTGTATGTTAAAGCGGAAATCTCTCCTTTGGCGTCTGACTTTCTGTTTAACATTACGTGGTTTTGTGTCATCTGCTGCTGTGGTGGCTGGGTCAAAGGTTTCTGCATAGATGGACTCAACAGGAAGCAACATCTGTTGTCAGATGTCAGACAAGGATGGCTTCCATGATTGATGCATATGAGTCTCATCTGGGGTTGACGGGTCACATGGTGCTTGTCTGTAGGTCACCATGTATCAGAGCTCCTCGTGAACTTTCTTCCCCACCACACTCTTGGAAACCAATCAACTTCAAAGAAAGATTTATAACCAAGGAGTATAATTGCAAATCAAATCCAAGCCTCATTCTGGCTGTTAGGAAATGTTCCCCTTTTTTCACATTTAAAAGGAGACTACTTCCCTTTTTGCTTCCTTTTCCTTTTGTCTCCCCCACTCATTTTTCCTCTAATTTGGATCGAGGATATTTCCTCTTCCAAGGAAAGAAATCAAGATGCAGCCGTGCAGGAAGACTAAAGCAAACAACAGAGTGTTCACATGTGCATGACTGCTTATGCGCCACTCTTGAGTGCCAGCTGACAAACACATAGGGCTTTTTAAAGCCAGCTGCTGCAAGAGGACAGTGGCATCCAAACACATTTTATACCAAGCCTCCATTTCTACTGCAACAACATAGCATTATTAAACAATAACTTCCTTATTATTACCATGCCTCATCAATAATAATCTCTTTCTGCGCTTTCTGACAGGTTGAGTTTGATTTATGTGTTTTCTGTGTGAATGTTTGTCAGTTGGTCATCAGATGACATGTATCCACTTAAAGGCAGCTGCCTTCAGAGAGCTCCATGGTGATCTGAGAGCGCTTGTTAAAGGACCTCCTCAAGGCTGACTCTCAAATTACTTAAATGCTGCTGGAAAGAGAGCCAGACAATTTCCCTGTGGCTTTATTGAATTACAAAAGATGACAACTGAACAATCCCCTTCTTAATCTCAACATTATTTTTATGGAAGAAAGGTACGATATTTACTTATTTGTGGGGTCGTTGATGGGTCTGCAGTTCCTTGACCATTTTTTTCCTCATAATGAGGCCTTAAGAATTTCCTTTTATGTATCTATCACTGTATATCTCTCGGGTATCTAGCATGTTTTAAAAAAAAGAATAACTCTTTTCCATTCAGGGTGCTCTTTCAATTTGAAATACTGAAGATGATTCTCTTCCATATCCTTGGCTGGCAAATGGTCTGAATTTATGGAAAGGTCAAAATTAAATTAAAAAAGGATAAGACCTGCCGAGGGCATAAATCGAAATGACCATCACTTCATAAAAGTGAGATATGTGGCGAACACTGATGTCCCTCTGAGATTTCCATTAACAACATAATAATGGAGAACGTTACATGCATTTTTTCAGAGGGCTTGAGTAAGTGATACATCATTTGCCTTCTCGCTTAAGTCATCCAAGTGTTACAGCATGTTGGGAGAAAAAATACATGTTGATAAAAAAAAAAACAGTTGATAGGACTTGAGTCTTTTTGCAACAGCTGTCAATTAAATAGGAATGGCGACAAAGGGCTTTTCAACACAAGTACAGCTGTGAATTTGAATAGAGCTGGCGTGCAACATGACATGGATGATCCTATTGAGTACTGGGATTGTGTGCATGCGTGCGTGCGTCTGTCTGTACATGTGTATTTTTTTATATTCTACAACCTTAATTCCAATGAAGTTGGGACGTTGTGTTAAATGTAAATAAAAACAGAATACAATGATTTGCATATCATCTTCAACCTATATTTAATTGAATACACTACAAAGACAAGATATTTAATGTTCAAACTGATAAACGTTATTGTTTTTAGCAAATAATCATGAACTTTTGAATTTTATCGCTGCAACACGTTCCAAAAAAGCTAGGACAGGGTCATGTTTACTACACGTTTTCTTTTAACAACATTCAATTAACGTTTGGGAACTGAGGACACTAATTGTTGATGTCATGAACGGAACAGAGGATAGGACCCAAAAATGCACGACTCCAAAACAAATGGACAGTTTCCAAAAAGAGAGGTTTAATAGACGGGCATAGGTCGGTACACAGGCAGGCAATCCAAGAAAGGCAACAGTATCCAAGAACATGAGGCAAAGAGGCAAGGTTGATAAATGGAACAGGGTCAAAGTCTTACTGTGAGTCTGTGACAAGGAATGCTGGAACGTGACGACAAGGTACAACGAACTGGCGACGAGAGGGAATGAGACCCGAGGCTAAATACAATCGGTAATTAGGTATGAACGAGGCACTGGTGGTGAAGATGCTCACAGGAGCAGGTGTGTGAGAAACGAGGAAGAGGAAGACAAAACCTGGAACACACACACACACACAGACACACACACACACACACACACATGACAGTACGCCCCCCCCCCCTTAACGGCCGGCCCCAGACGGCCCTGGGGCCCCTGGATGCGCAACGTGGAAGTCCCGAATGAGCGAATCATCCATGATAAACGCAGACGGTACCCATGAACGTTCCTCAGGCCCATAGCCCTCCCAGTCCACCAGATATTGAAACCCCCTCCCCTTCCGACGAGACGACAACAGCCGCTTCACAGCGAAGACAGGGCCCCCATCCACAAACCGGGGGGGAGGAGGGGGCCTGGAAGGCGGGACCAGAGGGGACTCCCGGGCTGGTTTGAGTAGGCTGACATAAAAAGCAGGGTGGACCCGCATCGACCTTGGGAGCCTCAGCTTCACGGTGACAGGGTTGATGATCTTTGTGATGGGGAAGGGCCCAACGAACCTGGGAGCGAGCTTCTTGGACTCCACCCGAAGTGGAATATGTTTGGTCGAGAGCCAAACTCGCTGACCCACTTTGTAGTTCGGGGCCGGTGTCCTCCGACGGTCAGCAGCGGTCTCCAGGTCCTGGTTCAGCCTCTCGGTTTGGCCGTTGGTTTCAGGATGAAACCCAGATGACAGACTGACGGTAGCACCTATGAGATTGCAAAACTCTTTCCAAAATTGCGAAATAAATTGGGGACCCCTATCAGACGCCACATTCCTGGGGAAACCATGGAACTTGAAAACCTGATTAATCATCAGCTCGGCAGTGTCTTTAGCTGAGGGGAGTTTTGGAAGTGCAATGAAGTGTGCCATCTTAGAGAACCTGTCAACAACTGTAAGAATGGTGGTATTGCCTTTAGAGGCCGGTAATCCTGTCACAACGTCTACGGAAATGTCTGACCAAGGACGTTGTGGTATTGGCAGGGGTCGCAACTCCCCAGAAGGACTTTGATGAGAGGGCTTGTTGGCAGCACATACCTGGCAAGCATTGACATAATCGATAACATCCCTCCTAACATTAGGCCACCAAAAGCGCTGTTCGACCACTGATTGAGTCTTGGCAATGCCTGGGTGACATACAGTGCGGTTCGTGTGAGCCCAGTGGATGACTCTTCCCCTTAAGGTCGGAACCACATAAAGCCTGTTTTCAGGGCAATCGTCAGGGCTAGGAGTGTTTTTCAGAGCCCCTTTAACCGCCGTTTCAATGTCCCAAACAAAAGCGGAAATAAAACATGACTTGGGCAAAATAGTCTTTGGGTCGGACAAAGAATTCTCTTCGGAGAAAATGCGTGACAAAGCATCTGGCTTACCATTTTTAGAACCGGGTCGGTAGGATAGTGTGAAATTAAATCTAGTAAAGAACAGAGCCCATCTAGCCTGCCTCACATTTAATCTTTTAGAAGTCTTAATATACTCAAGGTTCTTGTGATCTGTCCATACTAAAAACGGAGTCTGTGCCCCCTCTAGCCAGTGCCTCCACTCCATCAAAGCCACCATGACTGCCAGCAGTTCACGGTCACCAATGTCATAATTTTTCTCAGCTGGGGTCAGTTTTTTGGAGAGAAAAGCACAAGGATGTAATTTATCATCCTTGAGAGATTTCTGGGAGAGCACTGCTCCCATTCCGGCATCAGACGCATCGACTTCTACCACAAACTGCTGTTGGAGATCTGGCAAAGTAAGGATGGGAGCGGAGGTAAAGCTCGACTTAAGTTTTTGAAACGCTGCCTGACAAAGCGGGTTCCATGCAAAAGGTTTGTGTGGCGAGGTAAGATCATGCAAAGGAGAGGCTATAGAACTGAAATTCCTGATGAATTTTCTGTAGAAGTTTGCGAACCCTAAGAACCTTTGTACATCTTTGCGTGACGTGGGAGTAGGCCAATTAATTGGAGGGGATTGTTCAGTTGTCACACACACACACACAGACACACACACACACACACACACACACACATGACAGTTGAAGCTTTGTAGGTGGAATTCTTTCCCATTTTTGCTTGATGTACAGCTTCAGCTGTTCAACAGTCCGGGGTCTCCGTTGCCGTATTTTACGCTTCATAATGTGCCACACATTTTCAATGGGAGATACATTGATGTCGGTTTTTGATGCAGTGCCGCCTGAGGGTTTACCGTATTTTCGCTACCACAAGGAGCACCGTATTAGAAGGCGCAGTCTCAGGTACAGGGTCTATTTCTGTATTTATCATATACATAAGGTGCACCGTATAATTGGGCGCAGGCATGGTAAAACATACGCTAACTTAAAACATACGCTAGCATGCATGCTAGCGTATGTTTTTAAAAAGGCAGCGGGAGCAAAACTGAGTTCGGTTGTACTTCATTGAAATATTTAACAATGTACTCACGTTATTTTTTGATCAATCATCCACAAATCCATTAAAGTCCTCATCTTCTGTATCCAAAATGAAAAGCTGGGCAAGTTTCCCTCAAACATGCCGGGTTCCCTCTCGTCATTGTTGAAGTCAGTCTCGTTGCCGGGGGGCTGTTCAGCAATGATGCCGGCGTTTTCCTGCTTCCTCCACTTGCGAATCATGGATTTGTTGATCTTGAATTTTCTCGCGGCTGCTCGATTCCCATGTTCTTCCGCGTAACTGATAGCTTGGAATTTAAACTGTGCTTCGTAAGCGTGTCTCTTCGTAGGTGCCATTTTCGGGGGTCCTTAGCCAAACCAATGTTGTTTTGCACAATGCACATACCGGCACTATATAACGACTGGGGGCGTGCCTTTAGCATCCTCTTTCAGTTGGGTTCAAAATGGGGAAGACTGCAGACTTGACAACTGGCCAGAAGACCATCATTGATACCCTCCATAGGATGGGTAAGCCACAAAACTTCATAGCTAAGGAGGCTGGCTGTTCACTGAGTGCTGTGTCAAAGCCTATCAATGGAAAGTCTAGTGGAAGCACAAAATGTGGCAGGAGAAGATGCACCAGCAAAAGAGATGACTGTGGGCTTCAGTGGATTATCAAACAGAGAAGATTCAAGAATCCAGCAGAGATCCAGAAAGAGTGGAATGAGGCAAGAGTCACAGCTTCAAAAACCACCATATTCTGATTCATCCGGGAGATGGCATACAACTGTCGGGTTCCTCGGTTCAAGCCGCTTCTTAGCCTAAACCAATATAGGAGGCGTCTCAACTGGGCCGAGGAAAAGAAGGACTGGACTGTTTGCTAGTGGTCCAAGGTCATCTTCTCCGATTAAAGTAAAGTGTGCCTTTCATTCAGGAATCAATGTCCAAGGGTTTGGAGGATGATGGGTGAAGAACAGAATCCAAGCAGCTTGAGGTCCAATGTGAAATGTCCACAGTGAGTCATGATTTGGGTTGCAATGTCCAGTGCAGGTGTTGCTCAACTCTGCTCTCTTAAATCCAAGGTCACCGCAACAGTCGACCAGAATGTTTTAGAGGACTTCATGTTTCCTTCTTCTGAAGATCTGTTTGGAAATGCAGAATTCATCTTCCAGCATGATCTGGGCCCTGCCCTTACCGCTAGAAGCACCAAAACCTGGTTTGATGTCCATGCCATCACAGTGCTTGACTGGCCAGCCAACTCACCGGATCTAAACCTCATTAAGAATATATGGGGTATTATGAAGAAGAAAATGAGGGACACCAGACCCTAAAACAAAGAAGAACTGAAAGCAAGCATCAAGGAAATCTGGGCTTCCATAACTCCCAGGCAATGCCAGAGGCTGATTGCCTCAATGCCACGGCGCATCGAGGCAGTGATGAAAGCAAAGGGATTCCCAACCAAGTATTGAAGATTAACATATCCTTTTGAAAGTACCATATTTTGATTCCTTTAATGTGACCCTAATCTTTTTTGTTTCTACAAAAACTGAGAAGTAAATTGTGATTTCTTCACAGTATTTTCATTTTTTAAATTCCTGATTTTGTGGGTTTTATGAACTGGAAGCCCAAATTACATAAAAATAAACAAATAAATACTTGAAATTGTTTAAATTAGTGAGCACTGAATCTGGAATCTATCTCAACATTTAACTTTTTTGAATGGAATTATGGAAATAAATAAACTTCTCCATGATATCATTTTTTTTTTTTGGAAAGGGTCTGTCATATAATTTTATATATTTATGTTGCAAGTGGCCCAGACTGAGGCCAAGAGAAAGCATATTATTTGTGCCTTTTTCCATGTGTGACCTATTCATGTTGGATGTTGATGTCGCACGTCATGGCATTGTTGCTATTATAAATTGAATATTTGTGTTTCGCTTCCAGTGTTGCAAAACAAAATGCCACTATCATCACTTTAGTGAAACTCCTGCTGAAAACAAATGAGAAGGGTTAGGCACTGGGCTGTTGTGACACTATTGGAATTCAAAACTGACATTTTTTGAAAAACTGTATTACTTGAACATTTGAATAAAGCCTAATGATAGTCCTTATGTGCATAAAGTAATGCTCAGCATTTCCCATGTGCGGTGTCTTTTTATCTGGTAAATACTTCTGTAATCTTGTTGAGCAGTTTAGCAGTTCCTCTTCCTGCTCTCGTACAGTGCAGACGCTTTTCTGCTTGCTGCTGCTTGTTTCGCCTCGGTTTGCATTTTTTCTTGCTGATCAGCTTGTTTTCTTCTTCCAAGGAGATTGGAAGAAGCGACTCCTGGATATTTTTAAACTTGTGGGAATGTATTTTTTTTGTAGATGCAATCAGTTGTTGCTATATTCCAATATTTCTTTTTCCCCCCTTACGCCTGTGCATGGCCTGGTAATTCGCAAAGCCCTGCTATTTGCGACAAGACCAGTAACAAGAAGCCTCTCTACCCTGCTGAGCACTATCATGGACTGCTACAGAGGGTGTCGGTCCTGGAAACGAAAATCCAACGTCTCAAAGTGTATGTGGATGTAAACGGACAATCGGGGAATGAAACAACTCTACCGATGTCTCAAAATGGGGAGCAGAACTGTGCTAACGGATGTGGACTGTGGCAACAGTAATGGATCATCCAGCAGTTCTACCTGGAATTTACTGGGGGAAAAGTCCAAAGATATGGGACAACATCTAAAAGGGAGGACACAACACCAGCAGATTACCAAGGAATCTGCCTGGCCTGTGTTGCGTCCTGCTTCAACCCCGTGTGAACGTTACAGCAAAGGACAAGAAAAAAGGACGCGACATGACAAGATGACAATTACAATGACACGTCGCAGAAATTTCTTTTTCACAATATGTGAGTCCTTGGAGGGGGTGCTGGAGAGCGCTCCCGCTGGGGACTCCATCGTTCTGCTGGGGGACTTCAATGCTCACGTGGGCAATGACAGTGAGCCCTGGAAGGGCGTGATTGGGAGGAACGATGTTCTGTTATTGGACTTCTGTGCTCGTCACGGATTGTCCATAATGAACACCATGTTCAAGCATAAGGGTGTCCACACGTGCACTTGGCACCAGGACACCCTAGATCGCAGTTCTATGATCGACTTTGTGGTCGCATGTCTTGGACACTCGGGTGAAGAGAGGGGCAGAGATGTCAACTGATCACCACCTGGTGGTGAGTTGGCTCCGTTAGTGGGGGAAGATGCCGGTCCGACGTGGCAGACCCAAACGTATTGTGAGGGTCTGCTGGGAAGGTCTGGCGGAATCCCCTGTCAGAAGGAGTTTCAACTCCCACCTCCGACAGAACTTTGCTCATGCTCCAGGGGAGGCGGGGGACATCGAGTCCGAGTGGACCATGTTCCGCGCCTCCATTGCTGAGGCGGCCGACCGGAGTTGTGGCCGTAAGGTGGTCGGTGCCTGTCGTGGCGGCAATCCCCGAACCCGTTGGTGGACACCAACGGTGAGGGATGCCGTAAAGCTGAAGAAGGAGTCCTATCGGGCCTTTTTGGCATGTGGGACTCCTGGGGCAGCTGATGGGCCAAGCAGAATGCAGCTTTGGTGGTCGCTGAAGCAAAAACTCGGGCATGGGAGGAGTTCGGTGAGGTCATGGAGAAAGACTTCCGGACGGCTTTGAGTAAATTCTGGTCCACCATCTGGCATTTCAGGAGGGGGAAGCAGTGCACCATCAACTCTGTGTATAGTGGGGATGGGGCGGTGCTGACCTCGACTTGGGATGTTGTGAGCCGGTGGGGAGAATACTTCGAAGACCTCTTAAATTCCACCGACACGACTTCCCATGAGGGAGCAAAGTCTCGGTTCTCTGAGGCGGGCTCTCCTATCTCTGGGGTTGAGGACACCAAGGTGGTTAAAAAGCTCCTCTGTGGCAAGGCCCCGGGGGTGGATGAGATTCGTCCGGAGTTCCTCAAGGCTCTGGATGTTGTAGGGCTGACCTGGTTGACATGCCTCTGCAACATCACCTGGACATCGGGAACAATGCCTCTGGATTGGCCGAAATATTCCAAATGTACGCCTTGATGTCTGTGTCAGTGTGTCAACTTCACAATTGCGGCGCGAGAGTTTGAGATTTGTCTTGATTTGAAGCCCAAACAACATGATATCCGATTGAACCATAAGCAGTTGATTCGCCAAGACAGTACGTTATTACATAGTAATATACATAGTAGGAAACAAAACTTGGAAGTGATCCATCGTTGACGGGAAGCATGTATTGTAATGTTTCTGTCATGTTTGATGCATATTTTGTCCTGTTTTGCCACATCTAGTCAAGGTTCTTTGGGTGTATGGTCGCCATTTTGTCGCATTCAATCAGAACCCGTCCTGGCGTGTGATGGTTTACGGGCTCAGCGCGATACGGCACGTAGCTGGGCTATTATGGTCTGATATGGTGCGCACAATCTGGGAGGGTCCGTCACTGTCATGATCTGTGTTTTTGTTGACTTTGTTTCAATTATAATTCGTTTTTGTTTCATCTTATGTCATTTTTCCCTGTGTCCCTTTTTCATGTCATGTTTACTCGTTAGGTTTTCGTCCCCACCTATTCTCTTCAACCTTGCACCCTGTGTCTACCAATCACCCAGTAACTGGCGTCTTGTCCAGGTGTGCCTCGTCTTCCCGTGAATTTCTTTGTATTTAGTTCTCTGTGTTCTTTCTGTCTGTGCATTGTGTCATCATACGTCACATTTCCTACGTCCTGTCATTTCATGTTGCCTGTCATGGTGAGTCTATTCCCCGTGTTTCTTTGTTTTACATTTAATCTTGTTTTTTGTTTTTTGGGGGGGACATTGTTGATTTTGTATTTTGATTATTTAATGTGCCTTGTTTGCCTTTTTGTTTTTGGAAATATTTTTTTTTAGAACATGCCTGCTCTCTTGCCACGCTTCTCCTGCTTCCCTGCATTTGGGTCTATCTTTTGCGTCCAACAACATGGAAACCTTCAAACCTGACAGTTGCATATACAAATATGCATTCACTCACTGCCGACAACTCTTCTAAAGTGAAGCCGTGTGTTTAATTTACCTTACACAATCCACCGTGGGATATCTATTTATAACGCTTAATGTTGAATGTGTTTGCGTCAGAAGGTGAAAGCGCACACACATTTTCTGGTACAACGAGTGCACTGTGCGGCGCGTATGTGAATAACAGGCTGTTTCGCATGTGTTGGTACAAGAGATGGATTAGTGAAGTAGTCATTGACAGAAATTCTATATTGTCTCACAATTATTGCTTTTGTATTTTTTGAAGGAAATCAGCGATGCCACAGGGAAAATGGTAATGCGCAGTCTGAGCTGTCCTTTCTCCTTCACCATGTCTCTCTAGCAAACCTACTTCAAGCCCCCTGAGTCCCATGGACTTTTACTTTAAGCAATAACCTTATTTTCGTGTTTTACCACATCACACTTCCCTACCTCACTTGATGGCCTCTGTATGCTCTCTCTTCCCTCATCTATTGCACTCCCTGTAGGGAGATCGTAGCCTGGCAGGGCCTTATTGAACAGCCACCCCTCATCTTTCTTGTTATCGAGCGGGCTAGTCATCAGTGAGCCTGCCAGCCGCTTCCTTTTTCACCCCATTTGTCTTCATGTTTGGGCAGCTATTCTCAGTGAGTGTGTGGATGTCGAACCACCGACCCAGCACTTTTACAGACCCTACAGACCGTATACAAACTACACTCAGCCCTGTCAGCATGCTGCACATGCAAATTGTATTGCACCTCAATGTTGGCAGCCACAACTCTATATTTCCCTCAAGCACATATGAGTATTTTGCTGCAGTCTAACTAAGGTTACGTAAGTGATACCACCACAAATGGGCCTCTTGAATATGAGAATATTTCAATTTATATAGCAGCAAATCATAGCTCGTGTTATTGTGGGCACTTTTCATGTAGCGCCAGTTTCGAAAATTGTTCTTTATATTTTATGAGACAAAACAAAGCACTTTTGTGACAGTGGCAAAGAAAAACTATTCTCCAAAGCTAGAAATACACCCAACTGCAGCAGAATTTCACATTAACTGATTCACTTTTGAATGGGTGTCGATTTTACATCTTGTTAGTCATCAGTTGTCATGCGATTTACTTTTGTACAAGGGGAACTAGGAGCAATTGGCAGCTACTGACCGACCATATGGCTATCGGCTGGCAGCAGACAAAATGGTTGTGTAGAAATCAAAGTTTATTTTGCTGTTGCCATCGCGTGATACATACTGTGCCTATCCCTGGCAAGTAGTCTGCAAGACCAAGCCATAACATTCCCTCTACTGAGTTTTACAGATGAGCTTGGATGTTAGGGATTTTGAGCAGGTCATCTCCTGTACTTTATGGCAAATTCCAGCCTGGTCTTCCTATTCTACTTGCTAATAAGTCGTTTGTATCTTTTAGCGTAGCAGCTGTACTTTTCTTCATGTTCATGACCTTCACTCCTGCCCTCTGGAGGTTGTTGCTGATGTCGGCTATGTTATTCAGGTTCAGGTTACTTTATTGGTCTTCTACAGGGATAAATTTATCTCAGAGACCAGGAAAAAAAAACGCATCACATAAATGACATACAAGGGGAAAAAAACACCTAACAAAAACTACATCAATTTAAAAGACAGTAGCGGATTACATACAGACCAACACCAGATGCTCTTCCAGACACTCCATCATAGCATACACAAGTATTCCCCTCACATCACCATACCAAAAACATCCATATTGTCATAAATATAGGTAAAAATACAATGGCTGGGTGGTACATTCATTTCCCGGTATAGACCCCTCAGACTCATTTATAGCTGTGAAGGAACTTGATTGATACTGCATGGAACAAAAAAATTTTCGCGACCACAAGGAGAAGAATGTTGCACAGGGGAAACCTCTCTTATAAGCTTCCCCTGTGCAGGCACAACATTCTTTTGCCATTTGCTAAAATAATTTAAGTTCATTTTTTTCCCTCATTCATGTACACACAGCACCCCATATTGACAGAAAAAAACCCAGTATTGTTGAAATTTTTGCAGATTTATGAAAAAGGAAAAACTGAAATATCACACAGCCATGAGTATTCAGACCCTTTGCTGTGACACTCATATATTGAACTCGAGTGCTGTCCATTTCTTCTGATCATCCTTGAGATGGTTCTCCACCTTCATTGGAGTCCAGCTGTGTTTCATTATACTGATTGGACTTGATTAGGAAAGCCACACACCTGTCTATATAGGAGCTTACAGTTCACAGTGCATGTCAGAGCAAATGAGAATCATGAGGTCAAAGGAACTGCCTGAAGAGTTCTGAGACAGAATTGTGGCAAGGCACAGATCTGGCCAAGATCACAAAAATAAAATTCTGCTGCACTTAAGGTTTCTAAGAGCACAGTGGCCTTCATAATCCTCAAATGGAAGACGTTTGGGACGATAAGAACCCTTCCTAGTGCTGGCCGTCCGGCCAAACTGAGCAGTCGGGGGAGAAGAGCCTTTGTGGGAGAGGTAAAGAAGAACCCAAAGATCACTGTGGCTGAGCTCCAGAGACGCAGTCGGGAGATGGGAGAAACTTCTAGAAAGTCAACCAGCACTGCAGCCATCCACCAGTCGGTGCTTTATGGCACAGTGGCCAGACGGAAGCCTCTCCTCAGTGCAAGACACATGAAAGCCCGCATGGAGTTTGCTAAAAAAAACACCTGAAGGACTCCAAAATGGTGAGAAATAAGATTCTCTGGTCTGATGAGACCAAGATAGAAATTTTAGGCCTTAATTCTAAGTGGCATGTGTGGAGAAAACCAGGCACTGCTCATCACCTGTCCAATACAGTCCCAACAGTGAAGCATGGTGGTGGCAGCATCATGCTGTGGGGGTGTTTTTCAGCTGCAGGGACTAGACGACTGGTTACAATTGAAGGAAAGATAAATGCAGCCAAGTACAGGGATATCCTGTACCCGAAAACCTTCTCCAGAGTGCTCAGGACCTCAGACCCGGCCGAAGGTTCACCGTCCAACAAGACAACGACCCTAAGAACACAGCTAAAATAATGAAGTAGTGGCTTCAGAACAACTCCGTGACTGTTCTTGAATGGCACAGCCAGAGTCCTGACTTAATATGACAATAATACAATACAATACAATACAATATTAATATAACAAAAAGTGGGTCTGAAAACTTTCTGTACCCACTGTATATACATAGGTGTATATGTATGTGTGTGTATATATATATATATATATATATATATATATATATATATATATATACCCTGCGTGGGTTTTCTCTGCACACTCCGGTTTCCTCCCACATCCCAAAAACATGCAGGGTACCTGTAGATGTGAATGTGAGTGCGAATGGTTGTTTGTTTGCATGTGCACTGCGGTTGTCTGGCAACCGGCGGAGTTTCTGGGTGTTCTTGATAAATGGCTTTTGCTTTGCATAGTAGAGTTTCAAGTTGCACTTACGGATATAGCGCCGAACTGTATTTAGTGACATTGGTTTTATGAAGTGTTTCTGAGCCCATGTGATGATTTCCTTTACAGATTGATGTCGGTTTTTGATGCAGTGCTGCCTGAGGGTTCGAAGGTCACGGGCATTCAATGTTGGTTTGCGGCCTTGCCGCTTACATGCAGTGGTTTATCCAGATTCTCTGAACCTTTTGATGATAGTATGGACCGTATATGATGAAATCCCGAAATTCCTTGCAATTGTACATTGTGGAACATTGTTCTTAAACTGTTCAACTATTTTCTCACGCACTTGTTTACAAAGAGGTAAACCTCGCCCCATCTTTACTTGTGAATGACTGAGCAATTCAGGGAAGCTCCTTTTATACCCAATGATTGCACCCACCTGTTAGCCTGTTCACCTGTGGGATGTTCCAAACAGGTGTTTGATGAGCATTCATCAACTTTCTCAGTCTTCTTTGCCACCTGTCCCAGCTTTTATGGAACGTGTTTCACCCATAAAATTCTAAGTTAGTGATTATTTGCTAAAAACGTTTATCAGTTTGAACATTAAATATCTTGTCTTTGTAGGGTATTCAATTATAAATAGGTTGAACATGATTTACAAATTATTGTATTCTGTTAACACAATGGCAGCACGGTGGATGACTGGTTAGAACGTCTGCCTCACAGTTCTGAGGTCCAGGGTTCAATCCCCGGTCCCGCCTGTGTGGAGTTTGCATGTTCTCCCCGTGCCTGCATGGGTTTTCTCCGGGCACTCCGGTTTCCTCCCACATCCCAAAAAGGTAGGTTAATGGAAGTCTCTAAATTGCCCCTCGGTGTGAATGGTAGACACAAAAGGAATGAAGACGCTTGTTTCTTTTTCTCATGAGGAGGGCGCATGGGAGATCGTTCAGATTACAGCCTCTCAACACGCTCTAAACAATCTCTCCCGTCGCTCCTGCATTTATTTGAAAATAGGGAGGTTTCTAAGTTTACAAGACACAACACACTAAGGGGAGGGTTTCAAGGTGAAAACATGGTCTAACAGTCTAACAGAAACGAGGATCTGTATCCCTTTTATGCCAGAACAGTTTTACTGTGACACAGTGGAGTTTAGAAATTAAGTGCAAGTGAGGGGTTAGCCAGGAAGTTTGCATAGTAATAAGGTATTTATCGAAATGAGTGAGTGGCCCCACACCATGCGAATAAGACCCAGAGGTATCGATCTGCGGACATATACAAGTGAATTAACACCGTCTCACATGCACTGGAACCTTCAGAAGTGACCGGCCATTGCTGCGCCTGCACCACGGGGGCTGAGGACCCCACCCTACCTAGACGAGAGGCAGGGTCGGGCCTAGGAGCCCACCCGGGAGCAGCCTGGTGAACGTGACACCACCCACATCGAAGGACCCAGTGTGGTCCACTGGCCCCCAACAATGCGCCCCAAAACCGGCCACCTGTAGGAGGCCACAGGAGCCCAAAGACATCCCACCAGACAACCCCCCCAACACACACACACACGCAGACACACATACACACACACACACACACAAATACATACACACACCCTCCCACCCCCCGACTGGCAGTCATCGACCCTACCCCGTGCATAAGTAACCCCTGAGTGGTGTCGTGCATTAAAATCTGGAGTGGCCCGTGAGGATGGGGGCAAGGGCTCCTGGGCACTGGTGCCCCGCAGCCAAAGCTCCCCGACCAAAATCTCACCGCCCCCAGAAATCAATGTATAGAGTGCATTTTAAAAAATGGTGATGGGTGTGAGTAATGCATTAAAAAGATCTGGGGGTCAGGCAGGGCGAAGGAGCAAAGCGTCTAGACCGGGAACCAGCACTGATGTACTGAATCCACGTCCGACGCCCGCATCCCCCCAACCCTGCACCAGCCCCCCAAGAAACCCTGAGCATATATGTGTGCCCGGATGTGATTAGTGAAAAAATATTTCCAGTGAATGGTGTGAGCGTGTGCTAAGTGAGTGATTAAGAGGCAACGCTCCTCCAGGCCGGACCCCCCCAGCGGGACAACCACAAGGAGAGAGGACAGTCACACCCAAGCCCCGCAGTACTGCCTCCCGGAAAGTCCCCCATCACAACCAGCGCCCGCTACCTGCCCCAGAGTGGGGGAGGTGGACCCACCCCCAGACCAGGCAGTGACAAAATCCCACAGCAGACCCCACGGTGAGCAGGGAAACCCCTGCCCCCCACAAGAAGAGGGGGAGGTGACCGCAGCCGGACATAAGGACCGGAGAGAAGAGGAGGAAGCAGGCCCGAGAACTGACAGTGGACCCCACCGTCCCCCAAAGCAGCCGGAATGGGAACCAAAGCGGATAACATTTGGCACCACCCGTGGAATATGAGCGAAATGTATTTATAATATATTGCCATATATAGCAATATCTAAATACAATGCACTGATATTAGTGTTCGAGGTAGTAGCAATTAGCCGCCTTCAAAATTTATTTACTATATACTATTAAAACATGTCCAAGTAGATAGATTTAAATGGTTGGATTTGGAGTCTTGACTAGATTTTCTCAACTCTTGACACATTGTTACAAACTATGAGACCTAAATGGAATAGCACTGAGCCAAATGTACTATGTGAGCAATCAAGTTGGTATAGTTACAGTATATTTGAGGACTTGAGTTTGTCTGTGTGAACACCTCAATCAGCTTTGACTGTTCATGAAAATAATTTAGAAAAAAAACACTTCTAAAATTGTAGTTTATACCCAGATTAAGAAACTTTAACTAGCAGATTTGAGATTAATCCTCCTCAAGTATAGTTTTATCTCTTTTGTTATAAATATTTTAAAAAAAAAGAAGATTCCTTGCTTGCATAAATGAATAGATACAAACACTGAAGGTATGGATTTCTTGGAATAGAATAATGATGCATTTAATCAGAAGTCTCTGACAAAGAGGTTTCAATGATGGTTCATTTCACTCTGGAGTGAAATGAACCATCCAAGGAAAAAAAAAAAATATTGAAAATGGTTTGAAATCCAGCCTATTTCAAGCCTGTTTCATTCATCCTTGTGCTTAGTTGCATGTGCACTGCTTACTCAACAGCCCCTGAGGACGTTTTAATTGTTCATCCTAACCGTACAGTATTTAAAGGTCATGCTATTAAAAGAGTTGATGAGTTATCATATAGATGTGTTGAAATAATCTATCAGAACCATTAAAGAGGAATTCACTCCACTTAAAAGAAGATTTTTCTCATTCGGGAATACTTTCTATATATTATTATGGGCACATGTATATGCAACTGTCTCAACGACATTACTAATACCACATTAAAGTACACTCCCTTTCAAATGTATTGGAACAGTGTGGCCAATTTATTTTGGGTATATATATATATATATATATATATATATATATATCCATCCGTCCATCCATTTTCTCCCGCTTATCCGAGGTCGGGTCACGGGGGTAGTAGCTTTAGAAGGGACGCCCAGACTTCCCTCTCCCCAGCCACTGCATCCAGCTCTTCTGGGGGGATCCCGAGGCGTTCCCAGGCCAGCCGAAGGATGTAGTCTCTCCACCTCCCCGGGGTCTCCTCCCGGTGGGACGAGCCCAGAACACCTCACCAGGGAGGCGTCCGGGAGGCATCCAAATCAGATGCCCCAGCCACCTCATCTGGCTCCTCTCGATGTGAAGGCGCAGCGGGTCTACTCTTAGATCCTCCCGGATGACCGAGCTTCTCACCCTATCTCTAAGGGAGAGCTCGGACACCCTGCGGAGGAAACTCAAAAAAAAAAAGAGCTTGTATCCGGGATCTTGTTCTTTCGGTCACAACCCACAGTTCGTGATCATAGGTGAGGGTAGGAATGTAGATCGACCAGTAAATCGAGAGTTTTGCCTTCCTGCTTAGCTCCTTCTTCACCACAACGGACCGATACAAAGTCTGCATCACTGCAGACGCTGCACCGATCCGCCTGTCGATCTCCCGTTCCATTCTTCCCTCACTCGTGAACAAGACCCCAAGATACTTGAAGTCCTCAACTTGGGGCAGGATCTCATCCGACCTGGAGAGGGCACACCACCCTTTTCCGACTGAGGACCATGGTCTCAGATTTGGAGGTGCTGATTCTCATCCCAGCTGCTTCACACTCGGCTGCAAACTGCTCCAGTGAGAGTTGGAGGTCACGGCTTGATAAAGCCAACAGAACCACATCATCTGCAAAAAGCAGAGATGCAATACTGAGGCCACCAAACCGGACCCCATCTCCGCCTCGGCTGAACCAAGAAATTCTGTCCATAAATGTTATAAACAGAATCGGTGACAAAGGGCAGCCTTGGCGGAGTCCAACCCTCACCGGAAATATATATATATATATATATAGAGAGAGAGAGTGAGATATATATATATATATATATACCTGTATACGTATATAATTTGGTTTATGTAGACTGTAGACTGAAAAACATTTGTGTTTGACATCACAATAGTATATGTGTATTTAGTATATGAGACAAGAGAGCTCAGTGTAGTGCAATTAGTCACCTGCACATCTCTGGTACAGTTAGTAATGTTGGCTATTAGTAAAGGACAAACAAATGGGCTCTTTGCAGAAAAATAAATCTTACTGAGTAATTTTAACTCACACATTTAGTAAGTCACCAAGTTGCTTCATGATTCAGTAAACATGACACTGTTTAACACAAGCCACAGTCAGAGTTTCATGAAATAAATTCACAAATGCCCACCAAGCCCAACGTATAGCAAATGCACACACTCATCATATGGACAGGAACAAATGCAAGTAAAGAGCAATGTTGAGCTTGAGTTTTTCCAACTACAGTACTGTTAAAAACAGCACTGCAAAGACTTCTGGCAAGTAGCAGGATCTGCTGGCCAGACTGCGCTATATAAATATAATTGTCTTGCCTTACATTTCGGGGAGTTTCTTGAACCTAACCCCCACAATCAACAAGGGATTACTGTATATGGGGGCGCTAATGCACACACACACACACACACACACACACACACACACACACACACACACACACAGAAAAGGAATTAGTCTCTCTGTTCGTCCTGTCTTGGTGGGAGGGAGGGTGCTTCTTTTTCAATGAACGCAATATGCCAAGGTAGCTAATAATCTGAACTGGAGTTGACATTGTTCAAACAGAGTGTGTTGAAATCATCTCTCTCTCTCTCTCTCTCTCCCCCCACACTCTATCTTTCTCTCTCTACATGTCTCTGCCCAACAACATCTTAAATTAGAACACTGTACAGTGTTTTACTCTGATGATCAGCTCATAAACTACTGTGGGCTGCTATAATCACTGAAGCGTGAATGCAACATAATATTACAGAGAGAATGGCTAGTTGTCGTGCGCAAGTCCTGGTGTAGCCATCTGTTCTAAAATGTAAAATCACTCTGTGTGTGAGCATAAAGTATATCCCAGGGGTACCACACATTCAGCCACCTCGGCAGATATGTGGTTTTTGTTAGCTAGGACTTCATACCCTCATGGAGTAGCAATGTAATATATATATATATATATATATATATATATATATTTTTTTTTTTAAATCTTGTGAAAGTTTATTTTAACGTGGGGCAATCTGGAACATTGTATTACAGCTGCAGTTAAAATTGAACACATGGTCTTTTATATAAAGAGGCAATAAAGTTTAGAATTATGTGGCACTGCAAGCGCAGATGATATATTAAGTTGATAATCAAATATGCATATGAATGAAACATTTATCACCTTCAAGTGGATCCACCCGACACATGACAGACTAGTAAAGTAGATGATTTTTTTACCATCACAATTGTGATACACTTTTTTGAATTTAGCGTTAAGATTAAAAATGTAGAGCCGCACGGTTGACCGACTGGTTAGCACATCTGCCTCACAGTTCTGAGGACCGGGGTTCAAATCCTGCCTCACCTGTGTGGAGTTCGCACGTTCTCCCCGTGCCTGCGTGGGTTTTCTCCGGGCATTCTGGTTTCCTCCCACATCCCAAAAACATGCATGCGAGGTTGATTGAAGACTCTAAATTGCCCATAAGTGTGAATATGAGTGCGAATGATTGTTTGTTTCTATGTGCCCTGCGATTGGCTGGCAACCGGTTCAGGGTGTAGCTGGGATCCAGTACTCCCGTGACCCTTGTGAGGATAAGTGCCTCGGATAATGGATGGATGGATTAAAAATTTCATCTTTCCTATTAACTCATCATCCAATCTTGGGGCTTTTGGTCACAGGCTTACATTTTGGCCCTTGTTGTCAGTGCATCATTTTACTATTCAGTGCTTACTTCTATGACTATTGCAGTTAATATGACACATATAATCCATCACAAGATCACGAGCATCTACAGTACATACACAGTATCCTTTTCCATGGATAGCATACTGTATCATTACAAACAAGGCATTATATGTTGATAAAATGTCAAGAGAGATTAGTATTAAATGATGCAGAGGGAGTTCTCGAAGATATTTAATTAGTTTTAGGAAGTTGTCTAGATATTTATGTTGGTTTATCATGGGATATAAATCGATATGCCACAAGGGAGGGCACAACACATTGCACAGTGCATCTGGACAGTATTCACATCGATTCACTTCTTAAACATTTTAGTTGTCAGCCTTAATTTTAAATTGATTTATTTGTTTTTCCCTCTCAATATTTTACACACCATGCCCCATATTGACATTAGTTTTTTTTTTTTTTTTTTAAAACATTTGCAAATGTATTGAAAAGGGTGAAAGAGTACAGAAACATTTCTGATGCTTTGACGGTGTAAATGAGCACAGTGACCTCCATCATTCGTAAATGGAAGTGGTACAGAACGACAGCAGGACACCTCCCAAAGCTATATGTGTGTGCTATATGTCTAAACTGAGCGATCAGGGGAGATCAGGGAGGTGACCCAAAACCCAATGGTCACTTTAGTAGCATCCAAAAGCTTCCCCCATGTGGCAGATTGCAGCCTGATCTGTATGTGGACCTAAGAGTAAATGCATCCAGTTTTATTTTGAAATCTGTATTTTAACTTGTTGAGCTTTTGGTCAACAGAGTCATATACTGTATATGTATATATATATATATATATATATATATATATATATATATAAAATAATAATAATATATTTGAGGGAAACTGCTGTTGTGCCTCTTGGAGGAAAGGTATTTTTGTTTTGTTTTTTAAACCATTGTTCAATTTGCTCAAGAAATTTCTGTATTTTCACTTTTTGGTCACCGCCTTAGAGATACTCTGGACATTTAATACAACTTTGGGTAAAGCTACCTGCAGAATTCTCCAAATACGTTCAAGCTACTAAATGGAGGTGCTCTGCATGAAATGACTATAATTCCTGAATTGTAAATGATGTATTTCAGTGAAACCTTTTGAATTAAAATCAGGAGTCTATACTTCAATCATATTTCGATTTGGTTTATTTCAAATTCATTGTAGTGGTGTATAAATTATATTAAAAAAAACATATTATCCAAATACTTCGCAACCTCATTTTATGACACGACTTACATACTTATTGGTCTCCAACCAACAGTAGAATTGATTTTGAATAAACAATTTCAGACTAATTTAACAAAGGTTTAAAAAGGAAAGAATAAATACGCACACACACACACACACACACACACACACACACACACACACAATCACCACAAAGTCATATCCAGGCACAGCAATAGCCATAAATGCTTGATGTTTTGTAGAAGTGAGAACATGGAGCTTTGCTATTACCGAAGGTGTTGCCAGCTTTGAAAAGACAGGGGATAAGTTAAAAACATAGTCTTTAGTGTGGTCATGGAAATACAAACGAAAGCCAGGTCTAATGTTGATGAATAATATATTATAGCTCACTGAGTAAAAGCAAAGACAAGAGATAAAACACTGACGGGTCCCATTGGCGTAACATCGTATGACCTCGGAGCAGGGCCACCCCGGACCAAATCGGGGCCCTAAGCAAAATTTAATTTGGAAGCCCACCACCCATCCCACCTCTCCCCATCCCGATTTTGGGTGAGTGACACACAGGTAGTAAAAAATGTATAGCATAATTCAGAGCAATGATTCTCAACTGTTGGGTTGGGATCTAAAAAGGGGTCGTGGATCCATTTTGGGTGGGTTGGAGATAACTAGTAAAACAAAGACGTAATCCTTTTCTTGTTTTCAGTACATTACAGAGGCGCACCAGGTTTCCACGCGGAACATAATAGGAGAGTGACCAAAAAAGGCTTTCCTTGCTCTCTAGTCACTCGTCTACTCTGTAAACAAATACAGTGCAGCTGCTTTTAGGGGGCAGCGGCCTTGTCTACTCTTAATGTAAACCTGAACTCTTAGTTAACTTGAAATAAGGGAACGTCGAAATTATCTGATCCAGAGAGACGGGTAAGAGAAATTCCGAGTCGGTCACCATGGTAACCGATTCTGTAAACCTAACCTACTTGCTAAACACTGACTTCATACCGATCTCCTCTCACCTGAAGCACACATGGTTTGTCCGTTTGTCCTTGATCCCATCGATTTTCAGGCACAACTAAATCTAAAATGAAATGCTCGAACTGTATCACTTTTAATTAAACTCAAACTCACTGTATCATTATAACGCTGTCTGGCTCTAATCTCTAATTTCAGACACTACTGAATTGTATTTTATTTATTTACTGCAAACAGTGGTTTTGTGTTGCAATGCAGAGCATATCGCATGAAAGCAATAGTGTGTCCGGCAGTGGGAAAAGTCATCCTCACAGTTAACTTGAATGGTGGAATTCCCTGGTACAAAACTGTAAGAAAAACATCCCCAAAACATTTAACTAAAATAATAAAATAACATTTAACGATTAAAATAAACTTTTTGATAAATATTGATTTATTTTCTTTTAAACTGATATTTACTTCTTGGGTACTGACATGGCCGGCCCACCCAGGAGGCGGCAAAGGCGCTTCAGGGGATGCCAATAAATTGGGGAAGAAGGCACCTTTAATATACTCTTATTATATTAAAACTAGTTATTGGTATCAAGTCTTAAAATGACAATGCTAACATAGATTAGATGTAAAACAATGCCCAATTAATCTTGGGACAAATGACAATATATGAGCAATTTTCAAGGGAGCGTGTCTCCCTTGAAAATTGTAATTGTAAAAAATTGTAAAAACAAGTATCATGGAGCAGGGAGAGCCTAAAATAATTTCATTTGGATTCATGGGTTATGTTTTTTTGATAAATTCGTGAACAAGAGAACGGCAACATCCTTCTCAGAGATGCAGTCTCACAGCAACTACGACATCTAACGTCATCTGTCACCATGAAACTACAGCCGCATGCAGGTAAGCTATGCTAACTTCTAACTGCGCAATTAGCTCACCGAAAGCTGGTCAAACATAAACAAAGCTTGATTTTGGTTATGCACTGATTTTATAAGACAAAATGAAAGACAACGCTGAGACTTACACCTGGAATCTATGTCATTAAAAAAAACTATGATTCTACTGTATTAGCATAGATATGTATGTAGAAAGGCCGCCGAGCTCGTTGGTGTGGGACATGATCATGTCCGCCCTGATGTGGCAGATACAGCCTGTTCATTCGCCGTTGTGTGCTATTGTTCCATGCTGTTGTTCCCATCCTTGTATATTTGTCGTCGTATGATTTAGCGATGTCTCGATGGTTTATCAGAATCAGAATCAGAATCATCTTTATTTGCCAAGTATGTCCAAAACACACAAGGAATTTGTCTCCGGTAGTTGGAGCCGCTCTAGTACAACAAACAGTCAATTTACAGAACACTTTGGGGACATAAAGACATTGACAAAAAACAATTGTGCAAAAAGATGCAGAGTCCTCTAGCACTTAGAGCAGTTCGAACGACTAATATTGCAATAGTCCGGTGCAATGACCATTGTGCAAAGGGCGCTGAGACTTCAAGGAGTGTATGCGGTTTAAAGTGACGAGTAGTGCGATCATGTGGGACAATGTTGGTTGTGCAAATGTTACAGATACTCCTCAATCAGTGTGCAAATGGAGCAGATGCTACTCTGGCATGAGTGGCCAGTATATGCAAATAGTGCAGCATGGCGAGACAACTACAGTGAGTGCACAAGTAATACATAATTGGCCCCACAGAAATATGACAACGAACTCAAGTCAAAAAATTGCCAGCTTGTTGTAATGGAATTATAGGTTAGGTGTTTAAGAAGTTGATCGCAAGAGGGAAGAAGCTGTTGGAATGTCTACTAGTTCTAGTTTGCGTTGATCGGTAGCGCCTACCTGAGGGAAGGAGCTGGAAGAGATGGTGACCGGGGTGCAGACGGTCCGAGAGGATTTTGCACGCCCTTGTCTTAGTTCTGGCAGCGTGCAAGTCCTCAATGGTGGGTATGGGGGGACCGACAATCCTTTCAGCAGTTTTGATTGTCCGTTGCAGTCGGAGTTTGTCCTTTTTTGTAGCAGCACCAAACCAGACTGTGATGGAAGAACACAGGACCGATTCGATGACCGCTGTGTAGAACTGTCTCAGCAGCTCCGGTGGCAGGCCGTGCTTTCTCAGAAGCCGCAGGAAGTACATCCTCTGCTGGGCCTTTTTGAGGACGGAGTTGATGTTGTTCGCCCACTTCAGGTCCTGAGAGATTGTAATTCCCAGGAACTTGAAGGTCTCGACGGTTGACACAAGGCAGCTGGACAACGTGAGGGGCAGCTGTGGCGAAGGATGCCTCCTGAAGTCCACGATCATCTCTACCGTCTTGAGCGTGTTCAGCTCCAGGTTGTGTCGCCCGCACCACAGCTCCAGCCGCTCCGCTTCCTGTCGATATGCAGACTCGTCACCGTCCTTGATGAGGCCGATGACAGTGGTGTCATCTGCAAACTTCAGGAGCTTGACAGTCGGGTTCGCTGAGGTGCAGTCGTTCGTGTAGAGAGAGAAGAGCAGCGGAGAGAGGACACAACCTTGGGGCGCCCCAGTGCTGATGGCTGCGTGTGGATGAGGTGGCCTCCCCCAGCCTGACCTGCTGTGTCCTGCCCGTCAGAAAGCTGTAAATCCACTGGCAGATGGCAGGTGAGACGCTGAGCTGGAGAAGCTTGGTTGAAAGGAGTTCAGGGATGATGGTGTTGAACGCTGAGCTGAAGTCCACGAACAGGATCCTCGCGTAGGTCCCTGCACTGTCGAGGTGTTCTAGGATGAAGTGCAGTCCCATGTTGACTGCATCATCCGCAGACCTGTTCGCTTGGTAGGCAAACTGCAGGGGGTCCAGCAGGGGACCTGTGACACTCTTGAGGTGGTCCAGCACGAGACGTTCGAAGGACTTCATGACCACAGATGTCAAAGCGACAGGCCTGTAGTCATTCAGACTAGAGATTGCAGGTTTCTTGGGGACTGGAATGATGGTGGAGCGTTTGAAGCAGGATGGAACTTCGCACATTTCCAAAGATCTGTTAAAGATCTGAGTGAAGACTGGAGCGAGCTGGTCCGCGCAGACTTTGAGGCAGGATGGGGACACATGGTCCGGTCCTGTTGCTATTGTGTGGCATTTGGTGGTACAAATAGTTCAGGCAGTGCCAAGAGTTTTTTTGGCTTTCCAAGTGAAAAAGGAATTCGTGATAGGGAAAGTCAATAGACAGGGAAAGAAGCGTGGTCAGCTATGGGCGCCTAGCAAGCATTCCAAACTCTGTGCTGATCACTTCGAACCGCCGTGTTTTGAGAAAGACTTAGCAGAAAGCATTGGATACAGAGGTAGAGCCTGAAACCAGGTGCGGTGCCAACTATTGTTCCTACAGCCTCAACCGCCAGAAAGAGAACTAAATCTCGCAGCCGCCACGTTGCCGCGGCGAAGCGGCGCAGACAAGAGGTGAGGATTTCCTTGTATATACCTACGACTTATTATGGTTACTAAGCAGTGGGCAGGAGGAAAAAAAGAGCCACGCAGTACTTTTCAGTACTGTCGTCTGTACTTTTGCCTATATGACAAGCCAACAGACACGGCAAAGACATTCTGTGCGGCATGTTATAAAGCGACTCGAGCATAATATACAGGAATACTGCCTACTATGTAAAAGCTTGTACCGTGTCACTGAAACATATATGAATATATGGTATGTATAGCCGTGGTAAAAAAAGAATGGCACCCCTGGGGTTCGGGGAGGGCTCAATACGTGTAATAAAAACCTAATTTTTAACTAAACTATAGTTGAAAACTTTCTGTAAGTTATGTACATGTATTACCTGACATAAACAATGCAAATATGAATTTTAACTGACCACATAACATCTTTGTCGTCTAACCTTTAAAACTTGAAGCCTGCACATCTCCTATTGTGACTTGCTCCTACCTCTGCTGTATACTGTAGCTCCCCTGCCTCCAGTTATTTTAGCACTGTGCATTTGACAACTTGAGCCTCAACATGGTATGCTAACCAGTAAATAACCAATTTTATTTTTCTGTATTGCACCATGGAGGTGTCTTAACTATTATAGAACATTTACAGAGACTAAACGTACTCATCTGATGTCGCTGTTGGCCTACTATGCTACTAACATGCATATAAGAAAAAAAATAGATTGTATATTATACGTGTCAAAGACACGCCATCAACCGATTATCCGATGTCCCAGATTATCGCACTACGAGTCACTTTAAACTGCATATATTTCTTGAAGTCTCAAAAGTATTCTCTGTCAATTGGGTGTCCGTTGTCGTACTAGAGCGGCTCCAACTACCGGAGAAAAATTCCTTGTGTGTTTTTTACATACTTGCCGAAATAAAGATGATTCGGATTCTGATCAAAGACCCCCGTTGGTGTGCAGGCCCAAGATACTGACCAAAAGTTTGAAAACCTGCTGGTCATAGTCATTTCAAAATAAAGTTCAAAAGAACCATTTGCTCCTTTGAAATACAACTGATGGAACACCGGCCCTCTGGGACAATTGATGGGACAGAAACAACACCTGCTGGCAGTGGAGAGTTACTGCCAGCCACAAGCTGTGCCACAGATTTCTCCGAATTGGAATGTCTGTTTGATATTTTACGAAATTTGCATGAATGCTCCCAGGATAAATCCTGACACCAATGTCACTGATAATGGTTTGCCACAGGTCTGATGTCAAATCTGTTTGTGAACTGAACCAGATGAGATGTTTCACCTCACACAACACAAATGTCACATCAAGATTAACAGGTTCAGCCACCACATAAAATTTAAACACTCATTGCATAGATTAAACAGGGTGAGTACGTGGCAATGCAAAAGCGGGAACCGATTTCTTTATCTTAGATCCACCAATTAATCTTTTATTTCTACTGGTTTAAACCACAAAAAAATCCTAAAATGAAAATCCATACTAAGAGGCGCAGTCCTGCCTTCAGTTTGGTCTCTGTGTCAGCCTCACTTTTTCACTCAAATTGGCGCACAGCCAGGGAACCCCGCCTCCAACCGCGAGGGGGCGGAGACGCACTTAACCGAAGACGGAAGGCAGAAGCACTCTGCCGCGCCCCGGAACCACGCTTTGGTGTGTGTGTGGTGGCTTGCGGATACAAAAAATCCGTCCAGGAAGTGCGACGCAAGTCTTCTCCTTGGCCGTGACGAACACCGTCACGAAGGCACTTCGGCCATCCTACCTGTGCTTTCTCTCCATTTTTTGCCTTCTTTTTTCCCTTCCTTCATTTTTGTTGAATACACCTGTTCGGCGTCCTTGCCCAAACATTGGGATGATCGTTCTATGCAACGTAAGTGCAGCGTGTGGTTCCTAGGTACAAATTGACAGGAAGTGTGACAGGAAGTCCCTGCTTCCATGTAGCTCACGGGACATTCTCATTCCAAGCTTATGTCACGAATTCAACCTTCTTTACGAATGTTCACCTGTGCCTTGTTTTTTTCCCCTCTGCATTGTTTCCCTGTAGTTTTTCCCTTTAATTACATTTTCGATAAAATTCCACTGCCTGTATCGTTTTGTGTGTTTGAGTGAAACAGCTAAACCTCTGAAATATAGGACTTGTATTTTATTCCTTGTGCAACCTTCAGATTATGAGACACAGAGGTTTTACGTCACGTTTCCTGAAATTTACGAATCTAAAAAGAGACGTGGTTCCCCTTTACGAGAAAAAAATGGTTTGATTGTAACGTTAAACGTAAATCAAACTAAACCGGAAGTAATGCAGGCATTCACCTCCGGCGTATTCTTTGTCCAAAATATAATTAGGTTTTTATCCAAAACCAATATACTCTACACATGCATAGTAGACATGTATCTAAAATTATTTAAGTTAAATTTTTTCCACATTAATATACTCACAGGACTCCACATTGACAGAAAAACACGGAATTGTTGAAACTTTTGCAGATTTATTAAAAAAGAAAAACTGAAATATCACACAGCCATAAGTATTCAGACCCTTTGTTCAGTATTTAGAAGAAGTACCCTTTTGCGCTAATACAGCCATGAGTCTTTTTGGGAATTTCTTTCCACCTGGATTTGGGGATGGTCTGACATTCCTTGCAGATTCTCTACAGTTCTGTCAAGTTGGATGGTGAACGTTGGTGGGCAGCCATTTTCAGGTCTTTCCAGAGATGCTCAATTGGGTTAAAGTCAGGGCTGTGTCTGGGCCATTCAAAAACAGTCAAGGAGTTGTTCTGAAGCCACTCCATTATTTTAGCTGTGTGCTTCGGGTCATTGTCTTATTGGAAGGTGAACCTTCGGCCCACTCTGAGTTTTTGAGTACTCTGGAGAAGGTTTTCGTCCAGGATATCCCTGTACTTGGCCGCATTCATCTTTTCTTCGATTGCTACCAGTCTTCCTGTCCCTGCAGCTGAAAAATACCCCCACAGCATGATGTTGCCACCACCATGCTTCATTGTTGGGACTGTATTGGACAGATGATGAGCAGTGCCTGGTTTTCTCCACACATGCCACTTAGAATTAAGGCCAACAATTTCTATCTTGGTCTCATCAGACCAGATAATTTTATTTCTCACCATTTTGGAGTCCTTCAGGTGTTTTTTTTTTTTTAGCAAACTCCATGCGGGCTTTCATGTGTCTTGCACTGAGGAGAGGCTTCCGTCAGTGCCACTCTGCCATAAAGCCCCGACTGGTGGAGGGCTACAGTGATGGTTGACTTTCAAGAACTTTTGCCCATCTCCCAACTGCATCTCTGGAGCTCAGGCACAGTGATCTTTGGGTTCTTCTTCACCTCTCTGACCAAGGCTCTTCTCCCCCAATTGCTCATTTTGGCCGGACGGCCAGCTGTAGGAAAGGTTCCGGTCGTCCCAACGTCTTCCATTTAAGGATTATGGAGGCCACTGTGCTGTAACCTTGACCAGATCTGTGCCTTGCCACAATTCTGTCTCTGAGCTCTGTTCCTTTGACCTCATGATTCTCATTTGCTTTGACATGCACTGTTCAAGTGGAATGGAGCATCTGAATCCCTTGGAATGGAGCATCTGAATCCCTTTTTCAGTGTTACAGTAGAGTTTTTAAGCTGCCGCTGTGGTCTCTTAGTATTATAATGGATATTTATTGAGAATCAGAGTCGATCAGTGGAACAGGACACGTTTTCTAGAGGGGCGTGAGAAAAGAAGAAAACAAAGACAAAGAACAAACTAAAAACAAGGTAACAAAAGTAAATCATTACATATCTAGAACAATGAAACATTAGATATGAGTGTTGTATGGGGCGGTAGTGCTACACCCTATGAGGGAAGGACAGGACAAAATAAGACAGGACAAAATAAGACAGGACAAGGACAGGAGAGGAGAGAAAGCAGCCAGGACAAGGGGCGTGAGCCCGGCTGTACAACTGAAGTCTGATAGGAGTGGCTATGTAAATTATAAATATAGATAAGTCTTTGTAAATATCCTACAATGACAGAAAAGTTCACACCTTTAGTTCTAATTTGTGACAGGTCTACTAAATATATCCCAAAGTCTTTTCTTTATTGCCAAAAACAATTCTCAGTTTTGTTGTGGTTTAATTGAGAAATGTTTGTCTAATCCAGTTATTTATCTGTTTTAGAGAGTGACACGACACCTCAATTGAACTGTAGTCATCTGGAGACACTGCTAGATATAACTGTGTGTCATCTGCATAGCTATGATAGTCAAAATTAAAGTTCTGAAGAATTTGACCCAAGGGTAGCATATACAGGCTGAACAGGAGGGCAGAACTGACCCTTGAGGGACCCGATAGGTCATTGCCATTTGATGAGATTGAACACTTCCAATGGTTACAAAATAACTCCTTTTCTCCAGGTAGGACCTGAACAATTTAAGGACTGTTCCATTTAGTCCTACTCACGTTTCCAACCTGTTCAGCAGTATATTATGATCTACCGTATCAAAAGCCGCACTGAGGTCCAACAAGACCAGAATTGACACCTTTCCCGAGTCAGTATTCAACCATATATCATTTAGCACTTTGATAAGAGCAGATTCTGTACTGTGATGAGTTCTAAAGCCTGACTGAAATGTGTCAAAAAGCCCATTTAAGTTCAATAATTTGCTGAGTTCATTAAAAATAACTCTCAACAATCTTGGCGATGAAAGAGAGATTTGAGATGGGTCTAGAGCTTGCTAACATGGAAGCGTCCAGCGTTCTATTTTTTAGAAGAGGCTTAATGGCAGCTACTTTAAGAGCTTTAGGAAACTCGTCTGAGCGAAGTGAGCAATTGATTATTTGCTGCAAATCAGCTAGCACAGACTTCACAAGAGCTTTAAAAAAGTCAGATGGTATTGAGTCAAGAAATTGATGGTTTCAGCTGCTGAACCGTTTTTTCTTCAGTTTTTTGGTCAACTGTATCAAATTCTGACATGGTAATAGAGTTGTTCCTGGGTGGCTTCAGATGTAGTATAATTTTATCATTTTGCTGATTTGTGCTGACATTTAACCTGATGGACTATTGTGTCACTGAAATAACAAGCAAATTTATTGCATTTATCAACTGTTAGGTGTTCTGGAGCTATCTGACTGTGAGCTTGTCAACCACAGCACACAGAGTACGAGTATTGTTGTAGTTCTTCCTGATTATTTCAGAAGTGTTGCTGTCTAGCCCTCACCAACTCTTGGTTAAAATTACACTTTGCAGAGGTATTAGTCAATTTGGAGTTTAGTTTTTCTCCACTTACGTTCTGCTTTCCTAAACTTTGATTGCGAGATCTTTACCATCATTGTGCTCCTCCACGGTGTTCTCGGTCGTCTCAAGATTGTCTTCGTTTTAATAGGAGAGACAGCATTCATGACATTTGAGATTTTCTAGGTGAAATTATCCAAAAGTTCATCCATTGTCTCAGCATTCACTGTTTGTGGCACAGCAACAGTCTCCATTAACTTAGTAGTGGTACTCTCATTTATGTACCTTTTCTTAGACATAGAGGTTGTCTGAACTTTTGTAAGAATCTGTAATTCAAAGCATACAGAAAAATGGTCAGAAATAGCCATATGCTTAATGTCAGTTGATAGACCACGTGACCTTGAGTGTGGGTTGGACTCTTAATATGTTGAGAGGTCAAATGTGCAGAGAGGAGCAGAGAGTTCTTTAGATTTTTTCCCCATGTTATTGTCAAAATGAATGTTAAAGTCTCCCGTATGACAAAATAGTTGTTGTCAGTACAAATAACTGACAGCAGTTCTGAAAAGTCCTCCATAAATTTTCTATTGTATCTTGGAGGTCTATAAATTATTAAAACAATAACCTTTGGGTCACCTTTAACTAAAAAACAGAGATATTCAAAAGAGCTCAAATCCATCCATCTTCCGTACCGCTTTATCCTCACAACGGTCACGGGTGTACTGGAGCCTATCCCAGCCATCTTTGGGCGAGAGGCGGGGTACACCCTGCACTGGTCGCCAGCCAATCGCTGGGCACATGTGAACAAACAACCATTCGCGCACACATTCACCCCTCAGGGCAATTTAGAGTATTCAATCAACCTACCATGCATGTTTTTGGAATGTGGGAGGAAACCGGAGTGCCCGGAGAAAACCGATGCAGGCACGGGGAGAACATACAAACTCCACAAGCCGGGCCGGGAATTGAACCCCGGTCCTCAGAACTATGAGGCAGACGCTCTAACCAGTCGTCCACCATGCTGCCAGAGCTAAAATCACCCTGTATAATTTCTTCACACTGATATAATGACTTAAAAGTAACAGCAATACCACTGCCTTTTCTTTCCCTTTTCGACACTTATTAATAAAATTAATATTTGCTGGTGTTGCCTCATTTAAAATGGTATTACAGGTACTTTCTGTTAACAATGTTTCATTTAATAACAGAAGGTCCAGATCATAGGTTGTTATGATGTCCTTAATCAACACTGATTTATTACCCAGTGAGCTGATATTAAAAAGAGCTAGTCTCGCAGAGATAACTGGAGACAATGGTTTGATAGATTCACATTTTATCCTCACTAAGTTTGTAGTTCTACTTTTCTTGTGCCATATTTCTTTGACCAACTTTCTTTCCCTTGTAATTACAGGGCTGAAAATGCCTGATCTCTATAGGGGACTGACTTATTCTGGAAAAGACCCTGCAGATATCAGTCAGATTTGCAGATAAGATTCTTCATGGGTGGAGGAGGGGCCCTTCACATCTTAGTGGACGGTGGTTTCAGGCGAGGGGGGGATGGGAGGAAAATCTTGGCATGGTGTGCGTTGGATTCCAATATTGCCAATCGCCTTCACCCTGTCTGTCTGACGTAACGTGGCATTTTAGGCTAGTAGAGAGTGAGTTTTGCATTAAGCTTTGCTCCAATGGAACAGGGAGGGGTGTGGGAGATTGAAAGTACTGATTTCTGATCGATTTAGACAGATACCGTCTGCCTTGTAAAGATGACTGCTCTCCCAAAACAAAAAAAAACATAAATTGTCAATGAAATTCACGGATAGTGCAGTACACACTTCTTTGAGCCACTTACATACTTTACTGAGCCTACTGAAACGTTCATCTCCAATTCGTACCGTTGGGAGAGGTCCACTTATGAAAACCTCAGCATCCAAACATTGTACTTTTATTAGGAGCTCAATGAAATCTTGCTTCAGTACCTCTGATTGCTGCTTGACAACATCCAGGGCCCGTGTGTTTATAATGACAGATTTCACAGTTGGGTGCTGATTGATCTCCAGGATTTTTTTTAGAACTATCAGACGCCATGTCATTGGTAAAACACAATACTTTGGTGTTCTCACTGCAAAAACGTTTCACATATTGACAGCTCCATCACCAACTATTAACATTTGGGGTGCCATTTCTTTCTTGTATGGTTTAGTTTCATACCTTTTAGTGGTGGTGGGTAATGAGCATTCTTGGCCAGGGTCTTGTAAAAGTGGCTCAAATCTATTTGTAAGTCTGATGTCAATGCATTGACTCGCGTCCTTTGTTTCTTGCCCTTCGCTGTAGCAACCATCCACGGCCGCTCACTCGGGGTTGAAGCAGCATGCAACGCAGGCCAGCAGGATTCCTCGGTAATCTGCTAATGTTGTGTCCTCCCTTTTAGATGTTCTCAGACGCTGTGGGCGTGTCGAATGGATGTGCTAAAAGGAATCATCTGAGCGGGTGATAGTTTATACGATGTAAAATCAATTACAAAAATGTGAGAGGTCTATAATTTTAATGGTAGGTTTATTTTAACAGTGAGAGACAGAAAATATTAAAGAAAATCCAGAAAATCACATTTTTAAAAAGATACATTCATACATTGTAAGATTATGTACATTTCTAACATTAACCCAAGTCCATAAATATAAAAAAAAAAAAGATAGTATACTTAATGAATGGATAACATTGACATGTTTAAAAAATATTCCTAATTTTAAATGCAAACATATTGTACTTAAAATTGAAATACACCCTAATTGTGCATAGTACAATTGCTGTACTTACATTAGAATATTTTATTAAACATTATTACAACAGAGCAACATAACCTGAGTGTTCATCAGAGATGATGCGGTTTAATTCTATTCAAAAATATATTTTTAAGTATGTCGCTGTAACATTATGCACATTTTTAACATTAGCCAGTAAATATCAAAAAAAAAAAAGTGTACTTAACGAATGAAAAACCTTGATACGAAAACGTGTGGCACATTATGAAGTGGAACATACGACAACGGAGACCCCGGACTGTTGAACAGCTGAAGCTGTACATCAAGCAAGAATGGGAAAGAATTCCACCTACAAAGCTTCAACAATTCGTGTCCTCAGTTCCCAAACGTTTATTGAATGTTGTTCAAAGAAAAGGTGATGTAACACAGTGGTAAACATGACCTTGTCCCAGCTTTTTTGGAACGTGCTGCAGCCATACAATTCTAAGTTAATGATTATTTGCAAAAACAATAAAGTTTGAACATTAAATATCTTGTCTTTGTCGTGTAGTCAATTAAATATAGGTTGAACATGATTTGTAAATCATTGTATTCTGTTTTTATTTATGTTTAACACAACGTCCCAACTTCATTGGAATTGGGTTGTACAACCTTGAGCTGCGAGAGAGTTTATTGTCGTGCTAAGTGACCCCACTGGCCCTTTGTTGTTGTTGTTTTTCGATAGAACCTAATTCCCAACCCACACTTTTGCCTTTGGCTGTTCCATGCTGCTAATAGCGCAGATTACGAAGGGTACATTCGGAAATTCACTACAATACTCCGGAACGTTTGGAAACTCAGACCGTTGTAGGGAGTGTGCCTTTCGGTTATTCACAGCGCCGCTCTGACTGAGGAGACAGAGCGCCCGGATGTTTACAGACAGAACTGACACATTCAGTATTGCAGACGCAGTGACGTACCTACCAATGGCCAACACCCTCGTTCGTAAATTCATAGAAAATGGAGTGCGCTCTCCCTCTCTGAACACTGCACTCACAGAACCCAATGAGAGCGTCGGCTTGAATTTCCGAACGTACCCAAAGTCATTCCGACATCGCAGCTATGGCTTGTCATAATGATAGCTACTGTATTGTTATGTTACGGGTATTGTCCAATGTGATTGTGACAGCGAGCTCAGTGTGTGTGGGCATGTGCGTCGATGTGTGAGTGAGCTGGAACTGCGCAGGCGTCGTGCGGCGGGGCAGTGAAGAAGAAGGAGCGCGTGAGGTGCGAGCGTGTACGGTGGCAAGTGTAGCGACGGCGACCGGGGAAGTGTAGCGATTAGAAGAGGATTAAATGTCGGTGAATGTGCAGAGGAACTAATAAAGCCATTCAAGCAGCAAATCGGTGCGCCGTGCCTTTATTGTTGCCGCCACCCAGCTCAGCTGTGCAACGAGAGAAGGGAGTTAGCCCCGAGGAGGAGAACAACCTCGGCACTGGAGAAGGCGTCTCCCTTGCGGTCAGGTGACCGTAGCAGGAAAGGTTAACATTTGGCTGAAATTGTTCGTGCCACACATGACCGCGACAGTATAACACTAATACCATCGGTTCAAAGTTAGATTTTGGGGGAATGCACAGTCAATTAAAAATACAAGTATATGATAGACTTACCCATCGAACAGAAATGCTCCTGTGTCCATCAAGTTCCTCAGAGAGTCTGAGTTGACTCCAGCCACCTCTCGGGCAGAAGGTCCATCCGAGTTTTGTTTATTTCTAGACAAGATTCCATCTGTTTAGCCTTACCGGTCTCTTTGCTCTGCTTGTGTTTGGACATGCAGGGACCTTTAACATATATGAAAAAAAAAGTTTTGGGGTATTTTTTCAGGTTTTTTTTTTCAAACTGCTTACTTCATCTTTAAGTTGCAGGACTGTGGTGAGTCTTTCATCTTTCAAATCTAGTACTTCACTTATTTTCTGGAAATCAAATAGTGATGACAATAGGCTCTTTTTCTGACTTTTCTCTGACTCTGACTTTGGCTTTGTGTCTCAGGTTATATTTACCATGAAGGTTGTAGCACAACATTATGTGTGTGCATGTGTGTGCGTCGGTGCGTGAATGCATATCTGTGTGTAATGTTTTGACAATCTGATCTAGATTCTTTGAATCCATGACATTTGGTAAGCTACAAGAATCTTTTTTACATGGTTTTGACATAGCCCATTCTTTCACAACAGCTTTTCCATAAGACAAGTTAACAGCTTTGTCTGCCTACCTCATCAGAATCAGAATCAGAATCATCTTTATTTGCCAAGTATGTCCAAAAAAATCACAAGGAATTTGTCTCCGGTAGTTGGAGCCGCTCTAGTACGACAACAGACAGTCAATTGACAGAGAACACTTTGGAGACATGAAGACATTGACAAAAAACAGTCACTGAGCAGTAAAGGGTTGCTCGTTATCTGGTAATGCCCTCATTCTGAACTTTGTGAGATGTTCAGCTTGAGTATCCTCTGCAGCAAGAACAGAGGAAAAAGAACATGTAATGGCAGATTGTAGAGAATGCACCATTGTGTTTTCCTCTAATGATGTTTCACTAAAGTAATATTTTCAGCAGCCCATTTCAATGATGGTAAGGCCGGATTCATCCCCAGAAACACGAGCTAATTAGACAAATGTCACATGTTCCTCCCTCCAACAGGCCTCTCCGAAATGATTTTGTCCGTGAAAGAATAATGCTCACCTGATTTAATTTCTACAGTCTTTGCACATCGTTACATTCAGGTTGTAGAATGTCACTGCCTGAGCCTGCACTTTTTTTACACTTGAAAAGTCTGTAAACATTAATTGCAACCTCCAAATGTCACATTCTAAGTGCACATTTCCCCCAAGAGTGCTTTCATCTTGTGACTGACACACTTTTAGCCCAGTGGAAGAGCTATTACTCTTTCATTTCTGTATACTACGATCTAATATAGTGACTGATAATAGCTGAAAGATGACAACTACTGTATAGATGTATTGCAACTCATTGTGTCAGACATGAAAATCCCTGAATTTGTATAAAATCCCTTTACTTGTATATTGCAGAGATAGGCAGTCAGGCGGGCGGGCAGACGTGGATGGATGGATATATAGACTGATTGATTGATTGATTGATTGGTTGATTGATTGATTGATTGAGTGGGTGATCGATTGATTGACAAGACCATCAAACACTTCATCCCAAATGTAAAGTATGGTAGACAGGGCATGGTGGTTTGCGACTGCTTACTTCCTCAGGGCTTGGACGCATTTCTATCATCAATAATCAAATTAATTCCCAAGTTTATCAAGATATTTTGCCGGACAATTTAAGAGCATCTGTCTGCCAATAGTACCTTAAAAGATGGGTGATGAAAGAGCACAACAACATTGACCCAAATTTAATTGAATACACTACAAAGACAAGATATTTAATGTTCAAAGTGATACAATTTATTGTTTTTAGCAAATAATCATTAACTTAGAATTTTATGGCTGCAACACTTTCCAAAAAAACTGGGACAGGGTCATGTTTACCACTGTGTTACATCACCTTTTCTTTGAACAACATTCAATAAACGTTTGGGAACTGAGGACACTAATTGTTGAAGCTTTGTAGGTGGAATTCTTTCCCATTCTTGCTTGATGTACAGCTTCAGCTGTTCAACAGTCCGGGGTCTCCGTTATTGTATTTTACGCTACATAATGCGCCACACATTTTCAATGGGAGACAGGTCTGGACTGCAGGCAGGGCAGTCTAGTAGCCACACTCTTTTACTACGAAGCCACACTGTGGCAACACGTGCAGAATGTGGTTTGGCATTGTCTTGTTGAAATAAGGAGGGGCGTCCATGAAAAATCCGTTGCTTGGATGGAAGCATATGTTTCTCCAAAACCCGAATGTACCTTTCGGCATTAATGATGCCTTCACAGATGTGTAAGTTACCCATGCCATTGGCACTAACACAGCCCCATACCATCACAAATGCTGGCTTTTGAACTTTGCGTCCATAATAGTCTGGATGCAGCCATAAAATTTGGAAAGGCCAAGTGGGCTTGTTATCTTCTGGCAGACAGACACCTGTGTCATTTGCAGTCAAGAAAAAAACTTACTGGTTGAAGAAAAGTAACCTTAAGTCAAAATTTGCCTGGGGCACACAGCGGGACACACAGCGGCTGAAATAAGTATTTAGCAGTTCATCATTTTTCTCACTAAATATATTTCCAAAGGTGTTATTGAAATTAAATTTTCACCAGATGTTGGGAAAAACCCAAGTAATCCATACATACAAATAAAGTAGAACAAATGAGATCAGAAATTAAGTTGTGTGTAATAATGTGAAATGACACAGGGAAAAAGTATCGAACGAAGAAAGGGAGGTGCAAGAAGGCATGTAAAGCTAAGACAATACCTAAAATCGATCAATAATCAAACAGTAATCCAGCCCGTCAGTGCAAATGAATATCACCTGTTTCAGTCCTAATTGATGGCCTAAAGGTCTCATTGCCAAGGTGTGTGTCAAGACACATCTCATGATGGATAAGAGCAGAGAGCTGTCTCAAGACCATCGCAAACTAATTGTTACAAAAGATAACGATGGCATTGACTACAGGCGCATGTCTAAGCTTCTGAACATTCCAGTGAGCACGGTTTGGGCCATAATACGTAAGTGGAAAGCCAATCATACCACCATAAATTTGCCTCAATCAGGTGCTCCTCGCAAGATTTCTGACAGAGGAGTGCAAAGAATAATCAGAAGAGTTGTCCAAGAGGCAAGAGCCACATGTAGCTTCAAAAAGACCTGGAATTATCAGGTACTGTCGTCACAAGGAAAAAAGTGAGTCATGTACTCTGCCCCCATAGCCTGTATGCACGCTCACCACGCGAGACCCCATCCATCCATCCATCCATCCATCCATCCATTTTCCACCACTTATCCGAGGTCGGGTCGCGGGGGCAGTAGCTTTAGCAGGGACGCCCAGACTTCCCTCTCCCCAGCCACTTCACCCAGCTCTTCCGGTGGGATCCTGAGGTGTTCCCAGGCCAGCTGAGAGACATAGTCTCTCCAGCGTGTCCTGGGTCATCCCCGGGGTCTCCCTCTGGCGGGACGTGCCCGGAACACCTCAGCAGGGAGGCCTCCGGGAGGCATCCGAATCAGATGCCCGAGCCACCTCATCTGCCTCCTCTTGATGTGGAGGAGCAGCGGCTCTACTCTGAGATCCTCCCGGATGACCGAGCTTCTCACCCTATCTCTAAGGGAGAGCCCGGACACCCTGCTGAAGAAACTAATTTCGGCCGCTTGTATCCGGGATCTTGTTCTTTCGGTAACGACCCACAGCTCGTGACCATAAGTGAGGTAGGAACGTAGATCGACCGGTAAATGAAGAGCTTCGCCTTTCGGCTTAGCTCCTTGAGCTTATTTGTTCTACTTGCGCCTGTGTATCCATCCACCTGTTGCTAGTTATACAAAAGAATAAGTTGTCTCCCTGCAAATATATCAGCTTTGTGTTCAACTAAACAAGCCCAGATTTCACACTGACTAAATTAGACGATATTTTAGTTATCATACATTTGATATTTTTGTTTGGTGGTTAACCATGAGATTTCTTTAAATGTAACAGGTGCCATGGCTCAACAAAGGTCAACTGCTGACATATTTCCGTGAATGAGGTCGGCTTATGCATAAGGTTCACTCTATAAACTTGATCTTTCTCTTACTTGCAGCACTCATATATGTTTCCATTCAGATCCATAAATATTTGGACATGAATACAATTGTCATCTTTTTGGCTCTAACAACTACACAATGGATTTGAAATCAAACAATGTGCTTGCTGCAGAGATTCAGCTTTAATTTGAGGGTACAGTGGACCATCGGGTTACGAACGACACTGTTTCCGAACAATTCGGGTTATGTTCAAAATCTTCGGAGAAAAATTACCTCGAGTTATGTATCATTTTCGGTTTGTGAATGGTTTTGGTATGTGCGAATGGAAGGATCTATTTTGTGCTTCTACTCGCACTGCATGATGATCATTGACTCCGTGCATAACACTTGGACGTGAGCTGAAAACTAGTCGTCTGGGCCGCGGCGTAAGGCGGAAATCTGTTCGAGGCGGAAGTTCCGCCTCCACATCCTCAATCATCCAATCACAAATCTAATAGCATATGTGATACCATCCATCAATTTCTGAGCCGCTTCGCCTCACTAGCGTTGCGGGCGTGCTGGAGCCTATCCCAGCTATCATCGGGCAGCAGGCGAGGTACACCCTAAACTGGTTGCCAGCCAATCGCAGAGCATATATGATTGATGTGGTAAAAAGAAGCTCGGAAATGATTGTATTTTTTTCAAAAAATACTATTGGCTAGCGACCAGTTCAGGGTGTACCCCGCGCTCTCGCCCGAAGATAGCTGGGATAGGCTCCAGCACATCCGCGACCCTAGAGGATAAGGTACAGAAAATGGATGGATGGACTATTTACAGAATATATGTTATGTATTTGTTCATAGAGTCTTATTAATTAAAACAAAAAACAGTTAATGTTGGTGTAATCACGTCAAAATAGCTTTCTTCCGTTTGCTAGGCGCAAGAATGGCACTCAAGAAAAAAAGGGAAAACTGCTAAAGATAGTGTTTGGAAGCACTTTTTATTGATTAGCAGAAAGATCGGTGCATTATGCAACCGTCATTGACTGTGTGCCACTCAATGCAACTAATATAGGCACTGTATCTATGTTGTTGTTGTTGTTGTTGTTTTTGCTCTTTATTACACTTACAAAACAGAGAAAGCGCTTGCTTGTGATACCGTGAGCGAGGCAATAAATAAAATGATCAAAAGAAATGTGCAGCAAATTGGCCAACAGAGCAATTCATCTTTTCAATGACAGTGTGATGACCTACTTTCTGATTTTTTTTCTGAAGGAAAAGCTTCCCTGGATCAGTTTGTTGTGTCAATATCAAACGATGAATTAGAAAAGAAACGTAAGGTGAAGGTGATGTGTGAGCGGCTGTGACGTGTGACATGCTCTGACACTGCGAGAAACTGCGAGATTTCCCAGACAAAATTTTGCCGGCTACGCTCCAAAATCAGATTAGCAACCCCGAGACTTAATTTCCTCCTCATCTATTTTTGTTTTTCTCTAATTACGGGGCTTATTATTATTGATTACCTTTTTCCCAATCCCTGCTGTCGCCAAGATACCATCATGGAGCCACTCAAAGATTTAATCGACGGATCTTTCGATTGCTTTGTCATGCAAGATAGCAGAGCCCACCATGTACGACCGCAGCAATCTGCTGAAAAGACGAAAGACTAACGTGTCTACTTGCACTGAAGATTTACAACTTTGCTCTCCCGACGCCCATATTCAAGTCCTCTCCTGCACTGACAAGAAGCTATCACTTCTCAATCTATTACACCAGGAGATTAAGGAGCTCAAAAGCATTTTGGAGTCCACGCACCAACATGTCAGAGAGCCAAAAGAAGAAAATGCCGAACATCAGTCATCCATGAAAGCGATGACAATGGAGGTAGAAGTTCTCAAGAAAGAAAGAAAACATATCAAAGAACCAATGCTGGACTGACAGTCAAGAAGCATGCGTGATAAACCCATCTTTTCCGGCATTTCCGAGAGTACAACAGATAATCCAGAGACTAATTTGTCAGATAATTCAACAATTATTATAGGTGCCGACCTTAATATAGTACTTGATCCAACCATAGACCACTCAAATAAAAAAAAAAAAAAATCCAAACAATCACAGTCTGTCATGGTTTTGGTTTGGGTTGTGTTTAGTTTTGTTCCATGTTTTCCTGTGTTCCATGTTTGTCGTGTGCTCATTAGGTTGTCGTGTCCATCCTGTTCTCATCTACTTTGTGTCGACCAATCAGCTCTCTCCAGCCACTCGTGTCTTGTCCAGGTGTTCCTCATTGTCTCGTCAATTTGTTTGTATTGAGTTTCCTGGTTTCTTTCAGTTCTTGTCGGTTCATTGTCGTTGTCTCATGTCTTTGCCATGTCATAGTCGCCAGTTGTCTTTATCATTGTGGTATGTCATTGTCAGGTGTCACTTTCCCTACCTATTCCACGTTTTACTCACAGGTCATAGTTTGTTTCCAGTTTTAGATATTCAAGTGTTTCTTTGTTACTTTGGTTTGGTTGTTATCTGTTGTGGGACTTCATTCAGTTTTGCTTTATCCAATATCCTTGTTTTCCTTTTTTTTGAAGATTAAATATTATTATTTTGAGACTCCCGCACTCCTACCTTGCGTCCCTGCTTCCCTGTAATTGGGTTCACCATGTTCTTGCCTTGCGTTCCTCGCCTTCGCCCTAACCACGTACGTGACACAGTCTTCCCGAATATTAGATGAATATATGCACAATTTCAGACTCACCGACATATGGACAATAAAAAAATCATACAAAAAGGTAATACACTTTTTTTCTTCAGTTCACTGCTCCTTCTCTAGAATTTAGTACTTTTTCACAAATAACTCAATTGTTCAAAACAGCACTTCCAAAATACATCCAATAATAATTAGAGATCATGCTCCAATTTCTCTCTGCCTCAAAATTTAATCAAACATGATACCATCTCGGCCGCACGGTGGCCGACTGGTTAGAGCGTCAGCCTCACAGTTCTGAGGACCCGGGTTCAATCCCCGGCCCCGCCTGTGTGGAGTTTAGTTTGCATGTTCTCCCCATGCCTGCGTGGGTTTTCTCCTGGCACTCTGGTTTCCTCCCACATCCCAGAAACATGCATTCATTGGAGACTCTAAATTGCCCGTAGGCATGACTGTGAGTGAGAATGGTTGTTTGTTTCTATGTGCCCTGCGATTGGCTGGCAACCAGTTCAGGGTGTACCCCGCCTCCTCCCCGATGATAGCTTGGATAGGCTCCAGCACGCCCGCGACCCTAGTGAGGAGAAGCGGCTCAGAAAATGGATGGATGGATGATACCGTCTCCAACCTGGTGCTTTAATACTTCTCTACTGAAATATCCAGAGTTCGATATATTTATAAGCAAGGAATAGGAAGATTTTCTAGATATGAATTATTCCACAACTGTATCCCCATTCTTACTTTGGGAAACAGGGAAAGCTGTAAGTAGAGTCAAAATAATTTCATACTCTTCCTACAAGAAAAAAACAAGAACAAAAAATAGTAAGCGAATTGGAGATAAAAATCAAATAACTCACAGAGGAAGATGCAATGAATCCGACAGACCCAGTTAGGAAACAACTTTATAATGCTAAACAAGAACTCGATTGCATATTATCAAAAAGAACAGAGTTCCTACTACAACAGCTAAGATACACTAATTTCGAGCACAAAAATGAATAAGGAAAATTTCTCGCAAACCAACTTCAATGTAACAAAGAAGGAACACTAATTACATCTGTCCAAGATTCAAATGGCAAATTTACTCAATCACCAGAGGATATTAATATATTTTTAACTACTACACTATCGTACCGTATTTTCACGACCATAGGGCGCAACCGTATTAAAAGGCGAAGTCTCAGTTACGGGTCTATTTCTATATTTAACACATACATAAGGCGCACCATATTATTGGGTGTAGGCATGGCAAAACATACGCTAGCTTAA